>NC_135235.1:364931487-365244668 GCF_051348905.1 Ranitomeya variabilis | reverse complement strand
CTCTATCCGGGTATCCTTCCCAAAGGTGGGACTCCACATCCCTCCTGTTAAATACTTCGGCATAGAGTCCTTGCTCTTTTATGAAACCCCAACCTCCCTTTAGCTTGAAGGGCACCACAATGCCCTGCTTAAGTGGGGCCTGGTTGACATAGTGGTCCTTGCGGGCCTGTGCCTTGACTTGCAGATCCCGTTCGTCAAAAGCTCTGCGCTGGGCCTGGTGTTCTTCCTCCCTTTCCTCCCATTGGCGGGTGAGCTGCTGCTGGTACTCGTCCCAGCTCAGGACCTCCAGGGTTTCTCCCTCGCTCTCCTTCCTCCCAGGGAACCCCATGAGATCAGGTCCAGGATTGACCCAGCGGTAAACTATGTTTTCCGCGTAGACCTCCCCAGGTAGGTTTAGTAGATCCTGTTCGTGACGCCAAGATGGATCGCTCCCAAGGGCTGTGGGGTACTCGGTACCATGTCATTCGGTTCACAGGGGGATGTCACGGTGGCTGACCCGGTCCGTGGCCCTGGGACGTCCATGGAAAAAGGGAAAGGTCTTTAAAGGGATAGAGTTTATGCTCGTGACGCCACCTGTGGTATTCGGTCAGGGTGACCGACGCTGTTTTAAAGGGACCGCTGGAGTGATGTTATGGCAGCTAGATGGTATACCTTCCCACAGGTGAAGTATGTCCCCAGGGCTTCCCAGTATGTATTGCGGTATGATGAGAGGCGCAATGAAGAACAAGGACACCAGGTTGCCGTCTCTTTACCTTTACTGAAGACTTCAGCATCCACAGTCCAGGGCACCATATCACAGGGCAGGCAGAGTCTGGCTGGTTTGGAGGCAAGTTCAGAGTTACCTTATCCAAGTGGAAATCAGTATCCTTCCTTTGCGCTGCGGTGGTGTAGTCCCTTACTGCCTATGGCTTCACATAGGGCTCTCACATATGTGATGTTTCGCTCTCTCTATCCCCCATATAGGATAGGACAATACCCGTATGACTGGTGACTTGAGCTTGTTTATAGGGTCTCTTAGATAACCCGGCTCTGTAGGTGTCACCGTGCTTCCTGGGTGTAGGAGCAGACAGGTAACCTGCAATTAGCTGTCCTGCTGGTCTCTGAAATAAGGCGCAGAGGTCCTTACTCCCTCGGTGTTCCGGCTATCGGGATGTTGCGCCTCAGATGGAGACAGCTTGAGCGGGGCTGGTCCCCTTCTAGTATACTCTCCTTTGCTTTGACTTCCTCCTTCCTCGCTGCAATACAATTCTGCCTTTCAATGTCTCTTTCTGGGAGCTGCAGCTCTGAGGGCATGCACAGCTCCTGTAACCTTATGTTCTCCTCAGACTCCTGTCTGGAGCTCTGTCAGGAACTGACTCCTGTCTGGAACTGAATAACTTTTCCTACAGACCACTAGTTATGTATATGGGGAGTGACCAAATAAATAGAAGCTCCCCCTGGTGGCCTGGAGTGTGAAATGTGTTGCATGTTTGTGATACCTAGATGCAGCTATCCTTCTTTGACTCCAAATGTAGCATCACTCTCCTCATACTTTCATGGATAGAAAACTTTTATAAAACTGTATGATTCCTAACTAACTATTAAGTGCCACGACCCTCATGGGTTGTTATAATTATAGGGGATAATTCAGGAGACTCTTTGCGTGGAACAAGACAACAGGACACAGTTTTATAAGTGGTAAAGTTTATATTATCACACGGTGATTCAAGCAGGTGCAGAGAGAAACTCAAGTCCACAACACTTGGTGCAAATAATAAACGCAGCTTAGCAGTCAATAGGGAACTTCAGAGGTAGATGCAAACAAAACAGAAAGTCTATGAAGCACAGTTATTCTTGAGGAAACTTGACACGAATAGATCCTTGACTTAGTCCAGACACAGATAGATATGCTATTAGGCAGTTCAAATCATATCTTAGCTCAACCAGGGAGGCCTGGTTAATAGTCTCAGGTTTTGCAGAGCAAAAACAGCTTACATGTCCAGCAAATGCAGATGGAAGTAACACGAGCAGCAGATGAAGGAGGATTACTGAACACTGGTGTATGCAGCAGGAACTCAGAGCAGAGAGGCAGGATGTCCAACACAGGTTCACAGGAGCAGGTGCAGGGCCAGGGAGTAATCAGGAGCTGGATGCAAAGCAGAATAATCTAGCACAGACTGAAGGCTGGGGTGGAGTTTTATAGCAGGAAGACAAGTGCACATGAGACCAAAGACGCCATGTTGGAAAAGGGCAGTAATGCACAAAAGGTAAAAAATGTTCAGAGTCCTGACATTACTCCCTCAGAAGCGGCCTCAGGACGATCCTGGACCTGGTTTCTCAGGGAATCTCTGATGAAAACGAGAAATCTTCTGTTGGGCATTGATGATTTCCACAGGTTCCCAAGAGTCTTCCTCAGGGGGATATCCCTGCCATCTTATCAGATATTGGAGCCGATTCCTGCGAATCCTGGAATCAATAATTTCCTCCACCACGAATTGTTCTTGCCCATCAATCACCACAGGCTGCAGAGGTGGCACAACACGTCCCTGGAAGGTATTAGGAGATACAGGCTTTAGTAAAGATACATGAAAAACTGGGTGTACCTTCATTTTCCTAGGTAGCTTCAGCCGGCAGGCCACAGAGCTCACAATACCGTTGATCTTGAAAGGGCCAATGAATTTCTGCCCAAGTTTTTGTGAAGGAACGTTTAACTTCAGATTCTTAGTTGCTAACCACACGGAATCTCCTACCTTGAACATGGGTGCAGGTTTACAGAATCTATCAGCCGGTCTCTTATAACGTTCTTGAGCCGTGGTCAGGGATTCCTTCAGAACCTCCAGATTTTGTCTCATCGCAGTCAGCCTTTCCTCCACTGCTGGAACCGGAGAATTAATTGGAGACCTAGGTAAAATACACGGATGATAACCCAGATTGGCAAAGAAAGGTGTAAATTTAGTGGAGGCGCTCTGAGAATTATTATATGAAAATTCGGCTAATGGCAACAACTCCAACCAATCATCCTGGAGGTGGCTGACGTAGCATCTTTGATATTGTTCCAGCATCTGGTTGGTACGCTCAGTCTGACCATTTGTCTGGGGATGGTAAGCAGAAGAGAGACAGACAATAATATTGAGTGCAGAGCAAAACCCTTTCCAGAATCTTGAAGTGAACTGTACTCCACGGTCAGAGATGATCTCATCCGGCACCCCATGCAACCGAAAGACATTCTGTATTACCAAGTTCACTGTATCTTTAGCAGAGGGGAGGTCGGTGCATGGAACAAAATGAGCAGCTTTAGTCAGGCGATCAAGTACCACCATGATTGTATTCATGCCCCCCGATGTAGGCAGCTCCACAATACAGTCCATTGATATAGACCCCCAAGGGCGGGATGGAACAGGTCATGGTTGTAGAAGACCTGTAGGTGCCACATGAGGAGTCTTGCAATGGGCACATACCTCGCAAGAGAGAACATAGTCCTTGGTATCCTTCAGGCAAGTTGGCCACCAGAAGAATTGGCTCAGGAACTCTTGTGTCTTCTGTACCTCCCTGTGACCAGCCAACTTGGAGTCATGTACCAACTTGAGGATCTTCAGACGGACGACCTCCTGGACGTAGATACGTCGATCTCTGAACCACATGCCATCCTTAAAGACAAGATTAATATCCACAGGTGGGTTGGCCAGAAATACATCACCTTCATAGGCCTCCCTGCACTCCTTCCACAAGTCCTGATCGTGGATAACTCCAATGATATTGGCATCAGATAGAATGGTCTTGGACGGGGCTCCAGGTACGGAATCCGCAGCATGGATTCGGGATAAAGCATCAGCCTTCCCATTACGAGAACCTGGACGGTACGAGATAACAAAGTTAAATTGATTTAAGAATAAGTTCACACGAGCCTAACGAGGAGAAAGACATCTATCGGATCTAAGGAACTCTAGATTGCGATGGTCAGTTAGCACTATGATCTGTTGCGCAGCTCCTTGCAAATGATGCCTCCATTCCTTGAAAGCCGCAATAATAGCCAGCAATTCCTTGTCTCCCACGTCGTAATTCTTCTCTGCTGAGGTTAGTCTATGGGAAAAGAAAGCACAAGGATGTAGCAGACCCTTCTCTCCAGTTCTTTGGGAGAGAATAGCCCCCAAAGCATTATCAGAAGCGTCCACCTCCACAATGAAAGAATGTGTTGGATCTGGGTGTATCAACAGCGGTGCTGATGTGAAACAGATCTTCAGCCAATCAAAAGCTTCTTGAGCCTGTGATGACCACTTAAAGGGCTTTTCCTTCTTTGTCAAGGAAGTAATGGGACGGACAATATCAGAAAAATTTCGAATGAAGCGTCTGTAGAAATTTGCAAAACCAATAAAACGTTGGACCTCCTTAACGTTCTTGGGTGCCGGCCAGTCAAGGATAGCCTGAATCTTACCAGATTCCATGTTCACCCCCTTGGGGAGACATGATATAACCCAAGAACTGTATCTCAGAACGATGGAACTCGCATTTCTCGGGCTTGATATTCAGTTGGTTCTCTTTCAGACGTCTTAAAACAGTTTTGACATGTTCTTCATGTTCCTGTAGAGAGTCAGAAAAGATTAGTATATCGTCGAAATAGATCACCACAAACTAGTCCAACAAATCTCTGAAGATGTCATTAACAAGGTGTTAAAATGCTGCAGGGGCGGGGGCGTGGCCTAGCGAGCGATGTGAGCGGACGTGCAACGGATCTCTCTCCCCGCACCGCTCCTATTACTCACCCTTGAAGGCGCCGCCGAACGCCGAAACTGGGCAGAGAGGTACCGCATGACCCCTGCGTACGGAGGAAAGCACCGGAGGTAACGGGCGGTGAGGAGCGGCGATGCCACGCCGAAAACAGTCGGCGCCTGCGGCAGGCGCGAAAATCCAAGATGGCGCCATGGCAGAGGAGGAGGCGGCCAGAGCCAGCGCTTCATACCACGGGAGGTAATCGCCCGGCTGGAGCGGTTTGCCCGCACGGAGGAGGGGGGTGCCCTGCTGCTGGATCCTGAGGGGCTTGGAGAGAAGGAAACCCCGCAGAGGCAGAGGAGAGGAGGGAAAGACATTCTCAGTGTGGGGGAGGAACAGCGTTCCCCAGGGAGGACACAGGAAATGCATAGTGCTGACAATGTGACACCTGCTGCCAGCCCAGTGCTGACTAATGATTCTGATGGTGTGCAGCACTTAAACATGGGGGAACCAACACTGCAGGACATTTTCTCTGTTGTTATACACTGCAAATCTGCCCTGGCTGCGCTGAACATAAGGGTGGATGATTTAAAAGTTGAAATGAAGTCTCTTAACTCTGCTATGCGCAAGGTGGAGAAGAGAGTGGAGGTGGTGGAGGAACGTGTGGGCAGTGTGGAGGATCAGACAAATGAACTGTTAAAAAGAGAAAAATACATTCAACGTATTGCAGAATTGGAATTTAAAACAGATGACTTGGAAAACCGTTCCCGAAGGAATAATTTAAGAATAATTGGGGTGCCGGAGAAGGTGGAGGGGAATAATCCCACTGAATATATTGAGGCATGGCTTAAGAACTCGGTGGGAGGTGACGACCTTACAAATCACTTCTCGGTGGAAAGGGCTCATAGAGTCCCCACTCAGCCCCTGCCACCCGGCTCTCCCCCTCGAGCTATACTGGCAAAAATCTTGGACTACCGGGATCGGGAAACCATATTAAGGAAGGCCAGGATTAGTGATGGCCTGAGCATAAACGGAAATCGGATCTCCATTTATCCGGACTATTCGGCATCGGTGCAAAAACTTAGAATGAAGTTTGGTGAAGTCAAGCGTCGGCTCCGAGAACTGGACCTAAAATATTCAATGCTCTACCCGGCTAAGCTCAGGGTGGTGACGTTGGATCGTGTTCATTTTTTCCAAAGTCCGGAGGAGGCTACGCATTGGCTGGATATTAATGCCAAGAAAATTGGCAGAGATCGGAACCGTTGAGTCTGATACTGAGGATTCGTAATTCCACTGGTTCTGCCTCTTTTTGGTCTTTTGAACGTGCTTTGTGTTTTCTGACAGAATGCACCCAAAAGTTAAAGTATTGTGTTCGGCGGCGCAATGAATAGTTCATATTGGTCGCGGTGGGAGGGGGAGAGATGGATGGTAAAGGGCATAGTTCTAGGTTGTACCAAGCGCTCTCAGTTCTCACATAGAGAAAGAAAGTTTGTTTTATCTGAATTTTGTTGAGTTTCAGATGGGGGAGGATTGTTTGGTTTTGGGGAGGGATGGGGGAAGGCGGGTATCGGTGGAGACCTGGGGGAGACTGTTCTCACGTTTTATCTTTCTTTAAGGAAATGGGAGGGGATGTTAATATTATAAGTTGGAATGTCAGGTGGTTAGCAGATGCTACTAAAAGGGCGGCAATATTTCAGTACCTACTGAAACAGAGGCCCTCGGTGATTTGCCTGCAAGAAACCCACTTAGTGGAAGAAAAAGTTGATATGTTACAGAAGCGATGGGTGTGCAAGGCATACCACTCGACGTTCTCTAATTATGCAAGGGGGGGTGTCAGTTTTAATCCATACAAATACTCCATTTGAGGAAATTGAGGTTAAAATTGATAAGGATGGTCAATATGTTTTTTTAGTGTGTAAAATCTTTAATCGTTTGATTTGCATTCTTTCATTATATATACCCCCGCCATATTCTGGTAAGAAAATTCAGGACATATTGGAGTCTATGAGAGGATGGGATGGGGTTCCCCTTCTAGTGGTGGGAGATGTGAACAATATAGCTGATGACCACTTGGACAAGAGTAATAACGCCTCGCTGCGCAGGGACGGCAATGACACTCCTTTTGGAAATTATCTTAGAGAAATAGGTTGGATTGACTTATGGCGGGTTCGCAATGTTAATACATATTCTTACTCCTGCTACTCGACTACGTATGGCTCTATGTCACAAATCGATGTCGCCTTGGGTAATGATGGGATGAACGAACAGTTAAGTGGGGAGTAATATAGTCTTAGGATTTTATCAGATCATAGCCCAGTTCAGGTCTCTCTGAAGTTATCAGGTCAGGTTGGATCGGGGAGGATGGGTTGGAAATTTCACCCCTCCTGGATACAACTTTTGGATATGGAAAGGGTGGGAACAGAGATAGAGGAGTTTTTTAAGATCAATGAAGGTAGTGCAGAAAGCCATGTAGTATGGGACACTATGAAGGCGTATTTAAGGGGTATTCTGTTTTTTGACATCTTAAGACAGAAGACAAGGACTAGAGCACAGGATCAAGCTGTCTTGGAAGAACTGAAGGCAGCTGAGGCGGCATTGGGGGCCCACCGCACTAAGGAGTCTCAGAGCCGTATGAGGGTAGCTCAGCAGGAGGTTAACCAGTTATATTTGAGAAAAGCGGAGAGGTCGCGGGCTTTTCAAAAAGAAACTTTCTATTCAGAAGGGGAAAAGGTGGGACACTTACTTTCTGTAGTGGCATCTGCACAGAGAGGCTCCTCGCATGTCTACTCCATAAAAACTGAGGACGGGACGTTGGTTACTTGGGGGGAACAAATTCTGGAAGTGTTTAGAAAATTCTATGATAAATTATATACTTCTAGCGTGGGGAGGGGGTCTGAGGATATGACGAGGTACTTGGAGGGGATTGATCTGCCTAGGTTGAGTAGGGAGGAATGTGAGTCGTTGGAGGAGCCGATAGGGGAGGAAGAATTGGGGGCTGCTTTAGCGGGCGTAGCTGGGGGTAAGGCTCCGGGAGCGGACGGTATTCCAGCTGAGATCTATAAGATTTTGAAAGATACTCTGTTGGCCAAACTGGTAGGGGTGTACAATAGTTCGTTGGAAAGAGGGGAGCTTCCTTTGTCAATGAGAGAGGCTGAGAAGGTTGTTTTTAAATTTGCAAATTCCTTCCGATAATGTTGGCAAACGGGTTGTGGTTTCCTTGGACGCCCACAAGGCTTTTGATTGTGTGGAGTGGAGCTACCTGTGGTCGGTGCTGGAATGATTGGGGTTTGGACCTAAATTCATTTCATGGGTGCGGCTGTTGTACTCCTCTCCAGTGGCCAAAATTAGAGTGAATAATGCTTTTTCTGAGACCTTTGCTTTGTCTAGGGGCACTAGACAGGGCTGTCCTTTGTCCCCGCTGCTCTTCGCCTTGGCGGTGGAGCCCCTCGCTGTAAAAATTAGGGGATCCCGGGAGGTGAGAGGTTTCATGTACGGGAACTTAGAAGAAAAAGTAGCGTTATACGCTGATGATATTTTGCTCTTCTTGGAGGACTCTGAGGGGACCCTGGTTGGGGCGGAGGCCATCATTGAGGAATTTGGGAGTTATTCAGGCCTAAGAATCAATTGGGACAAATCCAACATGATGTTGATTGATGGGGAATATGGAGATAGCGAGATGTGGGACTCTTCTACAAGGTTGCGGTCAGTTGATAAATTTAAATATCTGGGGATCCAGATTGCTCTCCCTTTGACTGGTTTCAAGGAGCTGAACTTGGCACCACTTTTGCGAAAAATACACACTAAAGTCCAGGTGTGAAAAAAGTTGCATTTATCGGTAATCGGTAGGGTAAATCTTATAAAGATGATTGTGATGCCGCAACTTCTTTATGTGTTACACAACTCTCCTGTATGGATATCACGGAGCAGATTTCAGAGGATCAGATCCTTGTTTGGTGAGCTGATCTGGGGTGGTAAAAGCCCCAGATTTAAACAGGAAATTCTACAAAGGCCAAAGACGGAGGGTGGGGTGGCACTACCTATTCCGTGGCTATACTTTTTGGCATCACAGTGTCAGCACTTTAGGGGATGGGTGTGGATTTGGGTGGGGAGCGGATACCCTGTAGCCTGAGGATACTGATTGGGTCAAAGGTATTAAGTGATGGCCTGGAGGGTGGGCATTTCCATGAGATGGGCTCTAAATTCTGCACTATTAGGCTTATTCACAATGTTTGGGACACAGTAAAGGTAATTAGGGGAGTGAGGGCACTCACTAGGTTCTCACCTATTTGGAATAATTATTTCTTACAAGAGTTCAGACAGATGGCGGGATTTCATGTCTGGAGGGAGGCAGGCATCTCTCGGATGAGCCAAATATTACATCAGGGTAGGATTAGGAACTTCGAGGCATTGCAGGAAGAATTTCTACTGTCAAACTATGAGATGTATCAGTATAGCCGCATCTCACATGCATACCAGGCACAGTGTAAGAGAGGGCCTGTGGAGATTCAGGTTGATCTCATGCTGGATTTTATTCTTACGGGGGGAGGCACGAAGGGAGTGATCTCGGGAATATACGAATTTCTTCTATTCTCTTTCTTAGAGGGGCACCCTATTAGAGCTAGGGCGAAATGAGAAGCTGACCTGGGGGTGATTGACAACGATCGTTGGGACTCAATATTGGAGTACGTGCCCAAGATCTCAATGAGCGAGCCTGGGAGGTTGTCACAACTATTTGTTATCCATAGGGCTTACAGAACTCCGGACATGTTATTCAAAGCCGGTCTGAGACCTAATTCAGAATGCCCTAGGTGCTCGCAATCCGAGGCGGGCATCCTCCATATGATGTGGCAATGCCCCAGGCTGTCCTCCTTTTGGATTGTGGTACTGAATAAAGTGGGATTGACATATAATTGCTCTATGCCACGGGACCCTTTGGTATGTGTTTTGGGTTACATAGAGGAGATTGTAACTGATAATCTGTACAAAATGGTTATTGCTAGATTGCTGTTTATTGCACGAAAGTTGATTGCCAAGTTCTGGATTAGGGAAGAGCCACCAACAAGAAGAGACTTTATGATGCAAGTGGATCACATTATCGCTTTGGAGAGGAGTATCTACCTTAAGAGAAACAAGATGGACCTCTTCAGCAGGTTGAGGAATCCGTGGCTCGAGTCAACGTGATTTAAGTGACTCTGTTTCTGTTCTTGGGTTTTCTGCCCTCTTGAGAGCAGTATCGACAAGTCATCTTCCTTTTCTTGTATAAATATGTACGATGTAGCAAACTGGGGCGGTTTTTGTCAGGTCTCTAAAGGTTGGGGGGGAGGGGAGGTGGGAGTTTGGTTTGGGGTTTAAACAATTTCTTAAAAAGTAAAATACATATGTGTACTGTTTACAGTAATGTAATGTCCATGTATTACCCTTACTGTTTAATAAAAATATCTGATTAAAAAAAAAGAAATGCTGCAGGGGTGTTACAAAGCCTGAAGGGCATCACAAGAGATTCAAAGTGTCCATACCGGCATCTGAATGCTGTCTTCCACTCATCCCCTGGACGAATAAGCACCAAATTATAAGCCCCACGAAGATCCAGCTAAGAGAACACCTTAGCATGGCGGACTCTTTCCAGTAATTCGGGAATCAGAGGCAAAGGGTAACGGTTTCGTACGGTTACCTTATTGAGTTCCTGATAGTTAACACAGGGTCTCAGGGTCCCATCCTTCTTCTTTACAAAAAAATGGGTGCCCCTGCTGGTGAGGAAGAAGGACGTATGAAGCCTTTGGCCAGATTTTCATCAATATACTCCTTTAAGGCTTGAAGCTCAGGTGCCGCCAAAGGGTATACGTGACCAAAAGGAATATCTGCCCCAGGAAGCTACTCAATGGAACAGTCATAATGCCTGTGTGGAGGAAGTTGATCTGCATTCTTCTTGTCACAGAGGTCAGAGAACTCTTTATATGCTGGAGGTAAAGAAGATACCTGTACATGTAGTTCCGTAGCCGTGGACTCAGGGACAGCTTCTGTTAATGCTGAGTTGCTCCTTGTTGGAAAGATAATCTCCTTTGTCTCCCAGTTGATAAATGGGTTCTGAGAACGCAACCAAGGAATACCTAAAGTCACAGGAAAATGAGGAGAAGAAATTAGCAAGAAAGAAAGTTGCTCCTGATGATTAGGCTCCAACAAAATTACAAGGGGTACGGTCTCCTGATCCACAGGCCCAGAGATTAAAGGTGACCCATCCACTGTTTCCATGGTAATTGGAGAGGCTCTTTGCTGAATTTTAATACCATGTTCCATGACAAATGCGATATCCATGAAATTGCCACTTGCACCAGAGTCAATCATAGCTGAACTGGAAATCCACTTTCCTGAACACAGGATCTTAATAGGGAGAGAACAGTGAGAGTTCTTTACCTTCAGCTCCTTGGGGGGTGAAATCATAGAAAGTGAATGGAATACAGCGTTTAAAGGCAGGCTACATTCAGAGATATCAGATTCATCATCACAGTTGTCATACTCCCCTATTGGTGCTAGCACTTTGTTAAGCCGTCTAGGACACTTAGGTCAATTGATCAAGAAGTGGTCAGACTGGCCGCAGTAGAAACATAGACTTTCACGAAGGCGATGCTCCCGGCGCTCATTGATCTCACGTCTCTGAACGGAATCAATTTGCATGGGCACCTCCTCCACTTCCCGAGATGTTTTACCTGCAGGCTCTTTGGAAGGAAGGGAAAAGTTAGAAATACGGTTATATGCAGCAAAATTTCTCCTGCCTACGCTCAGTAAGGCGAATGTCTATGCGCACACAATGCTGTATAAATGTCTCTAGTTCTTGTGGTGACTCTGAGCGACCTAGTTCATCTTTTATAATACTAGACAGACCCCTTTTAAAAATAGGCAATTGTGCATAACTGTCCCAATTGGTATCTACCGCCAATCTCCTGAATTCAGTGGCATACTCCACAAAAGAACGTTTAGCCTGGCGCAAAGACAACAAAGCAGATTCAGGGTCATCAAACATTAATGCCATAGCGGCCAAGAAATCATCCAAGTCATTTAACCGTGGGTCACGTGACTCAATCATCGGATTCGCCCAGGCAAGCGCTCTTGAGGTCAGTAGCATTATTACACACAATACTTTGGATCTATCAGTAGGAAAACGGTCAGCATGCACATCAAAATATAGCATACATTGATTCACAAAGACCACAAAATTTGTCACGATCACTAGGGTTGAGCGAAACGGGTCGGCCATTTTCAGAAGTCGGCGACTTTTGGCATAGTCGGGTTTCATGAAACCTGACCCGACCCCTGTGTGGGGTCGGCCATGAGGTCGGCGATCTTCTGAATCTGGGATCGGAATTCCGATACCGAGTTCCGATATGTTTGCGATATCGGGAATTGGTATCGGAATCCATATTTAAGTGTAAAATAAAGAATCAAAATAAAAAATATTGATATACTCACCCTCTGACGCGCCCTGGTACTAACCGGCAGCCTTCCTTTCTAAGAATCAGCGCGTGAATGGCCTGCGGTGACATCACGGCTTGTGATTGGTCACGTGGCGGTCACATGGGCCGTCGCGACCAATCACAAAGCCGTGACGTCATCTTAAGGTCCTTCACGCGCTGATTCTTAGGAAGGAAGGCTGCCGGAAAGAAGCCGAGGGTGAGTGTATACCTAATAGGAATATACTCACCCTCGGACGCGCCCTGCTTCTTTCCGGCAGCCTTCCTTCCTAAGAATCAGCACGTGAAGGACCTTAAGATGACGTCACTGCTTTGTGATTGGTTGCGACGGCCCATGTGACCGCCACGCGACCAATCACAAGCCGCGGACGTCATTCTCAGGTCCTAAATTCCTAGAATTTAGAATTCTAGGAATTTAGGACCTGAGAATGACGTCCGCAGCTTGTGATTGGTCGCGTGGCGGTCACATGGGCCGTCGCGACCAATCACAAAGCCGTGACGTCACGGAAGGCCCTGGACGCGCTCATTTTAACCAAAGCAGGCCGCCGGTTCCCTCGGTAAGTTGCAGGGGCCGCCGGACAGGTGAGTATATCAATATTTTTTATTTTAATTCTTTATTTTACACTTAAATATGGATCTCAGGGCCTGAAGGAGAGTTTCCTCTCCTTCAGACCCTGGGAACCATAGTATCCCATTGCAGTGCATTGGGTTTCGGGTTTCGGCCGACCCCGACCCCGACTTTTTTTATAGGATCGGCCGATTTCACTCGACCCGACTTTTGAGAAAGTCGGGTTTCGTGAAACCCGACCTGATCCTATAAAAGTTAAGGTCGCTCAACCCTAGCGATCACCATTAAATCTGAATGGGGGCAACTTAGGTGGGCTAGCTGGTGGCGGTTGCCCAGAGGGTAAAGTCACTTGTGCAGCTATTTGCGTGCTTATGTCCTGAAAAGCCCATCCATACTGGGACTCTCTGCCAGCAAGTTTGTTTTCCTGGGCTGACATGCGATTGCTGAAGTCCTGCAAAGTTTGTCCAAACACTTGTTGATTGTGTTCAAAGCTTCCAAACTTCTTTTGCAGACCGTCCACATCTTTCTGCAGTGATCTAATTATGGAAAACACCTGCTCTAATCTGCTCTCTGCAGTCATTGTTCCAGCAGTCTCCTTTTTTTTATGGCTAGATTATCCTGTAATAATTATAGTGGATAATTCAGGAGACTCTTTGCGCGGAACAAGACAACAGGACACAGTTTTATAAGTGGTAAAGTTTATATTATCACACGGTGATTCAAGCAGGTGCAGAGAGAAACTCAAGTCCACAACACTTAGTGCAAATAATAAATGCAGCTTAGCAGTCAATAGGAAACTTCAGAGGTAGATGCAAACAAAACAGAAAGTCTATGAAGCACAGTTATTCTTGAGGAAACTTGACACGAATAGATCCTTGACTTAGTCCAGACACAGATAGATATGCTATTAGGCAGTTCAAATCATATCTTAGATCAACCAGGGAGGCCTGGTTAATAGTCTCAGGTTTTGCAGAGCAAAAACAGCTTACATGTCCAGCAAATGCAGATGGAAGTAACACGAGCAGCAGATGAAGGATGATTACTGAACACTGGTGTATGCAGCAGGAACTTAGAGCAGAGTGGCAGGATCTCCAGCACAGGTTCACAGGAGCAGGTGCAGGTGCAAGGCCAGGGAGTAATCAGGAGCTGGATGCAAAGCAGAATAATCTAGCACAGACTGAAGGCTGGGGTGGAGTGTTATAGCAGGAAGACAAGTGCACATGAGACCAAAGACGCCATGTTGTAAAAGGGCAGTAATGCACAAAAGGTAAAAAATGTTCAGAGTCCTGACACGGGTATACTATCTCCCAAGTGCAAAGTCTTCATCCAACCCCCCGCGGGTTACTTTATTCTCTTCATTTTATCAAAAGTGCATCAGGATATCAGTACTCACTGTCGGCTATATTGAAACACCATTCCAACTAAATTCAAATTTCAGCTTTCAGTACTATTAAATATATATAATATATAACTCAAATCTTCAGGGGCACTGGGCGACGCCCCCTCCGTGCTGTTTTCACATGAAATCTGGCGCCTGCGCTGTTTAGTACGGGCTGGGGCAGGCGCAGTCTGCAAGACTGCATGTGAGGTCAGACAGCCAGAGCTCACTGCGCCTACACCAGACAGTACTACACAGCGCAGGTGCCGGATTTCATGCGAAAACAGCGCGGAGGGGGCGGCGCCCAGCGCCCCTAAAGATTTGAGTGACGGCAATGTGACGTTTCAAGCAGGGGGGTGAGGACTTTCCTCCCTGGCGAAAGACAGGTATTTTGGAGAAGTTATAAAACGCTTTATTTTGGGAATACATGCACCAAAAACTAAAAGAGCCACCTTGTTAGAATGCAGCATTACTGCTTCACAAGGTGGCTCTTTTAGTTTATAATGGCTGGAGGGGGTGACAGTGGCCCTTTAAGGGTTTCAACAATATTCAAGTCTCTTTTAATGAGGTAGGGCAAGGTATCAATCACATTAATATTCAAGTCAATTAAAACTTTAGAACAGCAGCAACGAGCGAGGGACCAGTCATTAACCCTCAACGTTGGATTGGGTAGGCTACAAGGCGTGTATCCAGGCCCGGAATCCTGCCATGCCAAATGGGTTTTTCTTCAGGTCTCTGGAAAACAAAACACTTTCTAGCAACATTAGAAACAGTCTCTTTAGAAGCAGTCTCTTCAAAAGCTTCTTTTTGTAAAACCAGTAGGAAGCACCTTCAAGAAGGTGCAAACTATTTACAAGACAGTTTGTGAGCCATTCACTGTCCATGACACCAGTGTCTTTAATGCAGCGGACAACTTGTGCAAACTTAGGATCCTCTTAAAAACTGAGGACCCCTTTAAGGAATAACCCTGGCAAGGTTCAATAAACTTTAGCAGCAAGAAGATAACTGAACTATTTACAGTCATTTTCAAGTTTTCCTGCGGTTTACTGGGGTAGCACGGGTAATGGCAGTCCCTTAGGATACGGGAGGCTACCAGGTGCTACATAGGGTGCGCCTGCACTCCTGATGGGGGTTTGAGTGCCCACTGACCTCCACTCCACAACAGCTTGGATGCAGGTGATGGTTGGCCCAGTGGCTACTGCAGTCTTCGTAGTGGTGATGGTGCACAACATAGTCTTTGTAGTAGTGCAGGCAGGGGTGACAGAGGGAGTAGTGGTATTTGCAGCTGCTTTAGCACGAGGGGGCATGGTTGGTGTCTTGGAGCTAGACAGTCTTGGGATGGAGTCTCTATATTTAGGCACATTTAGATCAAACCACCCTTTTGCTCCAAAGTGTCTGGTATATGTGACGCGATTCCCTGGGTACAGATCTCTATCCTTGTGTCCTTCCCAAAGGTGGGACTCCACGTCCCTCCTGTTAACAAAGACTTCGGCATAGAGTCCTTGCTCTTTTATGAAACCCCAACCTCCTTTTAGCTTGAAGGTTACCACGTTGCCCTGCTTAAGCGGGGCCTGCTTGACATAGTGGTCCTTGCGGGCCTTGGCCTTGACTTGCAGATACCGTTCATCAAACGCTCTGCGCTGGGCCTGGTGTTCTTCCTCCCATTGGCGGGTGAGCTGCTGCTGGTACTCGTCCCAGTTCAGGACCTCCAGGGTATCTCCCTTGCTCTCATTCCTCCCAGGGAACCCCATGAGATCAGGTCCATGATTGACCCAGCGGTAAACTATCTTTTCCACGTAGACCTCCCCAGGTAGGTTGGTGGGTTGAATTGGGGCCTTTAAGAACTGCTCCATCTCCGTAGGCTGGTCCCATTGCCCCAGGTTTTGGATCTGGCTGGATCCATAGGGAGGTGGTGCTGCAATGGGGCTTATCAACAGTTCATCGGCTACCGGGGCAGGGTTGGCGTCCATACCTGCTGCTGCGGTATCTCCGGTGCCGGTCTCCTCCATCAGTGTCAGAAGCTGTTGGACAGGAAGCAGCGCTGGCAGGTTTTCTGCGGGTGTAGCCTGACACGTGGCTTTGTCACCTAGTTGCATCTGTAGGAGCTGGTCGATGAGCTCTTTCACTCTAGCCTGCAGGAATTCAGGGCCGACTGGTGATGCCTGGCCGCGGTGTCTTTCCAGGTGGCTGGGGAGTCCTCCGCTTCCACCCCACACACTGGTTCCAGGCTGCTGGCCATGGCATCCTCCACACTGCTCCCTCCATCCTGGTCTATTTCCAGCTCTCTCCACCGGGGCGTTTCCTTCTTCTTGGTCTCCTCCCGCCATTTAGGATAAGAAGGCAGATCTCTGCTGCTGATGGACATGTCCTCAGGGTACAGAGATATTTGGACTGGGCGGCCATTACTTTTCGCGCTTCTCAGTTAGTTCCCGCCCACGAGTGCACGCCCTTCTACTCCAGCGCTCCTCATGGCGCTGTAATGGTGGAGGTTTTGGCGGCAATTTTGGCGGTCTTTTTGCAATACACAGTTTTTCAATAAATCACAGTTCAGGCAAAATTCTGGCACAGTCTTTAGGCGCACATGACCTGAATTACGGGGTTTAGTAGATCCTATTCGTAAAGCCAAGTTGGATCGCCCCCAAGGGCTGTGGGGTACTCGGGACTGGGTCTTTCGGTTCACAGGGGGATGTCACGGTGGCTGACCCGGTCCATGGCCCTGGGACGTCCGTGTAAAAGGGAAAGGTCTTTAAAGGGATAGAGTTTATGTTCGTGATGCCACCTGTGGTATTCGGTCAGGGTGACCGACGCTGCTTTAAATCATCCGCTGGGGTGATGTTTTGGCAGCTAGATGGTATACCTTCCCACAGGTGAAGTATGTGCCCAAGGCTTCCCAGTATGTATGGTGGTATGATGAGAGGTGCAATGAAGAACAAGGACACCAGGTTGCCATCTCTTTACCTATACTGAAGACTTCAGCATCCACAGTCCAGGGCACCAGATCACAGGGCAGGCAGAATCCGGCCGGTTTGGAGGCAAGTCCATAGTTCCCTTATCCAGGTAAAAATTAGTAGCTTTCCTTTGCGCTGCGGTGGTGTGGTCCCATACTGCCTATGGCTTCACATAAGGGTCTCACAGATGTGGTGTTTCCTTCTCTCTGTCCCCCATATAGGATAGGACAATACCCTTATGTCTATTGACTTTAGCCTGTTTATAGGGTCTGTTAGATAACCCGGCTCTGTAGGTGTCACCATGCCTCCTAGGTGTAGGTGTGGACAGGTAATCAGCAATTAGCTGTCCTGCCGGTCTCTGAAATAAGGCGTAGAGTTCCTTACACCCTCGGTGTTCGGGCTACCGGGATGTTGCACCTCAGAAGGAGACAGCTTGAGCAGGGCTGGTCCCCTTCTGGTATCCTCTCCTTTGCTTCGACTTCCTTCACGTTCGCTGCAATACAATTCTGCCTTTCAATGTCTCTTTCTGGGAGCTGCAGCTCTGAGGGCATGCACAGCTCCTGTAACCTTCTGTCCTCCTCAGACTCTGGTCTGGAACTCCCTCCAGAACTCCTGTCTGGAGCTCTGTCAGGAACTGACTCCTGTCTGGAACTGAATAACTTTCCCTACAGACTACCAGTTATATATATGGGGAGTGACCTAATAAATAGGAGCAGAAGCTCCCTCTGGTGGCCTGGAGTGTGAAATGTGTTGCATGTGTGTGATGCCTAGATGCAGTTATCCTTCTTTGCCTCCAAATGTAGCATCACTCTCCCTGAGCGGTAAGCAATACCAGTGTGCCGACCAGGACCCTGGGGCGCAGCACTCCCCCCCCCCCCGTTAAATCCAGTACTCCCGGACATGGAAAAGAAAACAGCAGTTACAGGTTAGCAAAAGAGATACAAATGTTTGAAATGCAATAAAACACATTAATACTTTAGCTAAGCTTCCCTATACGGGAGGTGAGGACACTTGAACATTGCATTACCCATTTACATTGTATGCATACTTTCACAGATAGAAAATTTTAATAAAACAGTATGATTCCTAACTAACTATTAAGTGCCACGACCCTCATGGGTATACTATCTCCAAGTGCAAAGTCTTCATCCAACCCCCGCGGGTTACTTTATTCTCTTCATTTTATCAAAAATGCATTGGGATATTAGTGCTCACTATCAGCTATATTGAAACACCATTCCAACTAAATTCAAACTTCAGCTTTCAGTACTATTAACTATATTAACTCTTTAATATTTTCTAGCAAAGTGCAACAATTAAACATTCCCTTTAAGGGTTCCAACAATATTCAAGTCTCTTTTAATGAGGCAGTGCAAAGTATCAATCACATTAATATTCAAGTCAATTAAAACTTTAGAATAGCAGCAACGATGCGAGGGACCCATCATTAACCCTCAACGTTGAACTTGGGTGGGCTACAAGGCGTGTATCCAGACCTGGAATCCTGCCGCGCCAAACGGGTTTTTCTTCAGGTCTCTGGAAAACAAAACACTTTCTAGCAACATTAGAAACAGTCTCTTTAGAAGCAGTCTCTTCAAATGCTTCTTTTTGTAAAACCAGAAGGAAGCAACTTTAAGAAGGTGCAAACTATTTACAAGACAGTTTGTGAGCCATTCACTGTCCATGACTCCAGTGTCTTTAATGCAAAGGACAACTTGTGCAAACTTAGGATCCTCTTAAAAACTGAGGACAACTTTAAGGTATAACCCTGGCAAGGTTCAATAAACTTTAGCAGCAAGAAGATAACAGTGAACTATTTACAGTCATTTTCAAGTTTTCCTGCGGTTTACTGGGGTAGCACGGGTAATGGCAGTCCCTTAGCATATGGGCGGCTACCAGGTGCTACATAGGGTGCGCCTGCACTCCTGACGGGGGTTTGAGTGCCCACTGACCTCCGCTTCACAACAGCTTGGGTGCAGGTGATGGTTGGCCCAGTGGCTACTGCAGTCTTCGTAGTGGTGATGGTGCACAACATAGTCTTTGTAGTAGTGCAGGCAGGGGTGACAGTGGGAATGGTGGTAGTTGCAGCTGCTTTAGCACAAGGGGTCACTGTTACTGCATGAGGAGGCATTGCTGGTGTCTTGGAGCTAGACAGTCTTGGGATGCGGTCTCTATATTTGTGCACATTTAGATCAAATCACCCTTTTGCGCCAAAGTGTCTGGTATATGTGACGCGATCCCCTTGATACAGATCTCTATCCGGGTGTCCTTCCCAAAGGTGGGACTCCACGTCCCTCCTGTTAACAAAGACTTCGGCATAGAGTCCTTGCTTTTATATGAAACCCCAACCTCCTTTTAGCTTGAAGGTTACCACGATGCCCTGCTTAAGCGGGGCCTGGTTGACATAGCGGTCCTTGTGGGCCTGTGCCTTGACTTGCAGATCCCGTTTGTCAAAGGCTCTGCGCTGGGCCTGGTGTTCTTCCTCAATTTCCTCCCATTGGCGGGTGAGATGCTGCTGGTACTTGTCCCAGCTCAGGACCTCCAGGGTTTCTCCCTCACTCTCCTTCCTCCAGGGAACCCATGAGATCAGGTCCAGGATTGACCCAGCGGTAAACTGTCTTTTCCGCGTAGACCTCCCCAGGTAGGTTGGCGGGTTGAATTGGGGCCTTTAAGAACTGCTCCATCCCCGTAGGCTGGTCCCATTGCCCCAGGTTTTGGATCTGGCTGGACCCATAGGGAGGTGGCGCTGCAACGGGGCCTATTAACAGTCCATCGGCTACCGGGGCAGGGTTGGCGTCCTTACCTGCCGCTGCGGTATCTCCGGTGCCGGTCTCCTCTGTCAGTGTCGGAGGCTGTTGGACAGGAAGCGACGCTGGCAGGTCTTCCGTGGGTGTAGCCCGACACGTGGCTTTGGCGCTCAGCTGCATCTGTAAGAGCTGTTCAATGAGCTCTTTCCCTCCGGCCTGCAGGAATTCAGGGCCAACTGGTGATGCCTGGCCGCAGTGTCTTTCCAGGTGGCTAGGTGAGTCATCCGCTTCCACCCCACACTCTGGTTCTTGCTTCTGGCCATGGCATCCTCCAAGCCGCTCCCTCCGTCCTGGTCTCTTTCCCGCTCTCTCCACCGGGGGTGTTTCCTTCTTCTTGGTCTCCTCCCACCATTTAGGATTAAAAGGTGGATCTCTGCTGCTGATGAACACGTCCTCAGGGTACAGAGATATTTTGACTGGGTGGCCATTACTTTTCACGCTTCTCAGTTAGTTTCTGCCCATGATGGTACGCCCTTCTTCTCCAGCGCTCCTCGTGGCGCTGTAATGGCGGCAGTTTTGGCAGCAATTTTGGCGGTCTTTTTGCAATACACAGTCTTTCAATAAATCACAGTTCAGGCAAAACTCTGGCAAAGTCTTTAGGTGCACATGACCCGATTTACGGGTCTAGTAGATCCTGTTCTTGATACCAAGTTCGATCGCCCCCCAAGAGCCGGGGGGTACTCGGTACCAGGTCCTTCAGTTCATATGGGGATGTCACGGTGGCTGACCCGGTCTGTGGCCCTGGGACGTCCATGTAAAAGGGAAAGGTCTTTAAAGGGATAGAGTTTATGTTCATGACGCCACCTGTGGTATTCGGTCAGGGTGACCGACGCTGCTTTAAAGGGTCCGCTGGGGTGAGGTTATGGCAGCTAGATGGTATACCTTCCCACAGGTGAAGTATGTCCCCAGGGCTTCCCAGTTTGTATGGTGGTATGATGAGAGGCGCAATGAAGAACAAGGACACCAGGTTGCAGTCTCTTTACCTTTACTGAAGACTTCAGCATCCACAGTCCAGGGCGCCATATCACAGGGCAGGCAGAGTCCGGCTGGTTTGGAGGCAAATCCAGAATTCCCTTATCCAGGTGGAAATCAGTAGCCTTCCTTTGTGCTGTGGTGGTGTAGTCCCTTACTGCCTATGGCTTCACATAAGGGTCTCACATATGTGGTGTTTCGTTCTCTTTGTCCCCCATATAGGATAGGACAATACCCATATGACTGGTGACTTGAGCCTGTTTATAGGGTCTTTTAGATAACCTGGCTCTGTAGGTGTCACCGTGCCTCCTGGGTGTTGGTGCGGACAGGTAACCGGTAATTAGCTGTCCTGCTGGTCTCTGAAATAAGGCGTAGAGGTCCTTACTCCCTCGGTGTTCTGGCTACCGGGATGTTGCGCCTCAGAAGGAGACAGCTTGAGCGGGGCTGGTCCCCTTCTGGTATCCTCTCCTTTGCTTTGACTTCCTTCACGCTCGCTGCAATTCAATTCTGCTTTTCAATGTCTCTTTCTGGTAGCTGCAGCTATGAGGGCATGCACAGCTCCTATAACCTTCTATCCTCCTCAGTCTCTGGTCTGGAACTCCCTCCAGAACTCCTGTCTGGAGCTCTGTCAGGAATTGACTCCTGTCTGGAACTGAATAACTTTCCCTACAGACTACCAGTTATATATATATGGGGAGTGACCTAATAAATAGGAGCAGAAGCTCCCCCTAGTGGTCTGGAGTGTGAAATGTGTTGCATTTTTGTGATACCTGGATGCAGTTATCCTTCTTTGCCTCCAAACGTAGCATCACTCTCCCCGAGAGGAAAGCAATACCACTGCGACAACCAGGGCCCTGGGGCACCGCATTTATATGCACTATTACTTTTACTTGCTTACAGCAGGGTATATATGTAGGCATTTTGTTTCTATCTAAGGTTTTGCCAGACCTGAATCCTATTGAGAACCTTTGGTTTATTACGTATCGTCCAACGCCACCAAGTAACATTACAGACTGTGCAGGAGCTCACCGATGCTCTGATACCCCAGAATACCACCCATTTTCTCATCAGGAGCATGCCCAGACATTGGCAGGAATGCTACAGACACGTTGGGCACACATTTATCTTTCACATCACTGTAGACACTTCTATAAAAATTCCAAAGTATGCAAACAAAAGATATCATAGGCAGAAAGGGAAAATAAACAGCAAAATAAGTAATTATTAAAGCAAATCTAATAGAATTGTTAATTTTTTATCTTTATTTTTTTAGTTCTTCAAAACCGATTAGCTTCTTTCGTGTCTCTCTTTATAAAGAGAAGGTGTTGAGATGTTCCTCAGGTAAGTCCTGACTGATACAACGCTGTTATACTGCCTTATACCAATGTTCCCTTCCCGGCTGGCAGTGCTTTGCTGGCGGCAGCAGTACAACTCCCAGAATGGCATAAAGAGCCATAGGGTGTGGAAAACTGTCCGCCATATCGAGTGGTAAAACTGCAGAATAGTAATTTACATGACTAACCTGAGTGAGACAAGAAGGATACTGGTAAATGATGATGAAGCAACTTACTGAAGAGATGTGTAAGTATGAGGAGGACGCTTCAAAGGGGCATTGAAATATTTTTTGTCACATTTTTATTACCTGTTGCATAACAATATTTCTTTTTAGGGATCATTTATCGATCATTTGCTCAAATATATAGCTAAAACAGCCTACAAATATTTGATAAGCTTGATGAATAAGATTAATAATATAATAGTTATTTATCTACTGAATTTTATTCTTGTGAGGTACGTCCGGCTAACTTGATATTGAAAGATCTTTATTACATCATTACTCATGATTCAAGTGTGAAGAAGACTCCACCAAACAGCCCTTCATGGCTCAGCCAGATCATAGGAATACTTGATATTTTGTAGCTTTATGTTTTGACAATTTTCCTATTTTTAAATGTTAGAAAAAATGTTTCAGTAATTGAGTGGTCTGCGCCTCTTAATGAAATTGACGAATCTTGTTTATACTTGCTCCTCATTGAAAGAAGAGAATGAAACATTAGTCTTGTTGAATTGGGACTTTAGGATATGTTCAATATATTAAGCTGGTCAACTTGAAAAAACGCTTGAAAAGAGCTCAGAAATGCTCGATAGAATCTTTCTAGTCTTTTCTATAGATTATGTGATTAAGTGGTGTAAATTTTGATGAATTTGCCTTGCTGGCTTCCCCATGTTCATCCCAGTACAGCCTTAGTTCTACAACTTTTGGTGCATCTTGCCAGGACTGAAGTAAAGACACTAAAAATCGCTAAATGCGCTCTTTACTCATTGACTAGTGAAGCATCATATTTGCACCATTAGCCAAAACTGTGCCACCATGCCGCTATATGAGGCACCTTTGCCCTTGCAGCATCAGAGGATCACAAAAGTACTGAAACTGGTAGGATCCATTGATCTGGCCAACATCGGAGCAGCGCTTGCAGGCTCTACAGCAAAGAGCTTGTAACTGCTTTGCTTCTTTCCTTGGATTATGACTATTGAAATGAAACGCAAAAGACATAGAAATCATCTGTCAGAGTAATGCTATAATGTATGTTTTTCTTTATATATAGACATGTTTAAAATTCCATATATTCATACAATAAAATCTCATTTTGCCTCTATGAATGTACATCGGCAGAAAAAAAGAATAAAAGGCTTTTTTTCATTAATCTCGGCAACTTTTTGATTGGCGACACATGAAAAAGAATAAATACAACTCTGAGAGTAATGTATCATGTATATAATAGAACAAGATGAATACATAAGGCTAATGCAGAAGACGACCAGTCCAATGGGATCAGATGTTGTGCCTGTATAGAAACAAATGTGGGGCCTGAGCAACTGTAACCAAATTTATAAAATATATTCTTATTCATAAAATCACAGATGCCTCTGCCAGGTGGAGATGAACAAATACTTCAATGTTCGGTTCAGATTGTGGTCCCCGAATTTGCAATATTCGATTAATTATTCATCCAATATTCACCATACGCAGCCGAACGCCGTTCGAGTCAATGGGAGGCAAAGCAAACACTCAAACAGCACCCTCAAAAGGGCCCAAAAACTGCCAAAACACATCAAATGAGGGACAGACTCCAGGAAAGTGGCCTCAATTCACCCACAGCAAATTTTAGCATGGCACGGCAGCTATCAGCCATGCATGAGGTATCGCGGTCTGGGCCAGCATTTATAGCTTTTAACTGAATGCCAAATTAAGATGAGAAGGATGATGGATCGGTGTAGGCCTGCTGTGCTGAAAGCCCTGACACCACATGCAACACCTCTACCTGCTTTCATGCTCAGCAACACTCAGGTGGCACAACTATCTGTTTTGTAAGCTACTATTATCAAAAAAATCTAAGGATAGTAGTAACATGCGTTGTTGACTTAAAGGAAGTGGAGGCCTGACGATCTTGGAGGCCTACTGCTACAGGCAACACACATCAAGGAGACCCTACCAGGTGTCTACACATTTACAATGATTAGTGGCAGACATCAACAAAGTGACATCAATTTCATTACAGTAGAAATAGTATAATAGGGATCGACATCTCTTCCACTACACCCAACCCATCACATGGAGACCCAACCAGGAGTGTTCACATTTCCAAGAATTAGGACCTGACACCACTGAAGTGTAGTCAATTTCACCAGAGTGGAAATGGTATAATAGAGAACGATATTTATTTCACTACAGCCAGCCCAGCAGATGGAGAGACCCAATCAGGACTCCCCACATTTTCAAAAATTTGTGACAGACACCAACAAAGTGGCCTCAATTTTACGAGAGTATAAATAGTATAATAGGGACTGACAGATCTTCCACTACAGCCAACCCAGCAGATGTAGACCAACCATGACTGAAAGTTCACAATTCCACAAATTGTTGCTAACATTGCAGCAGCAGCATCAGCTGTAACAGCAGACACAGAGACCACACAAAAGATATCACAGAGTGCAATTACACAAGATCAATGCAGCATGCTAAAAACTTCAACATTGCCTAGTGTGTACAGTCTGCGATTGGGGTGCAAAAGTCCTTGGAGACCCATGACTTGTTCATATTGATAAAAAATAGGCGGTCTACACTGGGAACAGCCGGCTACGCTTATCCGTCAGGACACCACCAGCAGCGCTGAAGACACGTTCTGAGAGAACGCTGGCTGTCGGGCACGATAAAACCTCCAAGGCGTGTGAGGAAAACTCAGGACACTTATCCATTTTGGAAGACCATAATGTAAAAGGGTCCACAACCTCCCTGATGGTATTGATGTTCAGTTCTAGATACTCCTGCACCATCCTCTCCATTCATTCACCACGTGTAATACTTGGACGCTGTTGTGCTGGTGCATGAGCTGGTCTAAAAAAGTGTCAAAGGACTCACAGAAATTGCTTCTTCTACTTACAACACTCCTGCTGCTAATGTTTTGGCATTGACAAATTAAGGTGCCAGAGGTTGGAAGTCTAGACCTGCGATGCAAACTGTGTGCCTCACTGCTGACTTGGGGAAAAGCTCTCCTATCCCCTTCCCGACCTGTGACACAGCGTATGCGTCATGAAAGTCGGTGCCAATCCGACCTGTGATGCATATGCTGTGTCACAGAATGATCGCGTCCCTGCAGATCGTGTGAAAGGGTTAACTCCAATTTCACCCGACCTGCCGGGACAGGGGGAGTGGTACTTCAGCCCAGGGGGGGTGGCTTCACCCCCCCCGTGGCTACGATCGCTCTGATTGGCTGTTGAAAGTGCAACAGCCAATCAGAGCAATTTGTAATATTTCACCTAAAAAACTGGTGAAATATTGCAATCCAGCCATGGCCGATGCTGCAATATCATCGGCCATGGCTGGAAATACTGGTCTGCCCACCACCCCCGATCTACTCCCCAGTCTTCCGTTCGGCGGTCCGGTCCCCTCCGTCCTCCTGTCCGCTCCCCCGTCCTCCTGTCTGCTCCCCCCGTTCTGCGATCCACTCCCCCGTCCTCCGATCCACCCCCCGTGCCCCGATCTCCCCCCTTCATACTTACCGAGCTTCCCGGTGTCCATCCGTCTTCTCCCTGGGCGCCGCCATCTTCCAAAACGGCGGGCGCATGTGCAGATTCATTTGATGTACATTTTGAGCACTGTGATAAAACCTATCACAGTGATCAAAATAAAAAAAATAGTAAATGAACCCCCCCTTTATCACCCCCATAGGTAGGGACAACAATAAAATAAAGAAAATATTTTTTTTTTATTTTTTCCCCCACTAAAGTTAGAACTAGGGTTAGGGTTAGGGTTAGAACTAGGGTTAGGGTTAGAGCTAGGGTTAGGGTTAGAACTAGGGTTAGGGTTAGAACTAGGGTTAGGGTTAGGGTTAGAACTAGGGTTAGGGTATGTGCACACGTATTCTGGTCCTCTGCGGATTTTTCCGCAGCAGATTTGTTAAATCTGCAGTGCAAAACCGCTGCGGATTTATCGCGGATTCACCGTGGTTTTTCTGCGGATTTCACTGCGGTTTTACAACTGCGGTTTTCTATTGGAGCAGATATAAAACCGCTGCGGAATCCGCAGAAAGAAGTGACATGCTCCAGAATGTAAACCGCTGCGTTTCCGCGCATTTTGTCCCGCAGCATGGGCACAGCGTTTTTTGTTTCCCATAGGTTTACATTGAACTATAAACTCACGGGAAACTGCTGCGCACCCGCAGCTGTGGAAACACTGCAGATCCGCAGCGTTTTCCGCACCGTGTGCACATAGCCTTAGAATTAGGCTATGTGCACACTGTGCGGATTTGGCTGCGTATCCGCAGTGGATTGGCCGCTGTGGATTCGTAGCAGTGTTCCATCAGGTTTACAGTTCCATGTAAACCTATGGAAAACCAAATCTGCTGTGCCCATGGTGCGGAAAATTCCGTGCAGAAACGCTGCATTGTATTTTCCGCAGCATGTCAATTCTTTGTGTGGATTACGCAGCGTTTTACACCTGTTCCTCAATAGGAATCCGCAGGTGAAATCCGCACAAAAACACTGGAAATCCGCAGTAAATCCGCAGGTAAAATGCATTGCCTTTTACCTGCGGATTTTTCAAAAATGGTGCGGAAAAATCTCACACGAATCCGCAAAGTGGGCACATAGCCTTAGGGTTAGGGTTGGAATTAGAGTTAGGGTTGGAATTAGGGCTAGGGTTGGAAATAGGGTTAAGATTAGGCTTGTGGTTAGGGTTATGGTTATGGGTGTGTTGGGGTTAGGGTTGTGGTTAGGGTTAGGATTAGGGATTAGGGTTAGGGGTGTGTTGGGGTTAGGGTTGTGGTTAGGGGTGTGTTGGGGTTAGGGTTGTGGTTAGGGTTATGGATAGAGTTGGGATTAGGGTTAGGGGTGTGTTGGAGTTAGTGTTGGAGTTAGAATTGAGGGGTTTCCACTGTTTAGGCACATCAGAAGTCTCCAAACGCAACATGGTGCCACCATTGATTCCAGCCAATCTTGCGCTCAAAAAGTCAAATGGTGCTCCCTCCTTTCCGAGCCCCGACGTGCGCCCAAACAGTGGTTTACCCCCACATGTGGGGTACCAGCATACTCGGGACAAACTGGGCAACAATTATTGGGGTCCAATTTCTCCTGTTACCCTTGTGAAAATAAAAAATTGCTTGCTAAAACATCATGTTTGAGGAAAGAAAAATTATTTTATATTTTCACGGCTCTGCGTTGTAAACTTCTGTGAAGCACTTGGGGGTTCAAAGTGCTCACCACATATCTAGATAAGTTCCTTTGGGGGTCTAGTTTCCAAAATAGGGTCACTTGTGGGGGGTTTCTACTGTTTAGGTACCTCAGGGGCTCTGAAAATGCAACGTGATGCCTGCAGACCATTCCGTCAAAGTCTGCATTTCAAAACGTCACTACTTCCCTTCCGAGCCCCGATGTGTGCCAAAACAGTGGTTTACCCCCACATATGGGGAACCAGCATACTTGGGACAAACTGGGCAACAACCATTAGGGTCCAATTTCTTCTTTTACCCTTGTGAAAATAAAAAGTTGCTTGCTAAAACATCATTTTTGAGGAAAGAAAAATTATTTTTTTATTTTCACGGCTCTGCGTTGTAAACTTCTGTGAAGCACTTTGGGCTTCAAAGTGCTCACCACATATCTAGATAAGTTCCTTGGGGGGTCTAGTTTCCAAAATGGGGTCACTTGTGGGGGGTTTCTACTGTTTAGGCACATCAGGGGCTCTGCAAACGTAACATGATGCCTGCAGACCATTCCATCAAAGTCTACATTCCAAAACGTCACTACTTCCCTTCCGAGCCCCAATGTGTGCCAAAACAGTGGTTTACCCCCACATATGGGGTACCAGCATACTCAGGACAAACTGGGCGACAACCGTTGTGGTCCAATTTCTTCTTTTACCCTTGTGAAAATAAAAAGTTGCTTGCTAAAACATCATTTTTGAGGAAAGAAAAATGATTTTTTATTTTCACGACTCTGCGTTGTAAACTTCTGTGAAGCACTTGGGGGTTCAAAGTGCTCACCACATATCTAGATAAGATCCTTGGGGGTCTAGTTTCCAAAATGGGGTCACTTGTGGGGGGTTTTCACTGTTTAGGCACATCAGGGGCTCTGCAAACAACATGATGCCCGCAGACCATTCCATCAAAGTCTGCATTCCAAAACGTCACTACTTCCCTTCCGAGCCCCGACGTGTGCCAAAACAGTGGTTCCCCCCACATATGGGGTATCAGCGTACTCAGGACAAACTGGACAACTTTTGGGGTCCAATTTCTCCTGTTACTCTTGTGAAAATAAAAAATTGCGGGCTAAAAAACAATTTTTGAGGAAAGAAAAAAGATTTTTTATTTTCACGGCTCTGCGTTATAAACTTATGTGAAGCACTTGGGGGTTTAAAGTGGTCACCGCACATCAAGATTAGTTCCATGGGACATCTAGTTTCCAAAATGGGGTCACATGTGGGGGAGCTCCAATGTTTAGGCACACAGGGGCTCTCCAAACGCGACATGGTGTCCGCTAACAATTGGAGCTAATTTTTCATTCAAAAAGTCAAATGGCGCTCCTTCCCTTCTGAGCCCTGCCGTGTGCCCAAACAGTGGTTTACCCCACATGTGAGGTATCAGTGTACTCAGGAGAAATTTCCCAATAAATTTTAGGATCCATTTTATCCTGCTGCCCATGTTGAAATGAACAAATTGAGGCTAAAATAAATTTTTTTGTGAAAAAAAAAGTACTATTTAATTTTTTTGGATCAATTTGTGAAGCACCTTGGGGTTCAAAGTGCTCACTATGCATCTAGATAAGTTCCTTGGGGGGTCTAGTTTCCAAAATGGGGTCACATGTGGGGGAGCTCCAATGTTTAGGCACACAGGGGCTCTCCAAACGCGACATGGTGTCCGCTAAAGATTGGAGCTAATTTTTCATTCAAAAAGTCAAATGGCGCTCCTTCCCTTCCGAGCCCTGCCGTGTGCCCAAACAGTGGTTTACCCCCACATGTGAGGTATCAGTGTACTCAAGAGAATTTTTCCAATAAATTTTAGGATCCATTTTATCCTGTTGCCCATGTGGAAATGAACAAATTGAGGCTAAAAGAAATTTTTTGTGAAAAAAAAGTACTTTTTGATTTTTTATGGATCAATTTGTGAAGCACCTGGGGGTTCAACGTGCTCACTATGCTTCTAGATAAGTTCCTTGGGGGTCTAGTTTCCAAAATGGGGGCACTTGTGGGGGAGCTCCAATGTTTAGGCACACAGGGGCTCTCCAAACGTGACATGTTGTCCGCTAACGATTGGAGCTAATTTTTCATTCAAAAGTCAAATGGAGCTCCTTCCCTTCCGAGCCCTGCCGTGTGCCCAAACAGTGGTTTGTAACCACATATGAGGTATCGGTGTACTCAGGAGAAATTGCCCAACACATTTTAGGATCCATTTCATCCTGTTGCCCATGTGGAAATGAACAAATTGAGGCTAAAAGAAATTTTTTGTAAAAAAAGTACTTTTTCATTTTTACGGATCAATTTGTGAAGCACTTGGGGGTTCAAAGTGCTCACTATGCATCTAGATAAGTTCCTTGGGGGGTCTAGTTTCCAAAATTGGGTCACTTGTGGGGGAGCTCAAATATTTAGGCACACAGGAGCTCTCCAAACGCGACATGGTGTCCGCTAAAGATTGGAGCCAATTTTTTTATTGAAAAAGTCAAATGGCGCTCTTTCCCTTCCGAGCCCTGTCGTGTGCCCAAACAGTGATTCCCCCCACATATGGGGTATCGGCGTACTCAGGACAAATTGTACAGTAACTTTTGGGGTCCAGTTTCTCTTTTTACCCTTTGGAAAATAAAAAAATTGTTGCTAAAAGATCATTTTTGTAACTAAAAAGTAAAATGTTCATTTTTTCCTTCCATGTTGCTTCTGCTGCTGTGAAGCACCTGAAGGGTTAATAAACTTCTTGAATGTGGTTTTGAGTACCTTGAGGGGTGCAGTTTTTAGAATGGTGTCACTTTTGGGTATTTTCAGCCATATAGACCCCTCAAACTGACTTCAAATGTGAGGTGGTCCCTAAAAAAAATGGTTTTGTAAATTTTGTTGTAAAAATGAGAAATCGCTGGTCAAATTTTAACCCTTATAACTTCCTAGCAAAAAAAAAATTTGTTTCCAAAATTGTGCTGATGTAAAGTAGACATGTGGGTAATGTTATTTATTAACTGTTTTGTGCCACATAACTCTCTCGTTTAACAGAATAAAAATTCAAAATTTGAAAATTGCGAAATTTTCACCAAATTTCCATTTTTTCCACAAATAAACGCAAAAATTATCGACCTAAATTTACCACTAACATGAAGCCCAATATGTCACGAAAAAACAATCTCAAAACCGCTAGCATCCGTTGAAGCGTTCCTGAGTTATTACCTCATAAAGGGACACTGGTCAGAATTGCAAAAAACGGCCAGGTCATTAAGGTCAAAATAGGCTGGGTCATGAAGGGGTTAAGGTGGTGTAAAAGTGTGTTTCGGTACTACAGCATTTGCAGGTCCCTTTCCATGGCAGGAAGCATATGCCAAAATCTTGTGTTGTAATGTGGATCATAGGCTACGTTCACATTTGCGTTGTGCGCCGCAGCGTCGGCGCCGCAGCGCACAACGCAAACAAAAACGCGGCAAAACGCACGCTAAAACGCTGCGTTTTGCGCCGCATGCGTCGTTTTTGGCCGAAAGTTGGACGCAAAAAAAATGCAACTTGATGCGTTTCTTGCATCCAACGCTTGCGGCCATGCGGCGCTAAACGCAGCACAACGCATGTCCATGCGCCCCCATGTTAAATATAGGGGCGCATGACGCATGCGGCGCCGCTGCGGCGCCTGACGCTGCGGCGCTGACCGCAAATGTGAACGTAGCCTAACAGAGTGGCAAACCAGTAATTTCAATCATAACTATACAGGGATCATGTTGCATATAGTGCAGCAAGAAGGCACCTGCATCCACAAAGCCCATAATAATTACCCAGGACTCAGAAAGGCAATGTGAGGAAGAAACAAGTCACAGTCTTGGTGAGCTCTGTCAGGAGGAAAATAACCAATGTACGCATGAAATTTATTTAATCCGACTACACATTTCGGGCTAATCTGGCTCCATCATCAGGTACATGATGAAAGGGTATTGATCCAGACCTTTTTAAGGAGGTCAGTGATAACATAATGAAATCATGAAACAAGTAGTAAAACAATTGTACATGTGAAAAATTACATACAAACAACATACAAAAAAATGATCCCATTTTATCTGGGGTTGTACCTCAGAGATCCAATATCCTATTCCAAATGAGTAGGGTTGAGCGACTTTTACTTTTTTGGGGTCGAGTCGGGTTTTGCGAAACCCGACTTTGTCAAAAGTCGAGTCGAGTGAAGTCGGCCGATTATCGCGAAAAGTCGGAGATCGACCGAAACATGAAACCTAATGCAAGTCAATGGGGAAGCATAGTCGGCAGTGAGTGGAGGCCAGGAAAACACCTACAGTGCCCATTTTAATGCCAAAAACATCCATTCTTGTTACTGAAGCTTGTCAATCTTAATTTACTTTATAATAATAGAAAGGCATTGGAAATTGGGGGTCATTTGGCTAAAGTTGTGGGGGGTAGGGCCGGTTCAAGGTTTTAGTGGGCCCAGGAAACGTGGACTACGTCACGGTGGTGGAGCAGTGAGAGGTAAGTATGTCAAGTGCTGTGATCCTGAGCAAGCAGGGGGGGCCCACTCGTTGGCATTGGCACTGGCACAGGGCCCCTCAAAGTACAGCGGTGTGTTTGCACGGCGGGGGCGCCTCCCACCGGCAGCGACACTTTTGCGTACTCTGAGGGGCCCTGTGCCAGTGACGTCGCCAACGAGTATGCCCCCCCACCTGATGAAGGAACCTGCACTTTCATCTGCACCTTCCTCTTTGTCCCTGTGTAAGGTAGTATAGCATGCGGGAAGGGGAACCTTACTTTCAGCAGGGTCAGATTCTGGCTGTGTAGGGTGCAAGGGGAATGTAGTGGTCTGGGTCAATGTACCAGCAGACTCATCTAGCAGTGGCTGGGCAATGGGCAGGATGAGGAGGAAACACAGATATAGGGCCAAAGAATAAAGTAGGCTAAATACAGTTCAAAATTGGTAACAGGACTAAACAGGCGGCATTGCTTTGTTCAGTGGAGGACCAAACCCAGGAGCAGCAGACACCATTTTAAGGGCCCAACCACACTAGTAGGCCAAATGCAGTTTAATATCTTCTACTATAGGCCGAAAGCCTGAAGACTGAAGCTCAGCTTTATACAGTGGAGGACAACACCAGGGAGCGGCACACACCGTTAGTAGGGCCCAACCAAAGTTGAAGGCCAAATGCAGTTTAATATCTGCTACTATAGGCCGAAAGCCTAAAGACTGAAGCTCAGCTTTATACAGTGGAGGACAACACCAGGGAGCGGCACACACCGTTAGTAGGGCCCAACCAAAGTTGAAGGCCAAATGCAGTTTAATATCTGCTACTATAGGCCGAAAGCCTAAAGACTGAAGCTCAGCTTTATACAGTGGAGGACAACACCAGGGAGCGGCACACACCGTTAGTAGGGCCCAACCAAACTAGTAGGCCAAATGCAGTTTAATATCTGCTACTATAGGCCGAAAGCCTAAAGACTAAAGCTCAGCTTTATACAGTGGAGGACAACACCAGGGAGCGGCACACACCGTTAGTAGGGCCCAACCAAACTAGTAGGCCAAATGCAGTTTAATATCTGCTACTATAGGCCGAAAGCCTAAAGACTGAAGCTCAGCTTTAAACAGTGGAGGACAACACCAGGGAGTGGCAGACACTGTTACTAGGCCCCAACCAAAGTAGTAGGCCAACTGCAGTGTGACATTAAAAAATACTTAATGAGAGCCTGAATGTTGAAGCTCAGACAAGGAAACCTGGAGGAGAACACCACCAAGGAGGAGGAGAACACCAAGGAGGAGGAGAACACCAAGGAGGACGAGAACACCAAGGAGCGGCAGACACTGTTACTAGGACCCAACCAAAGTAGTAGGCCAACTGCAGTGTGACATTAAAAAATACTTAATGAGAGCCTGAAGGTTGAAGCTCAGACAAGGAAACATGGAGGAGAACACCAAGGAGGAGGAGAACACCAAGGAGCGGCAGACACCGTTTCTAGGCCCCAACCAATGTAGTAGGCCAACTGCAGTGTGACATTAAAAAATACTTAATGAGAGCCTGAAGGTTGAAGCTCAGACAAGGAAACATGGAGGAGAACACCAAGGAGGAGGAGAACACCAAGGAGCAACAGACACCGTTACTAGGCCCCAACCAAAGTAGTAGGCCAACTGCAGTGTGACATTAAAAAATACTTAATGAGAGCCTGAAGGTTGAAGCTCAGACAAGGAAACATGGAGGAGAACACCAAGGAGGAGGAGAACACCAAGGAGCGGCAGACACCGTTACTAGGCCCCAACCAAAGTAGTAGGCCAACTGCAGTGTGACATTAAAAAATACTTAATGAGAGCCTGAAGGTTGAAGCTCAGACAAGGAAACCTGGAGGAGAACACCAAGGAGGAGGAGAACACCAAGGAGCGGCAGACACCGTTACTAGGCCCCAACCAAAGTAGTAGGCCAACTGCAGTGTGACATTAAAAAATATTTAATGAGAGCCTGAAGGTTGAAGCTCAGACAAGGAAACCTGGAGGAGAACACCAAGGAGGAGGAGAACACCAAGGAGCGGCAGACACCGTTACTAGGCCCCAACCAAAGTAGTAGGCCAACTGCAGTGTGACATTAAAAAATACTTAATGAGAGCCTGAAGGTTGAAGCTCAGACAAGGAAACCTGGAGGAGAACACCAAGGAGGAGAACACCAAGGAGCGGCAGACACCGTTACTAGGCCCCAACCAAAGTAGTAGGGCAACTGCAGTGTGACATTAAAAAATACTTATTGAGAGCCTGAAGGTTGAAGCTCAGACAAAGAAACCTGGAGGAGAACACCAAGGAGGAGGAGAACACAAAGGAGCGGCAGACACCGTTACTAGGCGCCGACCAATGTAGTAGGGCAACTGCTGTCTTATATAAACAACTACTTAATTAGAGCCTGAAGGTTGAAGTTTAGCTTTTTCAGTGGAGGACAGCGTGATTGAGTGGCGCCGCAGACAGACAAAGGTAGTATGTGTTAACTTAAAAAGTTGGCTCTATGCATTTTTCAATTAGTTACAGGGGTACACAGGCAGCATTGGTGTGGTCAACGTAGGACAATTGGAAGGACGGACCGCAGACAGACTTCCTAGGCCTAAAATAATAAAATAGGCTCTATGCAGCTTCCATTAGGTGGCAGGGGTACACAGGCAACATTGGTATGGTCAGCGGAGGACAATTGGAAGGAGGGACCGCAGACAGACTTCCTAGGTCCAAAATATTAAAATAGGCTCTATGCAGCTTAAATTTGGCTACAGGGGTACACGGGCAGCGTTGGTGTGGTCAGTGGAAGACAATTGGAAGGAGGGACCGCAGACAGACTTCCTAGGCCTAAAATAATAAAATAGGCTCTATGCAGCTTCCATTAGGTGGCAGGGGTACACAGGCAGCATTGGTGTGGTCAACGTAGGACAACTGGAAGGAGGGACCACAGACAGAATTCCTAGGCCTAACATAATAAAATAGGCTCTATGCAGCTTCCATTAGGTGGCAGGGGTACACAGGCAGCATTGGTGTGGTCAACGTAGGACAATTGGAAGGAGGGACCGCAGACAGAATTCCTAGGCCTAAAATAATAAAATAGGCTCTATGCAGCTTCCATTAGGTGGCAGGGGTACACAGGCAGCATTGGTGTGGTCAGCGGAGGACAATTGGAAGGAGTGTCTGACACAGTAAGTACTCCGAGTCCCAAAACCTAAATTGATGTTAATGTATCCCAAACAAAAACAAAACCAAAAAAAAAGGGTGGCATACTTAGGTACAGGGGTGTGCTCCTATGCTGACTTTCAGACATTGTAATTTGGCGCAAAGTATTTACTGGTGTAAATGTAGGACAGGGCCCCTGACTATTTTAACTAGCATCATACATGTCAACAAATTGTTATTGTCTGTGCCAGGCATGGAAGGATTTCAGCGCATAGACTAAACAGTGGTGGAGCCGGGAGAGATAATTTTGCAAGTGGTAGAGCACTGTTTGACCTTGGGGAGGAAACTCTCTCCTGTCCGGCGGTACAAGCCCAGGGCCCCTCATGTTACAACGGTGTGTCTGACTCTGGGTGCGCGCCACCACCGCTAGAGACACTTCATTGTTCTATGAGGAACCCAGTGCCAGTGCCGTCGACCAAAAGTGGGCACATCCACCTCTTCAGACAAGCGGCACTCTGACGGGTGCTTGCTACAAGTGGCGAGACCACGGCCCTGTGGGGGAGTTAGGCCATTTAGGGAGGTGTAAACATGTCGTATGCTGGACAAACAGCAGCTGCAAATTAAGAGATTGGAACAGTCAGTAACACCAGTCCCAAAGCAAGACCTTTTTACAGGAAAGCTAGGTGTCAGCCGGGAAAGGTGGGGCAAAATAATTTGAAATCCATGAGTGGTTCATTTTAATGAAGGTTAGATCATCAACATTTTGGGTAGCCAGACGAGTCCTTTTTTCGGTCAGTATTGAACCAGCAGCACTGAATACTCTTTCTGATAGCACACTAGCTGCTGGGCAAGCAAGCTCCTGCAATGCATATTCAGCCAATTCAGGCCAGGTGTCTATTTTAGATGCCCAGTAATCAAAGGGGAATGACGGTTGAGGGAGAACATCGGTAATGGAGGAAATATAGTTAGTAACCATACTGGACAAATGTTGTCTCCTGTCACTTTGAGTGGATGCTGCTGTACCTGTCGTGTCTGCGGTCATTGCGAAATCACTCCACAACCTGGTCAGAAAACCCCTCTGTCCTACGCCACTTCTGATCTGTGCACCTCTAACACCTCTGCTCTGTTGCCCCCTTCAGCTCGTGTGAGAACCATCACCGGCGCTGTGTGCTGGGAATGCCTGAATCAAACGGTCTACAAGAGTAGCTTGTTTGGTTGCCAATATCTGTTTGAGGTTCTCATGTGGCATGATATTTTGCAATTTGCCCTTATAGCGAGGATCAAGGAGGCAGGCCAACGAGTAATCGTCATCTGTCATCATTTTTATAATGCGTGGGTCCCTTTTGAGGATACACAAGGCATAATCTGCCAAGTGGGCCAATGTTCCAGTTGTCAAGTCAGTGCATATGCTGGGTTGAGGAGCACTTTCTGGCAAATCAAAGTCACTTGTCTCCCTCAAAAACCCTGTACCCGGCCTTGCTCCGCCAGCAGTTTCTATTGCCCCCTGAGAAGCTTCCTCATACAAAAAATAGTCATCCTCATCATCCTCCTCGTCCTCCTCCTCTTCGCCTGCCACCTCGTCCTGTAGACTTCCCTGAGCAGACAATGGCTGACTGTCACCAAGGCTTCCCTCGTCCTCGGCTGCAGACGCCTGTTCCCTTATGTGCATCAAACTTTGCATCAGCAGACGCATTAGGGGGATGCTCATGCTTATTATGGCGTTGTCTGCACTAACCAGCCGTGTGCATTCCTCAAAACACTGAAGGACTTGACACAGGTCTTGGAGCTTCGACCACTGCACAGCTGACAACTCCATGTCTGCCATCCAACTGCCTGCCCGTGTATGTGTATCCTCCCACAAATACATAACAGCACGCCTCTGTTCGCACAGTCTATGAAGCATGTGCAGTGTGGAGTTCCACCTTGTTGCAACGTCGATGATTAGGCGATGCTGGGGAAGGTTCAAAGACCGCTGATGGTTCTGCATACGGCTGGAGTGTACGGGCGAACGGCGGATGTGAGAGCAAAGTCTGCGAACTTTCAGCAGCAGGTCGGGTAACCCCGGATAACTTTTCAGGAAGCACTGCACCACCAGGTTTAAGGTGTGAGCCAGGCAAGGAATGTGTTTCAGTTGTGAAAGGACTTTGGCAGCCATAAAATTCCTTCCGTTATCACTGACTACCTTGCCTGCCTCAAGATGTACAGTGCCCAGCCATGACCGAGGTTCTTGCTGCAAGAACTCGGACAGAACTTCCGCGGTGTGTCTGTTGTCGCCCAAACACTTCATTGCCAATACAGCTTGCTGACGCTTGCCACTAGCTGTTCCATAATTGGACACCTCGTGTGCAACAGTGGCAGCTGCGGATGGAGTGGTCGTGCGACTGCGGTCTGTAGACGAGCTTTCGCTTCTGGAGGTGGAGGAGGAGGAGGAGGGTTGTCAAACGCCTACTGCAAACTGTTTCCTAGACCTTGGGCTAGGCAGAACTGTCCCAATAATACTGTCCCCTGTGGACCCTGCATCCACCACATTAACCCAGTGTGCCGTGATGGAGACGTAATGCCCCTGGCCATGCCTACTGGTCCATGCATCTGTTGTCAGGTGCACCTTTCTACTGACAGATTGCCTGAGCGCATGGACAATGTGGTCTTTGACATGCTGGTGGAGGGCTGGGATGGCTTTTCTCGAAAAGAAGTGTCGACTGGGTAGCTCGTAGCATGGTACAGCGTAGTCCATCAGGGCTTTGAAAGCTTCGCTTTCAACTAACCGGTAGGGCATCATCTCTAACGAGATTAGTCTAGCAATGTGGGCATTCAAACCCTGTGTACACGGATGCGAGGATGAGTACTTCCTTTTCCTAACGAGAGTCTCATGTAGGGTGAGCTGGACTGGAGAGCTGCATACGGTGGAACTAGCGGGGGTGCCGGTGGACATGGGTGACTGAGAGAGGGTTGGTGATGGTATTCTTGATGGTGCCCTACATACAGTTTTTCCGACCACGAACCTGGTGATTCCCTGACTGCTTTGGCCTTGCAACGAAACCGTAACATTACCTGCAGGTGGTGTGGTAAACGGTGGGCTTACAGTGAGGGAAGGGATGTCGCGTTGCTGACTAGCTTCATTGTGAGAGGGTGCTACAACGTTAAGGGACATTTGTGTTGTGAACTATACTTTTTGGCTCCCTCTTGTGGTCACTAGTGATTTGGCACTTGGATTGTCTTTTGCCAGGTTGGTGCTCACCTGCTTCGTTAGGCCTGGGGTGTTGCTATTTAAACTTCTTGGATTCTCAGTCCAGTGCCTGGCATCGTTGTAATCAGTTCATTTCTGTTTGCTCCTGTCTTCAGGTCCTGGTTCTTTGCAAGATAAGCTAAGTCCTGCTTTCGTACTCTTGATCATTTGCATTGTTCATATTTTTTGTCCAGCTTGTACAATATGTGATTCCTGTTATTGCTGGAAGCTCTAGGGGGGCTGATATTCTCCATCCACACCGTCAGTCGGTTTGGGGGTTCTTGGATATTCAGCGTGGATATTTTGCAGGGTTTTTTGCTGACCATATAAGTCTTCTTACTATATTCTGCTATTAGTCAGTGGGCCTCTCTTTGCTAAATCTAGTTCATTCTTACGTTTGTCTTTTCTTTTTTCTTTTTTTTTTACGTTTGTCTTTTCTTCTTACCTCACCGTTATTATTTGTTGGGGGCTTGTATTACTTTGGGGTCTTTTCTCTGGAGGCAAGAGAGGTCTTATTTTCCCTGATAGGGGTAGTTAGTTCTCCGGCTGGCGCGAGACGTCTAGAACCAACGTAGGCACGTTCCCCGGCTGCTGTTAGTGTTTGCGCTAGGATCAGGCATATGGTCAGCTTAGTTACCACTTCCCTATGAGCTGGTATTTATGTTTTGCAGACTTTGCTGTAATCTTTGAGGTTCCCTGCCATTGGAACCATAACAGTATGCCAGGCCTATATATAGTTAATGCATTGCTGAAGTGGGAGTAAAAGAAAAGAAGTTCTGAGTTTTTGTTTTTTTTTCTTCCTCCCCTTTATCTCTGAGTGGCTTGAAGCTTTGCTGCAGACATGAATGTTCAGACCTTGATTACTAGTGTGGATCAGCTTGCTGCACGTGTGCAGGGCATTCAGGATTTTGTTGTTAGCAGTCCTATGTCAGAGCCTAAGATACCTATTCCTGAGCTGTTCTCTGGAGATCGATTTAAATTTAGGAATTTTAGGAATAATTGTAAATTGTTTCTATCTTTGAAACCTCGTTCATCTGGAGATTCAGCTCAGCAAGTCAAAATTATTATCTCCTTCTTGCGTGGCGACCCTCAGGATTGGGCCTTCTCGTTAGCGCCAGGATATCCTGCATTGGCGGATGTTGATGCGTTTTTTCTGGCGCTCGGATTGCTTTATGAGGAGCCTAATCTTGAAATTCAGGCAGAAAAAGCGCTATTGGCCATCTCTCAGGGCCAGGATGAAGCTGAGGTGTACTGCCAAAAATTTCGGAAATGGTCCGTGCTTACTCGATGGAATGAATGTGCTCTGGCCGCAAATTTCAGAAATGGCCTTTCTGAAGCCATTAAGAATGTGATGGTGGGTTTTACAGTTCCTACAAGTCTGAATGATTCTATGGCGCTGGCTATTCAGATTGATCGGCGTTTGCGGGAGCGCAAATCCGCTAAACCTCTGGCGGTGTTGTCTGAACAGACACCTGTCTCAATGCAATGCGATAGAATCCTGACTAGAACCGAACGACAAAATCATAGACGTCAGAATGGGCTGTGTTTTTACTGTGGTGATTCTACACATGTTATATCAGCATGCTCTAAACGCCTAACCAAGGTTGTCAGTCCTGTCACCATTGGTAATTTGCAGCCTAAATTTATTTTGTCTGTGACTTTAATTTGTTCATTGTCTTCCTACCCTGTTATGGCATTTGTGGATTCAGGTGCTGCCCTGAGTCTTATGGACTTGTCGTTTGCCAAGCGCTGTGGTTTTGTCCTGGAGCCTTTAAAGGTTCTGATTCCTCTCAGAGGAATTGATGCTACGCCACTGGCGGAAAATAAACCGCAGTATTGGACACAAGTGACCATGTGCATGACTCCTGAACATCGGGAGGTGATTCGTTTTCTTGTTCTGCATAAAATGAATGATTTGGTCTTTTTAGGTCTGCCATGGTTACAGACCCATAATCCTGTTTTGGATTGGAAGGCTATGTCTGTCTGAAGTTGGGGTTGTCAGGGAATTCATTGCGATTCTCCGCCGTTGTCTATTGCTACTTCTACTCCTTCAGAAGTTCTTGAGTATTTGTGTGACTATCAGGATGTATTCAGTGAGTCCAGGTCCAGTGCTCTTCCTCCTCATAGGGACTGTGACTGCGCTATAGATTTGATTCCTGGCAGTAAATTTCCTAAGGGACGATTATTTAATTTGTCTGTACCCGAGCATGCCGCGATGCGTTCTTATGTCAAGGAGTCTTTGGGGAAGGGGCATATTCGTCCATCCTCTTCCCCTCTCGGTGCGGGATTCTTTTTTGTGGCCAAGAAAGACGGGTCTTTGAGACCTTGTATAGACTATCGGCTTCTGAATAAACTCACTGTTAAGTTTCAGTATCCATTGCCGCTATTGTCAGACTTGTTTGCTCGGATTAAGGGCGCCAAGTGGTTCACCAAGATAGATCTTCGTGGTGCGTACAACCTTGTGCGCATTAGGCAGGGAGATGAATGGAAAACTGCATTCAATACGCCCGAAGGTCATTTTGAATACTTGGTGATGCCCTTTGGGCTCTCTAATGCCCCTTCAGTGTTTCAGTCCTTTATGCATGATATCTTCCGGAAGTATCTGGATACATTTTTGATTGTGTATCTTGATGATATTCTAGTTTTCTCGGATGATTGGGATTCTCATGTAAAGCAGGTCAGGATGGTGTTTCAGGTTTTGCATGATAACGCTTTGTTTGTGAAGGGCTCAAAGTGTCTCTTTGGAGTGCAGAAGGTTTCCTTTTTGGGTTTTATTTTCTCCCCTTCTGCCGTGGAGATGGACCCAGTCAAGGTCCGAGCTATTCATGATTGGACTCAGCCCACGTCTGTTAAGAGTCTTCAGAAGTTCTTGGGGTTCGCTAATTTCTACCGTCGCTTTATCGCTAATTTTTCTAGCGTTGTTAAACCTTTGACGGATATGACCAAGAAAGGTTCTGATGTGGCTAATTGGGCTCCTGCAGCTGTGGAGGCCTTCCAGGAGCTGAAGCGCCGGTTTACTTCGGCGCCTGTTTTGTGCCAGCCTGATGTCTCACTTCCCTTTCAGGTTGAAGTGGATGCTTCTGAGATCGGTGCTGGGGCTGTTTTGTCGCAGAGAGGCTCTGGTTGTTCTGTGATGAGACCATGTGCCTTTTTCTCTAGGAAGTTTTCGCCTGCTGAGCGGAACTATGATGTTGGTAATCGGGAGTTGTTGGCCATGAAGTGGGCATTTGAGGAGTGGCGTCATTGGCTCGAGGGTGCTAAGCATCGTGTGGTGGTCTTGACTGATCACAAAAATCTGATGTATCTCGAGTCTGCTAAACGCCTGAATCCTAGACAGGCTCGTTGGTCATTGTTTTTCTCTCGTTTTGACTTTGTGGTCTCATACCTGCCTGGTTCGAAGAATGTTAAGGCTGATGCTCTCTCTAGGAGCTTTGTGCCTGACTCTCCTGGAGTCTCGGAGCCAGCTGGTATTCTTAAAGAGGGAGTGATCGTGTCGGCCATATCTCCGGATTTGCGACGTGTGTTGCAGAGATTTCAGGCTGGTAGACCTGACTCGTGTCCACCCGACAGACTGTTTGTTCCTGATAAATGGACCAGCAGAGTCATTTCCGAGGTTCATTCCTCGGTGTTGGCAGGGCATCCGGGAATTTTTGGTACCCGAGATTTGGTGGCTAGGTCCTTTTGGTGGCCTTCCTTGTCACGGGATGTGCGGTCATTTGTGCAGTCCTGTGGGACTTGTGCTCGGGCTAAGCCTTGTTGTTCTCATGCTAGCGGGTTGCTTTTGCCCTTGCCTGTCCCGAAGAGGCCTTGGATGCACATTTCCATGGATTTCATTTCTGATCTTCCGGTGTCTCGGGGAATGTCTGTCATCTGGGTGGTGTGTGATTGTTTTTCCAAGATGGTCCATTTGGTACCCTTGCCTAAGTTGCCTTCCTCTTCCGATCTGGTTCCTTTGTTTTTTCAGAATGTGGTTCGTTTACATGGCATTCCGGAGAATATCGTGTCCGACAGAGGATCCCAGTTTGTGTCCAGATTCTGGCGATCTTTTTGTGCTAAGATGGGCATTGATTTGTCGTTTTCATCTGCCTTCCATCCTCAGACTAATGGTCAAACGGAGCGAACTAATCAGACACTGGAGGCTTATTTGAGATGTTTTCTTTCTGCGGACCAGGATGATTGGGTGACCTTCTTGCCATTGGCAGAGTTTGCCCTTAATAATCGGGCTAGTTCCGCTACTTTGGTTTCGCCATTCTTCTGCAACTCTGGTTTTCATCCTCCTTTCTCCTCGGGTCATGTTGAGTCTTCTGACTGTCCTGAGGTGGATTCCGTGGTGGATAGGTTGCAGCGGATTTGGAATCATGTGGTGGACAACTTGAAGTTGTCACAGGAGAAGGCTCAGCGTTTTGCCAACCGCCGCCGCGGTGTGGGCCCCCGACTTCGTGTTGGGGATTTGGTTTGGTTGTCTTCTCGGTATGTCCCTCTGAAGGTTTCCTCTCCTAAGTTTAAGCCTCGCTTTATTGGTCCTTATAAAATTTTGGAAGTTCTTAACCCGGTTTCTTTTCGTTTGGATCTTCCGGTGTTGTTTGCCATTCACAACGTGTTCCATAGGTCTTTGTTACGGCGGTACGTTGTGCCTGTGGTTCCTGCTGTTGAGCCTCCTGCTCCGGTGTTGGTTGAGGGCGAGTTGGAGTACGTGGTGGAGAAGATCTTGGATTCTCGTCTCTCTAGACGGAGGCTCCAGTATTTGGTCAAATGGAAGGTCTATGGTCAGGAGGATAATTCCTGGGTGGCCGCCTCTGATGTTCATGCGGCCGATTTGGTTCGTGCCTTCCACGCTGCTCATCCTGGTCGCCCTGGTGGTCTTGGTGAGGGTTCGTTGACCCCTCCTTAAAGGGGGGGTACTGTTGTGAACTATACTTTTTGGCTCCCTCTTGTGGTCACTAGTGATTTGGCACTTGGATTGTCTTTTGCCAGGTTGGTGCTCACCTGCTTCGTTAGGCCTGGGGTGTTGCTATTTAAACTTCTTGGATTCTCAGTCCAGTGCCTGGCATCGTTGTAATCAGTTCATTTCTGTTTGCTCCTGTCTTCAGGTCCTGGTTCTTTGCAAGATAAGCTAAGTCCTGCTTTCGTACTCTTGATCATTTGCATTGTTCATATTTTTTGTCCAGCTTGTACAATATGTGATTCCTGTTATTGCTGGAAGCTCCCAGGGGGGCTGATATTCTCCCCCCACACCGTCAGTCGGTTTGGGGGTTCTTGGATATTCAGCGTGGATATTTTGCAGGGTTTTTTGCTGACCATATAAGTCTTCTTAATATATTCTGCTATTAGTCAGTGGGCCTCTCTTTGCTAAATCTAGTTCATTGTTACGTTTGTCTTTTCTTCTTACCTCACCGTTATTATTTGTTGGGGGCTTGTATTACTTTGGGGTCTTTTCTCTGGAGGCAAGAGAGGTCTTATTTTCCCTGATAGGGGTAGTTAGTTCTCCGGCTGGCGCGAGACGTCTAGAACCAACGTAGGCACGTTCCCCGGCTGCTGTTAGTGTTTGCGCTAGGATCAGGTATATGGTCAGCCTAGTTACCACTTCCCTATGAGCTGGTATTTATGTTTTGCAGACTTTGCTGTAATCTTTGAGGTTCCCTGCCATTGGAACCATAACACATTTGGTAGTTTGTCCAGGCTTGCAAGTGCATGGTGGTTAAATGTTTATGCATGCAACTTGTATTTAAATTTTTAACATTCTGACCTCTGCTGAAGGTCCTTGAGCATTTCTTACAGATGACTTTGCGCTGATCATTGGGATCTTGGTTAAAAAAATTCCAGACTGCACTCTTCCCATCGGATACCTTTTCAGGCATTGCACACTGAGCTACTTTAACCTGATGGCCACGCTGCCCTACAACCGGTTTTGGTTTTGTCACACGTTTTTGGCCAGATACGGGCCTGCCAGATGGAACCTGTTGTGATGTTGATGCCTGCTGCGGCTCCTCCTCCTCCGCTTCAGAGCTACTGCCGCCTGCACCCTGTTCCCCCAATGGCTGCCAATCGAGGTCAACAACTCGGTCATCTATGACCTCCTTTTCTATGTCCTGTGCACCTTCCTCTAGGTCACCATGTAAGCCGGTGCTATAGCGTTCGTGACGGGGCTCCATAGTCTCATCGGGGTCAGATTCTGGATCAGTACACAGCGAGGGCAATGTTCTGATCTGAGTCAAAGGAACAGCATAATAATCTGGCTGTGGCTGTGCATCTGTGCACTCCATGTCCGATTCATCTTGTAATGGGCATGGCCTGTTAACAATTTCCCTTTCTAACCCAGGCACGGTATGTGTAAAGAGCTCCATGGAGTAACCAGTTGTGTCGCCTGACGCATCCTTCACCGTTGTTCTGGGTGAAGGACACAAGGAAGCGACTTGTTCCTGACCGGGAGCATCCACTGACGACGCACTGCTGTGACATTTAGCACTTTCCGAGGAGGAGGCGAAAGAGCTAGAGGCAGAGTCAGCAATGAAAGCCAATACTTGTTCCTGCTGCTCCCGCTTCAAAAGCGGTTGTCCTACACCCAGAAAAGGGAGCCTTCGAGACCTTGTGTAGCCAGACGATGACGCTGGCTCAACAACTCGAGACTTAGGGGCTATATTGCTTTTCCCACGACCACCTGATGCTCCACGACCACCACCACTACCATCATTACCAGCTGGCAATGAACGCTCACGGCCACGACCTCTTCCACCAGACTTCCTCATTCTTGGAAAAATGTTACCAAACTAACAACCGTTATGTGGTCCTGTAAAACCAGGTACAAGGTGTGCGTGAACTTGTTGTGAATGTAAATCTCCCTTTTTTATGTGTGGGAGAATGCAGTGAAAAATGAGGCCCACTGTATTACACTACACTGTTTGATTGGCAGAAAGAGGCTGGCAGATATGGCACTAACAGTTGTGACGCAGATAAAAACACTGGCAATAGAAATGTCCCTCTTTGTGTGTGGTAGAATGCAGTGAAAAATCAGGCCCACTATATTACAGTAGACAGTTTGATTGGCAGAAAGAGGCTGGCAGATATGGCACTAACAGGAGTGACGCAGATGCACACACTGGCAATAGAAATGTCCCTCTTTAAGTGTGGGAGAATCCAGGGAAAAATCAGGCCCACTGTATTACACAACAACACAGTTTGATTAGCAGAAAGAGGCAGGCAGATATGGCACTAACAGGAGTGACGCAGATAAAAGCACTTGCAATAGAAATGTCCCTCTTTGTGTGTGGGAGAATGCAGTGAAAAATCAGGCCCACTATATTACAGTAGACAGTTTGATTGGCAGAAAGAGGCTGGCAGATATGCCACTAACAGGACTGACGCAGATGCCCACACTGGCAATAGAAATGTCCCTCTTTATGTGTGGGAGAATCCAGGGAAAAATCAGGCCCACTGTATTACACAACAACACAGTTTGATTAGCAGAAAGAGGCTGGCAGATATGGCACTAACAGGAGTGACGCAGATAAAAACACTGGCAATAGAAATGTCCCTCTTTGTGTGTGGGAGAATGCAGTGAAAAATCAGGCCCACTATATTACAGTAGACAGTTTGATTGGCAGAAAGAGGCTGGCAGATATGGCACTAACAGGAGTGACACAGATGCCAGTGTGGCAATAGAAATGTCCCTCTATGTGTGGGAGAATCCAGGGAAAAATCAGGCCCACTGTATTACACAACACAGTTTGATTAGCAGAAAGAGGCTGGCAGATATGCCACTAACAGGAGTGACGCAGATAAAAACACTGGCAATAGAAATGTCCCTCTTTATGTGTGGGAGCATGCAGTGAAAAATCAGGCCCACTGTATTACACAACAACACAGTTTGATTAGCAGAAAGAGGCTGGCAGATATGGCACTAGCCAGACTGACGCAGATGCACACACTGGCAATAGAAATGTCCCTCTTTTTTTTTATATGGGAGACAAGGGATTGAATCAGGCCCACTCTATCACGGTATAGTTCCTGTGGCACAAAATGACTGACAGATACCACAGACAGCACTCGCACAGATGCACAGGTTCGGCAGGATTATTCTCCCTTTATTTTAATTTTTTTGGGGATATGTGAGACAAGTGATTTAATCTGGCCCACTGTTATACAGTAGGTTTTCTGTGGCAGAAAAACAAAGACAGATGCCACACACAGGACTGGCACTAATGCAGATTTGCCAATCTTACTCTCCCACTTTTATTTTTTTTTCTGGGAGAATTGTGAAGAAATCAGGCCCACAATTATACAGTAGGTTTTCTGTGGCAGAAAAACAAAGACAGATGCCACACACAGGACTGGCACTAATGCAGATTTGCCAATCTTAATCTCCCACTTTTATTTTTTTTTCTGGGAGAATTGTGAAGAAATCAGGCCCACAGTTATACAGTAGGTTTTCTGTGGCAGAAAAAACAAAGACAGATGCCACACACAGGACTGGCACTAATGCAGATTTGCCAATCTTAATCTCCCACTTTTATTTTTTTTTCTGGGAGAATTGTGAAGAAATCAGGCCCACAGTTATACAGTAGGTTTTCTGTGGCAGAAAAACAAAGACAGATGCCACACACAGGACTGGCACTAATGAAGATTTGCCAATCTTAATCTCCCACTTTTATTTTTTTTTCTGGGAGAATTGTGAAGAAATCAGGCCCACTGTTACACAGTAGGTTTTCTGTGGCAGAAAAAAAAATGCCACACACAGGACTGGCACTAATGCAGATTTGCCAATCTTAATCTCCCACTTTTATTTTTTTTTCTGGGAGAATTGTGAAGAAATCTGGCCCACTGTTACACAGTAGGTTTTCTGTGGCAGAAAAAAAAATGCCACACACAGGACTGGCACTAATGCAGATTTGCCAATCTTAATCTCCCACTTTTATTTTTTTTTTCTGGGAGAATTGTGAATAAATCGGGGCCACTGTATTAGAGTATATTTTCTGTGGCAAAAAGTGGCTTGAAGAGATATAACCAAAAAAAAAAAAAGGGACAGTACTACAATTACTATCTCCCTACAGTTATCTCAGAAAAGTATGTCAGGCAGCAATAAAAAGGACTGCTGCACACAAAAGTCAAAAGTGTGGACAAACAAACAAGGGGGCATTCAGAGTAGAATTTCAATATTTGCAGATGACACTAAACTCTGCAGGGTAATCAATACAGGGGAGGACAATTTTATATTACAGGATGATTTATGTAAACTAGAAGCTTGGGCTGATAAATGGCAAATGAGCTTTAATGGGGATAAATGTAAGGTCATGCACTTGGGTAGAAGTAATAAGATGTATAACTATGTGCTTAATTCTAAAACTCTGGGCAAAACCGTCAATGAAAAAGACCTGGGTATATGGGTGGATGACAAACTCATATTCAGTGGCCAGTGTCAGGCAGCTGCTACAAAGGCAAATAAAATAATGGGATGTATTAAAAGAGGCATAGATGCTCATGAGGAGAACATAATTTTACCTCTATACAAGTCACTAGTTCGACCACACTTAGAATACTGTGCACAGTTCTGGTCTCCGGTGTATAAGAAAGACATAGCTGAACTGGAGCGGGTGCAAAGAGCGACCAAGGTTATTAGAGGACTGGGGGGTCTGCAATACCAAGATAGGTTATTACACTTGGGGCTATTTAGTTTGGAAAAACGAAGGCTAAGGGGTGATCTTATTTTAATGTATAAATATATGAGGGGACAGTACAAAGACCTTTCTGATGATCTTTTTAATCATAGACCTGAGACAGGGACAAGGGGGCATCCTCTACATCTGGAGGAAAGAAGGTTTAAGCATAATAACAGACGCGGATTCTTTACTGTTAGAGCAGTGAGACTATGGAACTCTCTGCCGTATGATGTTGTAATGAGTGATTCATTAATTAAATTTAAGAGGGGACTGGATACCTTTCTGGAAAAGTTTAATGTTACAGGGTATATACACTAGATTCCTTGATAAGGCGTTGATCCAGGGAACTAGTCTGATTGCCATATGTGGAGTCGGGAAGGAGTTTTTTTCCCCATGGTGGAGTTACTCTTTGCCACATGGGTTTTTTTTGCCTTCCTCTGGATCAACATGTTAGGGCATGTTAGGTTAGGCTATGGGTTGAACTAGATGGACTTACAGTCTTCCTTCAACCTTAATAACTATGTAACTATGTAAGATAGCTGTGCAGAAAGGAAGGAGCAACAGGATTTGTGCTTTGAAAAAAGCAGTTGGTTTGCACAGCGGCGTACACACAGCAACGCAGCGATCAGGGAGCCTTATAACCTACAGAGCTGTTGCACAGAAATCGAGTCTCCACTGTCCCAAAAAGAAAAGGTGGTGTTGGACAGTGGAAATCGCTACAGCACAAGCGGTTTGGGGCTTAATTTACCCTGCCTAACGCTATCCCTGCTTCTGACGAAGCGGCAGCAACCTCTCCCTATGCTCAGATCAGCAGCAGTAACATGGCGGTCGGCGGTAACGCCCCTTTATAGTCCCTGTGACGCCGCAAAAAGCAAGCCAATCACTGCCATGCCCTTCTCTAAGATGGTGGGGACCAGGACCTATGTCATCACGCTGCCCACACTCTGCGTGCACCTTCATTGGCTGAGAAATGGCGCTTTAACCCCTTCCCGACCTTTGACGCCACGTAGGTGTCATGAAAGTCGGTGCCAATCCGACCTGTGACGCCTATGTGGTGTCATGGAAAGATCGCGTCCCTGCAGATCGGGTGAAAGGGTTAACTCCATTTTCACCCGATCTGCAGAGACAGGGGGAGTGGTACTTCAGCCCAGGGGGGGTGGCTTCACCCCCCGTGGCTACGATCGCTCTGATTGGCTGTTGAAAGTGAAACAGCCAATCAGAGCGATTTGTAATATTTCACCTATGAAAATGGTGAAATATTACAATCCAGCCATGGCCGATGCTGCAATAGCATCTGCCATGGCTGGAGACCCCGATCTGCCCCCCCCACCGCCACCGATCGCCCCCCCAGTCGTCCTTTCTGCCCCGATCTCCTGTCCGCTCCCCTCCTCCCTCCTGTCCGCACCCCCGGTCCTCTTGTCCGCTCCCCCGGTCCTCCGATCCCCCCCCGTGTTCCGATCCCACCCCCCCATACTTACCTAGCTTCGATGTCCCTCCCGGTGTCCGGCCGTCTTCTCCATGGGCGCCGCCATCTTGGAAAATGGCGGGCGCATGCGCAGTGCGCCCGCCGAATCTGCCAGCCGGCAGATTCATTTCAAGTACATTTTGATCGCTGTGGTAGGTTCTATCGCAGCGATCAAAATAAAAAAATAATAAATAAACCCCCCTTATATCACCCCCATAGGTAGGGACAATAATAAAATGAAGAAAATATTTTTTTTTCTCTTTCAACTAGGGTTAGGGTTAGAACTAGGGTTAGAACTAGGGGTAGGGTTAGGGTTAGGGGTAGGGTTAGGGTTACGAGTAGGGTTAGGGTTAGGGGTAGGGTTATGGCATGTGCACACAGTGTGGATTTGGCTGCGGATCCGCAGCGGATTGGCAGCGGATCCACAGCGGATTGGCCGCGGATCCGCAGCGGATTGGCCGCGGATCCGCAGCGGATTGGCCGCAGATCCGCAGCGGATTGGCCGCTGCGAATTCGAAGCAGTGTTCCATCAGGTTTACAGTACCATGTACACCTATGGAAAACCAAATCCGCTGTGCCCATGGTGCGGAAAATTCCGTGCAGAAACGCTGCATTGTATTTTCCGCAGCATGTCAATTCTTTGTGCGGATTCCGCAGCGTTTTACATCTGTTCCTCAATAGGAATCCGCAGGTGAAATCCGCACAAAAAAACACTGGAAATCTGCTGTAAATCCGCAGGTAAAACGCAGTGCCTTTTATCTGCAGATTTTTCAAAAATCGTGCGGAAAAATCTCACAAGAATCCGCAACGTGGGCACATAGCCTTAGGGTTAGGGTTGGAATTAGGTTAGGGGTGTGTTGGGGTTACAGTTGTGGTTAGGGTTGGGATTAGGGTTACGGTTGGGATTAGGGTTAGGATTAGGGTTAGGGTTGGAATTAAGGTTACGGGTGTGTTGCGGTTAGGGTTGTGGTTAGGGGTGTGTTGGGGTTAGGGTTGTGATTAGGGTTATGGCTACAGTTGGCATTAGGATTAGGGGTGTGTTGGGGTTAGTGTTGAAGTTAGAATTGAGGGGTTTCCACTGTTTAGGCACATCAGGGGTCTCCAAACGCAACATGGCGCCACCATTGATTCCAGCCAATCTTGCGTTCAAAAAGTCAAATGTCACTACTTCCATTCCGAGCCCTGACTTGTGCCCAAACAGTGGTTTACCCCGACATATGGGGTATCAGCGTACTCACAACAAACTGGGCAACAAATATTGGGGTCCAATTTCTCCTGTTACCCTTGTGAAAATAAAAAATTGCTTGCTAAAACATCTTTTTTGAGGAAAGAAAAACGATTTTTTATTTTCACGGCTCTGCGTTGTAAACTTCTGTGAAGCACTTGGGGGTTGAATGTGCTCACCACACATCTAGATAAGTTCCTTTGGGGGTCTAGTTTCCAAAATGGGGTCACTTGTGGGGGGTTTCTACTGTTTAGGCATATCAGGGGCTCTGCAAATGTAACCTGATGCCCGCAGAGCATTCCATCAAAGTCTGCATTTCAAAACGTCACTACTTCCCTTCCGAACCCCGACGTGTGCCAAAACAGTGGTTTACCTCCACATATGGGGTATCAGCGTCCTCAGGAGAAACTGGACAACAACTTTTGGGGTCCAATTTCTCCTGTTACCCTTGGGAAAATAAAAAATTGTGGGCTAAAAAATCATTTTTGAGAAAAGAAAAATTATTTTTTATTTTCATGGCTCTGCGTTATAAACTTCTATGAAACACTTGGGGGTTCAAAGTGCTCACCACACATCTAGATTAGTTCCTTGGGAGGTCTAGTTTCCAGAATGGGGTCACTTGTGCAGGAGCTCCAATGTTTAGGCACACAGGGGCTCTCCAAACGCGACATGGTGTCCGCTAATGATTGGAGCTAATTTTCCATTCAAAAAGCCAAATGGCGTGCCTTCCCTTCCGAGCCCTGCCGTGCGCCCAAACAGTGGTTTACCCCCACATATGGGGTATCATCGTACTCAGGACAAACTGGACAACAACATTTGGGGTCCAATTTCTCCTATTACCCTTGGGAAAATAAAAAATTCTGGGCTAAAAATCATTTTTGAGGAAAGAAAAATTATTTTTTATTTTCACGGCTCTGCGTTATAAACTTCTGTGAAGCACCTGGGGGTTATAAGTGCTCACTATGCATCTAAATAAGTTCCTTGGGGGGTCTAGTTTCCAAAATGGGGTCAATTGTAGGGGTGCTCCAATGTTTAGGCACACAGGGGCTCTCCAAACGCAACATGGTGTCCGCTAACGATTGGAGCTAATTTTCCATTCAAAAAGTCAAATGGCACGCCTCCCCTTCCGAGCCTTGCCGTGCACCCAAACAGTGGTTTACCCCCACATATGAGGTATCGGCGTACTCAGGAGAAATTGCCCAACAAATTTTAGGATCCATTTTATCCTGTTGCCCATGTGAAAATGAAAGAATTGAGGCTAAAAGAAATTTTGTGTGAAAAAAAAGTACTTTTTCTTTTTTGCGGATCAATTTGTGAAGCACCTGGGGGTTTAAAGTGTTCACTATGCCTCTAGATGAGTTCCTTGGGGGGTCTAGTTTCCAAAATGGAGTCACTTGTGGAGGAGCTCCAATGGTTAGGCACACAGGGGCTTTCCAAACGCGACATGGTGTCCGCTAACGATGGAGATAATTTTTCATTCAAAAAGTCAAATGGCGCTCCTTCCCTTCCGAGCCTTACCATGTGCCCAAACAGTGGTTTACCCCCCACATGTGAGGTATTGGTGTACTCAGGAGAAATTGCCCAACAAAATTTAGGATCCATTTTATCCTGTTGCCCATGTGAAAATGAAAAAATTGAGGCTAAAATAATTTTTTTGTGAAAAAAAAGTACTTTTTCATTTTTACGGATCAATTTGTGAAGCACCTTGGAGTTTAAAGTGCTCACTATGCTTCTAGATAAGTTCCTTGGGGGGTTTAGTTTCCAAAATGGGGTCACTTGTGGGGGAGCTCCAATGTTTAGGCACACGGGGGCTCTCCAAACGCGACATGGTGTCCGCTAAAGATTGGAGCCAATTTTTCATTCAAAAAGTCAAATGGCGCTCCTTCCCTTCCGAGCCCTGCCGTGCGTCCAAACAGTGGTTTACCCCCACATATGAGGTATCAGCGTACTCAGGACAAATTGGACAACAACGTTCATTGTCTAGTTTCTCCTTTTACCCTTGGGAAAATAAAAAAATTGTTGCTAAAAGATCATTTTTGTGACTAAAAAGTTAAATGTTCATTTTTTACTTCCATGTTGCTTCTGCTGCTGTGAAACACCTGAAGGGTTAATAAACTTCTTGAATGTGGTTTTGAGCACCTTGAGGGGTGCAGTTTTTAGAATGGTGTCACTTTTGGGTATTTTCAGCCATATAGAACCCTCAAAATGACTTCAAATGTGAGGTGGTCCCTAAAAAAAATGGTTTTGTAAATTTTGTTGTAAAAATGAGAAATCACTGGTCAAATTTTAACCCTTATAACTTCCTAGCAAAAAAAAAAATTGTTTCCAAAATTGTGCTGATGTAAAGTAGACATGTGGGAAACGTTATTTTTTAACTATTTTGTGTCACATAACTCTCTGGTTTAACAGAATAAAAATTCAAAATGTGAAAATTGCGAAATTTTCAAAATTTTCGCGAAATTTCCGTTTTTTTCACAAATAAAGTCAGAAATTATCGACCTAAATTTACCACTAACATGAAGCCCAATATGTCACGAAAAAACAATCTCAGAATCGCTAGGATCCGTTGAAGCGTTCCTGAGTTATTACCTCATAAAGGGACACTGGTCAGAATTGCAAAAAACGGCAAGGTCATTAAGGCCAAAATAGGCTGGGTCATGAAGGGGTTAAGCGTCATAAGAAACGCGACTTTGGCGCGAAGATCGTGTACCGCATGGCCGATCCCACGCTGGGATCGGGTCGGGTTTCATGAAACCCGACTTTGCCAAAAGTCGGCGACTTATGAAAATGACCGATCCGTTTCGCTCAACCCTACAAATGAGTATGAATTTGAAAAATCACATTGCACATAGTAGAATAAAGCAGATTATAAAATCTAATCAGCTTTTTGTTAGATTATCAACATCACTTTTCATTTTAGGATCACATCAGTGTGAGGGAGCAAAATATCCATTCTGCACATTGGATGGACAAAAGGTCAATGGTGTTATGCCACTGTGCTGTGGTTTATCCCCTTAATGACTGCCAATATGTCTTTTTACTGACATGAGATATAAGAGAATAGCATCCCCATACAGGTGACAATCCAGCAGCTGTCAGTTGTACACTATAGCTGACAATTTTCTACATCAGCCATGAACAGTGTTGGCATCAACCATATCCATTTAACCTCTTAGATGCTGCTGTCAAAATTAATTACATCATATAAATGGTTAACAGAGTGTGGGGCTTCCTCTTTATCCCCATTTGCGCCCTGAGATCATTGCGTGGTCCTGATGTTTGCCATGGCAATTCATGGCCAAATAGTGGCCTTAGAATCTCCCGGCCACAGTGGCCTGTTCAAAAGTTAGCAACATTTAGGTGGTAGCAATATACTTTTTCATTTCTGTTATGTCACTTTACATTAATTCCTGAAAATCACCTGAAGGGTTAATAAACTACCTGACAGCAGTTTTCAATATGTCGAGGGACGCTGTTTATAAAATGGTATCATTCTTGGGGGTCTTCAAATATATAGGACCCTCAAAGTCACTTCAAATATAGATAAGTCCCTAAAAAAATACATTTTGTATATTTCCTTGAAAAAATGAAAAATAACAGCTACATTTCAAAAACCTAAAATGCAAACAAAATAAAATAACATTTTATAAATGGTGCTGATGTAAAGCAAACATGCAGGAAATGTTATTTATTAATGTTTTTCTGTGCAAATAGCCTCTTCAGAGAAAAAGAGAACTTAAACTCTGTAGCGCCACCAATTGGAAGTAGCGATCCTGCAAGTCACAATCAACCCCTTAACGAGTCTTGCAATGACTTAGGATAAGAGCCAAATCAGTATCTCAGTTTGTAGACACGGTGTTTCGGGCTGTTGGCCCTCATCAGTGCGAAGCATGAGAACTGACTTGGCTAGGTGAGAGGCTCTTGACTGAGGTCTAAGGGGTAAGGTTTCTCCTTGTGGAGAGTAACATACCAGCTCTGGCTTGTCAAGGTAAGGAGGCTTATTCGCCATGCAATGCTCCTCTGGGAAATATAATATGCAAATTGCCTCTTCAGAGAAAAAGAGGACTTAAACTCTATAGCGATACCTGTGGAAGTAGCGATCCTACAAGTCACAATCAACCCTTTAACGAGTCGTGCAACATGAGTTAGGATATAAGCCAAATCAGTATCTCAATTCAGTATCTCAAGCCAGAGCTGATATGTCACTCTCCACAAGGAGAAACCTTAATTTGATACTGATTTGGCTATTTTTTTTATTATTTATCTACAGGGCAGGTGCTGGCTGATGAATACTCCCATCAGCCGCTTCTGCTCTCACTGTTGTTAGTGGCAACAGGCATCGGCTGATGGGAGCAGTAGTACCATCAGCCAACAATGACCGGAGATAAACTTTATACCTCACAGCTGCAGGCTCACACGGTCATTTGACAGCATGGGAATATCAGCTGTCTAACCGGCGGGGATGATTTTACCGCCAATCCAAAGCAATGTTTGCTGTGCTGTCATTCACATGACAACACGGCAAACATCTGATGTTTGAGGGTTGAACTTGATCAGTAACACGGACTTCCTGGTGAAATCCTTGTTCAGTGTCTGTGCCAGAACAGTAGGTGTTCGGTACAAACACCGAACTTTACTTGTTTGGGTTCGCCCATCTCTACTTAGTAGCATACTGAAGTTAAAGGGGTTGTTCCATGAATAAAGTGCATTTAATTAATAGATCTTGGAATAATATCTCCCACAATGGGATGTGTTAAAAATGTTCTTGTGCTGAGAAAATCACATAAATGTGCCCCTGACATGTACTGTGTAATGGCTGTGTCTGTCTGTGCAGAGTAGCTCCAGTACATGGTAAGTACGCACCACAGATTCTGGCAGAAGGGGAGATGCATAAGTCAATTTTAATAAGTGAGTAAACAGATGAAAGAGATAAGCAAGACATTTCCTAAGTTTCTTGTTCAGAGAACCAATGGCCAACATAATGAGACGCAAAGGTGGAGGTGACAAGTGTTTATGAGTTTTTGGTATAGTATATAAATAGAACTGGATTTATTGTCATTAGTTATCATTTAAGACACCGTTTTCTGCTGGTTCTTCTCCTACCTTCGCCTCTCCTTTTCCCCTTACTGTCGGGGTTTCTTGAGGATCAGTCCTAGGCCCCCTACTCTTCTCCCTAGATACTGCCCCTATTGGACAAACAAAAAAAAAAAATTGTATTTCAGTATCTTTTACATGTACTCCAGTCAATGACATGGTAAAATCAAGATACGTGACTACTTAGAAGGGACGCACAAGCCCAGGTGTCTTGCTAGACACCAGTGATACAGGTTTATCAGGGTTAAGATTGCCAGGGAAATATGAGTGCTCTGTGCTTACCGGAAGGATGACATCCACTATCAGACATAGTATGATGGTATATTTTTACCGTGTTTCACAGTCACACTGACTCCTTCCTCAGGACACCATACTTATGCAGTATCAGTTTTTTCCAGTGGTTGGGTTTTAGTACCAGAGGTTCCAGTGGTTGGGTTTTAGTACCAGATATAAAAGTAATATTACATATTTTGCGAAAAATTCATGTAACAAAAAGTTCAGATGACTTACTCATTCTTACTCATTCTTTTTTCTCTTATATTAGGATAAGACCCTATTGTGCTCTTGTATTTTATCAAGGTTCATCAGGGTGTGTTTGTGTAATTTCTTTCTCATGATACTTCCCTTTTACAATGCACTCTCCTACACATGGTAGGACAGGTCATTAACCTTGGACACTTAGTATAGACAAAAAAGGCTTCATTCTGGATTTTACTGATGAACCAGGTAAAACTATTATACAGAGAATAATGAGTATATAATTTGTTCATTGCCTCTTCTATTTTTAACACATGTTTTTAATACTTGTCAAACACATTGTGTTTTCAAGTGGTGGAAGATAAATATTCAGTATCCAACAGTTGCACTCCATCTTTTCTTTCCTTTCTTCTTTCATAGACCTCTGGCCTGATGCCAAGTATTGCAAGTCGTAATCCAAATTCTCAGTCACCTATCAGCATTTTATCAGTATCAGAAACCACTCAAGATCATACTATTCTCGTCCTTCCTAACATTCACCATTGTGCAGCCTTGTTCTTTCTTCTCAGTCACTCAGTGCAACAACTCTCTATTGCCACCTGAACTCTAGCAACGCTGCCCTTCTAGATTCTTCTGTATACTTAATAAATGCTTGGTCACACCTAGAGTTCAAAAAATGAGAAGTTGAGGGTACGAAAACCTCACTCTACTGTGCCCTTTATAAGAAACATGCTCTGCAATTACAGTCTGTTGTATGTACAGTACAATTCACACAGCAGTAACTCACTAACCAGGAAACATCCCCCTTTTTGTTCCCAGAACTCCTTCCAACTCCCAACTGAATTGCTTCCCTGTCCATCTGACTTCACTACAACATATTTCTACTACAAAACTGCAGTAATTGCATAAAAATAGAAATTGACAATACAGCGTATGACAAATCTCTTCATTAGGTCAACAGCAGCAGATCTCCAGAGGAGTCAGCCATCTTCCACTCCTTCACACACTATGCTTGGCAGGTTACACCCGATATATTATGCCATATTCAGGCTAATCAAATAAAATAAAATTGACAATATGTGCACTACTTCAGATACTTTGATGAATCTCCACAGTAAGCAGAGGTGTCTTTTAGAGAGGTCCTCTTTGAGTTATAGGACCTTCTATATGTGCTTGGATAAGGAAAAGCATGGAACTTTCATTAATGCAAGATGTGCCTTGTTTGGTTTATATCCAAGGGCTAAAGGATGAAACATTTATGACTTTCCATTTCCAATTTTACTCCGGAATCATAAAACATAAATAAATAGGACATAAATCTTATTACTCACAGGAGTACATTTTGTGAGGTCTTTCACTAGAAAGCAAAATGCAAAGTTCATTTCATGCCATAATGGAAGTTGATAGCTTTCTTCTGAAAATTAACTGTACTCAGGAGGGAAAAAACTGGAGCATTGCCTGTAAGACTTCATTGGCTAGATCTCTGCAGTGATAAGTTCAACCCCTAACTTCCAAGAGAATTTTTGTCTTGGTGATTTTGCATAAAATGTTTTCTATGAAATTACACAAGTTCCTTTTCTATTGGGTCCGCTACTGTGACCATGACAGTAAGTTCTGAAAAATCAGATGCAATGTAGCCCCTGCCTTAAACTGTCCCATTCAAAGCCATTGTTTATATCCTGTGAGAAGCGAGTTGTCAAACTGTTTTGTTTCTACATTCCCTTTTTCGGCATCTTAGATCTCGATTTTTCAACCCATTTGAAGTTCTCTGGGCACAGATGGCAACTGCAACCTGAGAATATTGGGAAGCACAATTGTTTTCCCTATTCCACGTCGCGTGCTCCCTATTTCACTGACATTGTCTTTGGTGAGTTGGCAATGTATTGATCTTTTTTATTTTTAAATAATTTTTCTTTATTATTTCATTTGCGTCCTGACTGGGCACAGAGAGAGGTGAATCATTAGTTAGGGTCCATCCCCTTGAGGTCATCTTGTCACTGCTAGATTCTTTTATGCTTTTTGATTAAAAAAAGTTAAGTCAGCAACTCAAGTTTTGTACATGAGTGCAGCGCCCCAGAGTCCTGGTCGTTGCAGTAATGTCGCTCTTCCATCAGAGGGGAGTAATGTTACGTCTGATGGCACTAAAGGAGTTCACCTGACCAGGTATCACAGTCACACACTACACTTCACACTCCAGTCCACCAGGGGGAGCAAAGGTTCTATGTACTAGGCCACTCCTCACACACGGGTAAAACTGGTGGGTTGGAAGGGAAGTTAGGCAGAACGCTACTGGGCTTGACCCAGGGAAGACCTGTCAGGCAGGCTGGGGGAGAAGGAGGAACATCTGAGCTGCAGACAGAGGTCCCTGTCAGGGGTGGGATCCTGACAGAGACAGAGCGAGAGATAGAACGTTACGGAGCTGCGCCTGCACTACATTGCGGCAGCATCCCAAGAAAGGACATGAAGCGAAGTATATTGTGGAGAGTGAGCAACGAGATCACAGCACAAGGAGATAACACCGGGAGGAGGGTCTGCCCCGAGATCGGCGGTCTCCTTCTGAGGCGCGTAGCCGGTGGCCGGAACACCGAGGGAGTAATTGGTTCTACGCATTACTTTGAACTACGGCAGGACAGTTAATTCCAAGTTGGCTGCCCAACCTTAATACTTAATGAAGACAACAGAGGCAAATTGTGGGAGAGGGGCTCTCTAGGGTCCCTATAAAATAGCTCCAGGCCTACCCCGTCATACAGGTCGTCCTACCCATACCATCTGGGGGACGGAGAGAGAATATCAGAAACATACACGACAGTTGTGAGGACTATCCCGTGGTGCTCAGCAGGGAAGTACTACAATACACAGGCGCTAGTAGGAAGGCTACTGATTTCCACCTGCAAAGGAAACTCTGGATGTCCCTTCGGACCGGCTGGATTCAGCCAGCCCTGTTAGCAGTGCTCTGGATTGTGGACGCTGAAGTCTACAGTAAAAGGTAAAGAGACTGCAACCTTGTGTCTTCATTATTTACTGCGACTTACACCATCATCATCTACCTTACTGGGAAGCCCTGGGTACATACTTCACCTGTGGGAAGATGTACCATCTAGCTGCCATAACATCACCCCAGCGGACCCCTAAGCAGCATCGGTCATCCTGACCGAATACCACAGGTGGCGTCACGAACACGGTACAAACGACAAACTACACCTTTAATTGGGCGCCCCTTAGCAGGGCCACGGACCGGGTCGGGCCACCGTGACATCCCCAGAACCGAGACCGAGGGACCCGGTACCGAGTACCCCACTGCCCTGCGCCTGGGGGCGATCCATGTACAATAGTGGAATTCATGTATTCATCAATTGCAACACCCTGACATACAGTGTGTATATGTATGTATATTGGCCTCAGCATATGTGTGCACCTGTAGTGCACTTAATAGTTTATGAACATTATGTTATTTCTAACTGTTAGGACAATAAATGTTCAAAAGTTCAAAACAACTCTGGAATCTAGTGGCTGAAAAATTTGGTCAAGCTCCGGCACCTTAAAATATTGTCGTGAATAAACCTTGTGTATGCCACGCTCATCCCCATCATAAACATTGTCCCTTTCCATTATATACCTACATTATCTCTAATCAAAAGATAAGTCATCACCTCTGAAAAATTGTGAAGCAAAATCCAACCTGGGTGGCGCGTCACCTGAGGTGAGGCATTACCCCAATCAGGAATTCACATCCACCTGGGATTAAATATAAACTAATGCCTTCAGTCATTCTATTCAGACGGCATGTAGGGGGCAGTCACCTGTACCAGGTACAGACTGGGACTGAAATTCAGCCCTGGCATTTTAAATCACACAGGCCGTTGCTGTCACTGTCCCCAAGCACCAGATGGGATATATTGCTAATATTACCCTGGATGGAGGAAAGGAAGATTTGCTTCCAAACCAATATTTCTAATAATACCCGTGACCTGCTGTGGTAAGTGACGGAATCAACAAATTTGTGCTTCATCACAATTCTTAGCAGTACGGGTGTCTTGAGGACACCAATTCTGGTAACAACTTAGCAGACAAGGTGGCCCATGACCAGACAGGCCCTTCTGGCATTTGCTTGAATTGTCAGATGGCCAGTCCGGCCCTGCCTGTACCTTACAACTGTTGCTGGGTGGCCATCCTTTCCCTACAGAGAATGTAGTTGGGTGAAAATTCTCTTGTACCATCCTTCTGTAAATTCCCATACTGGAAAAGGGTACTTCCAACAAGTATATGAAAAAAGAAAAACAATTGTAGCAAAAAAAAATCATAATATAACAGTCTTTATTGAAATGTATCATAGACAATCAGACAAAACAAGGTAAAAAGGAGAATGTGGAACAAAGAAACCGACTCAACCAAGGACCAACTACATAATGACTATATATAAACTAGATTTTAAAAAATGATGTATGGAAGTCATAATTCACAAAATACAGCTGTATGAAATAATTCCAAAAAGTGTCAGCAATAGTAAGGAAAAAATCCTATGAAAAAAGATCAAATATAAGAGGATGATGCCACAAAGCAAGGAACAAAAGCAGTGTAAGGGACAAATGTGTAAATGCCTTCCTGAGAGGAGCATGAGACAAATATCAGTAATGGGCTACAGACTGGTGGGGTAATATACCTGTTCTAGGAACTTCCCTTAGTCAATAACACATATCTTATATATAGTGCCACTATAGGTTTGGTTTATATTTTGATGATAAAAGAAAACTAACTAGCATACCTCTACCCCACCTTCTTGGACATGCATCTGGCATAAGTCCTCTCCCTCCCACAGCAACTCCCCAACACACTCCGCCCATTTGAAATATAGACATTTCAGCACATGTTGCTTGGCATGACTTTATAGGGGGTTTTATGTAATGCAGGAGAGAAGAATATTCCTGATTTCTCATGGGCGCCACCCCCTGCTTTGAATGTATTCTTTATTGAGGATGTAGATGGACGTGTCATTGGAGGAGACGTAATTTGGCACGTGCCTGTTTATATTTGGAAACACCCTTTGGATACATGGAGTAGCCATTAGTTACAAATCAAGTATGGAGAGCAACAAAAAGATCCAAAATAGGTGAGGAAATTACAGGGTGGGAAATGGCCTTGTGGAAAATGGGAGAGGACAATGGATCTGAAGTCTGTCACAGAAAAGCTATCCATAATTAATGTTGGTGAGGGAATAAAGTGCAAAAGTGCAAGTAAGTAATAAAGAGAAAGTGACAAGTGCTTAATTGGTAACGGTGGTAGCCTAGACACAATATATTAGATTATTCATAGAAGACAAATAACAACAAAATAAGTATTCAATACATATCAATAATTGCATAGATTAATTAGTTGGCAATCACAGACAATAAGGTAATACAAAATGAAGGTGCCAAGAGCACACTAGGTGAAAATGCAAAAGTTATACCAATGTATCCACACTGTCAAATAGATTATGGATTGGATTTATGTGACATACTTCAGATCCCTAGTCCTCTCCCCTTTTCCACCAGCCCTCTTCCTGCCCTGTAATTTCCTCCCTTCTTTATGACTCTCCCCTGTTGGCTTTTCATGGTCACACAAATGGCCGTGCACTGCAGACTTCTGAAACATGGCCTCCAATGTGTGCATGAACTCTGTGCTCTTTCACCTTATCGATCTGTATAGTCATCTATAGTGCAACACACGCATGCATATGACTTAACGAGGCCATGATGACGGCAGGTGGTAGTGATACCTAGGGTTGAGCGAAACGGATCGGTCATTTTCATAAGTCGCCGACTTTTGGCAAAGTCGGGTTTCATGAAACCCGACCCGATCCCTGTGTGGGGTCGGCCATGCGGTACGCGACTTTCGCACCAAAGTCGCGTTTCAATGACACTAAAAGCACCATTTCTCAGCCAATGAACGTGGACGCAGAGTGTGGGCAGCGTGATGACATAGATCTCAGTCCCCACCATCTTAGAGAAGGGCATTGCAGTGATTGGCTTGCTTTCTGCGGCGTCACAGGGGCTATAAAGGGGCGTTCCCACCGACCGCCATCTTACTGCTGCTGATCTGAGCGTAGGGAGAGGTTGCTGCCGCTTCGTCAGAAGCAGGGATAGTGTTAGGCAGGGTACATTCACCCCCAAACCGCTTGTGCTGTAGCGATTTCCACTGTCCAACACCACCTTTTGTTTGCAGGGACAGTGGAAGCTACATTTTTTTTTCCTCAGCACTGTAGCTCATTGGGCTGCCCTAGAAGGCTTCCTGATAGCTGCATTGCTGTGTGTGTACGCCGCTGTGCAAAACAACTGCTTTTTTCAAAGCACAAATCCTGTTGTTCCTTCCTTTCTGCACAGCTATCTTGTTTGTTTGTCCACACTTTTGTGTGCAGCTGTCCTTTTTATAGCTGCCTGCCATACTTTTCTGAGATTACTGCAGGGAGATAAAGATTGTCAAGTCTGCCTCTGTGCCAGTGCTGTGTGTGGCATCTGTCTCTCATTGTGTGCCACAGAAAACCTAGTGTGTAATACTGGGCCATTTTTTTTTTAATTCTCCCTGAAAAAAAATAAATAAATAGTGGGAGATAAAGATTGGCAAGTCTGCCTCTGTGCCAGTTCTGTGTGTGGCATCTGTCTCTCATTTTGTGTCACAGAAAACCTAGTGTGTAATACTGGGCCATTTTTTTTTAATTCTCCCTGAAAAAAAATAAATAAATAGTGGGAGATAAAGATTGGCAAGTCTGCCTCTGTGCCAGTGCTGTGTGTGGCATCTGCCTCTCATTGTGTGCCACAGAAAACCTAGTGTGTAATACTGGGCCATTTTTTTTTTTTTTAATTCTCCCTGAAAAAAAATAAATAAATAGTGGGAGATAAAGATTGGCAAGTCTGCCTCTGTGCCAGTGCTGTGTGTGGCATCTGTCTCTCATTATGTGCCACAGAAAACGTAGTGTGTAATACTGGGCCATTTTTTTTTTTTAATTCTCCCTAAAAAAATAAAATAAATAGTGGGAGATAAAGATTGGCAAGTCTGCCTCTGTGCCAGTGCTGTGTGTGGCATCTGTCTCTCATTGTGTGCCACAGAAAACCTAGTGTATAATACTGGGCCATTTTTTTTTTTTTAATTCTCCCTGAAAAAAAAAATAAATAGTGGGAGATAAAGATTGGCAAGTCTGCCTCTGTGCCAGTGCTGTGTGTGGCATCTGTCTCTCATTGGGTGCCACAGAAAACCTAGTGTGTAATACTGGGCCTTTTTTTTTTTTTTTTTATTCTCCCTGAAAAAAAATAAATAAAGAGTGGGAGATAAAGATTGGCAAGTCTGCCTCTGTGCCAGTGCTGTGTGTGGCATCTGTCTCTCATTGTGTGCCACAGAGAACCTAGTGTGTAATACTGGGCCATTTTTTTTTTTAATTCTCCCTGAAAAAAAATAAATAGTGGGAGATAAAGATTGGCAAGTGTGCCTCTGTGCCAGTGCTGTGTGTGCGATCTGTCTCAAATTATTGGTGCACAGAAAACCTAGTGTGTCATACTGTTAATTTTTTTTTTAATTCTTCCTGAAAAAAAAAATAGTGGGAGATTAAGATTGGCATTTCTGCTTGAGTCCCTTTCCTGTGTGTGCCATCTGTCTCAAATTATTTTTGCACATAAAACCTAGTGTGTCATACTGTTAATTTTTTTGTTTTTTTTTAAATTCTCCCTGAAAACAAAAAATAGTGGGAGATTAAGATTGGCATTTCTGCTTGAGTTCCGGTCCTGTGTGTGCCATCTGTCTCAAATTATTGGTGCACAGAAAACCTAGTGTGTCATACTGTTAATTTTTTTTTTAATTCTCACTGAAAAAAAAAATAGTGTGAGATTAAGATTGGCATTTCTGCTTGAGTGCCGGTCCTGTGTGTGCCATCTGTCTCAAATTATTGGTGCACAGAAAACCTAATGTGTCATACTGTTAATTTTTTTTTTTTTTTTTAATTCTCCCTGGAAAAAAAAATAGTGGGAGATTAAGATTGGCATTTCAGCTTGAGTGCCGGTCCTGTGTGTGCCATCCGTCTCAAATTATTGGGGCACAGAAAACCTAGTGTGTAATACTGTTAATTTTTTTTTTTTTTTTAAATTCTCCCTGAAAACAAAAAATAGTGGGAGATTAAGATTGGCATTTCTGCTTGAGTGCCGGTCCTGTGTGTACCATCTGTCTCAAATTATTGGGGCACAGAAAACCTAGTGTGTAACATTGGGCCTGATTTTCCTTTCAGTGTCAGGCACCTATAAAGGTATATATAAATCCTACAGAAGTTTGAGTTCACCTTATAAGTTGTTTTACAGTAACAAATACCATTACTTTGGTTACGTTTTGCAAGCGATGAGGAAGTCTGGTGGAAGAGGTCGTGGCCGTGGGCGGTCATTGTCAGCTGGTAATGATGGTAGTGGTGGTGGAGCATCAGGTGGTCGTGGTAAAAGCAGTACTGCACCTAAGTCTCGAGTTGTTGAGCCAGGTTCGTCGTCTGGCTACCCAAGGCCTCGAACGCTCCCTTTTCTGGGAGTAGGAAAACCGCTTTTAAAGCCGGAGCAGCAAGAACAAGTTTTGGCTTTCCTTGCTCACTCAGCCTCTAGCTCTTTTGCCTCCTCTTCTGAAAGTGCTAAATGTAAAAGCAGCGCATCGTTAGTGGATGTTCACGGTCAGGGACAAGTCGCTTCCTTGTCTTCTTCACCCAGAACAAGAGAGAAGGATGCGTCAGGCGACACAACGGGTTACTCCATGGAGCTCTTTACACATACCGTTCCTGGGTTAGACAGTGAAACAGTTAACAGGCCATGCCCATTAGAAGTTGAATCGGACATGGAGTGCACAGATGCACAGCCACAGCCAGATTACTATGCTGTTCCTTTGACTCAGACCAGAAGATTGCCCTTGCAGTGTACTGAGCCAGAATCAAACCCAGCGGAGACTATGGTGCCCCGTCACGAACGCTATACCACCGGCTTACATGGTGACACAGACAAAGTTGCACACGACATAGAAGAGGAGGTCATAGATGACCCAGTTGTTGACCCCGATTGGCAGCCATTGGGGGAACAGGGTGCAGGCGGCAGTAGTTCTGAAGCAGAGGAGGAGGAGCCGCATCAGGCATCGACATCACAACAGTTTCCATCTACTGGGCCCGTATCTGGCCAAAAACGCGTGGCAAAACCAAAACCAGTTGGAGGACAGCGTGGCCATCCGGTTAAAGAAGCTCAGTCTGCAATGCCTGATAAGGTATCCGATAGTAGAAAGAGTGCAGTCTGGCATTTTTTTAAACAACATCCAAATGATCAGCGCAAAGTCATCTGTCAAAAATGTTCAACTACCTGAAGCAGAGGTCAGAATCTTAAAAGTCTAAATACAAGTTGCATGCATAGACATTTAACCACCATGCATTTGCAAGCCTGGACTAACTACCAAATGTCCCTAAAGGTTGCAGCACCCTCGGCCAATGAAGCTAGTCAGCAACGCTACATCCCTTCACTCCCTGTAAGCCCATCATTTCCCGCACCACCTGCAGTATCTGTGCAGCTTTCGTCGCCAGGCCAAAGCAGTCAGGGAATCACCAGGTTAGTAGTAGGAAACACTGCATGTAGGGCACCGGAAAGAATACCATCTCCAACCCTCTCTCAGTCACCCATGTCCACCGGCACCCCCGCTAGTTCCACAGTATGCAGCTCTCCAGTCCAGCTCACCCTTCATGAGACTCTCGTTAGGAAAAGGAAGTACTCATCCTCGCATCCGCGTACACAGGGTTTGAACGCCCACATTGCTAGACTAATCTCATTAGAGATGATGCCCTACCGGTTAGTTGAAAGCAAAGCTTTCAAAGCGCTGATGGACTACGCTGTACCATGCTACGAGCTACCCAGTCGACACTTCTTTTCGAGAAAAGCCATCCCAGCCCTCCACCACCATGTTAAAGAGCGCATTGTCCATGCACTCAGGCAATCTGTGAGTACAAAGGTGCACCTGACAACAGATGCATGGACCAGTAGGCATGGCCAGGGACGTTACGTGTCCATCACGGCACACTGGGTGAATGTGATGGATGCAGGGTCCACAGGGGACAGCAATATTGGGACAGTTCTGCCTAGCCCACGGCCTAGGAAACAGTTGACTGTAGGTGTTCGCCCCCCCTCCTCCTCCTCCTCGTCCTCCTGCAGAAGTGAGAGCTCGTCCACAGACCGCAGTTACACATCCACTCCATCCGCAGCTGCCACTGTTGCACACCAATTGTGCCATTATGGGACAGCCAGTGGCAAGCGTCAGCAGGCTGTATTGGCAATGAAGTGTTTGGGCGACAACAGACACACCGCAGAAGTTCTGTCCGAGTTCTTGCAGAAAGAAACTCAGTCATGGCTGGGCACTGTACATCTTGAGGCAGGCAAGGTAGTGAGTGATAACGGAAGGAATTTCATGGCTGCCATAGCCCTTTCCCAACTGAAACACATTCCTTGCCTGGCTCACACCTTAAACCTGGTGGTGCAGTGCTTCCTGAAAAGTTATCAGGGGTTACCCGACCTGCTCCTCAAAGTGCGCAGACTTTGCTCTCATATCCGCCGTTCGCCCGTACACTCCAGCCGTATGCAGAACTATCAGCGGTCTTTGAACCTTCCCTAGCATCGCTTAATCATCGATGTTGCAACAAGGTGGAACTCAACACTGCACATGCTTCAGAGACTGTGTGAACAGAGGCGTGCTGTTATGTATTTGTGGGAGGATACACATACACGGGCAGGCAGTTGGATGGCAGACATGGAGTTGTCTGCTGTGCAGTGGTCGAAGCTCCAAGACCTCTGTCAAGTCCTTCAGTGTTTTGAGGAATGCACAAGGCTGGTTAGTGTAGACAACGCCATAATAAGCATGAGCATCCCCCTAATGCGTCTGCTGATGCAAAGTTTGACGCACATAAAGGAGCAGGCGTCTGCAGCCGAGGAAGAGGAAAGCCTTGATGACAGTCAGCCATTGTCTGGTCAGGGCAGTCTACAGGATGAGGTAGCAGGCGAAGAGGAGGAGGACGAGGAGGATGATGGGGATGAGTATTTTTTAAATGAGGAAGCTTCTCCGGGTCCAATGGAAATTGCTGGTGTGGCAAGGCCGGGTTCAGGTTTTTTGAGGGAGACAAGTGACGTAGATTTGCCTGTAACTGCCCCTCAAACCAGCACAACCGCAGATTTGACTACTGGAACTTTGGCCCACATGGCGGATTATGCCTTACGTATCCTCAAAAGGGACCTACGCATTCTGAAATGATGATGACTGATGATGATTACTGGTTGGCCTGCCTCCTTGATCCTCGCTATAAAGGCAAATTGCAAAATATTATGCCACATGAGAACCTCGAACAAATATTAGCAACCAAACAAGCAACTCTTGCAGACCGTTTGATTCAGGCATTCCCAGCACACAGCGCCGGTGATGGTTCTCACACGAGCTGCAGGGGGCAACAGGGCAGAGGTGTTAGAGTTGCACAAATCAGAAGTGGACAGAGGGGTTTTCTGACCAGGTTGTGGAGTGATTTCGCAATGACCGCAGACAGGACAGGTACTGCAGCATCTATTCAAAGTGACAGGAGACAACATTTGTCCAGTATGGTTACTACTATTTTTCAGCCCTTATCGATGTTCTCCCTCAAGCATCATTCCCATTTGATTACTGGGCATCCAAATTAGACACCTGGCCTGAATTGGCAGAATATGCATTGCAGGAGCTTGCTTGCCCAGCAGATAGTGTGCTATCAGAAAGAGTATTCAGTGCTTCTGGTTCAATATTAACCGAAAAAAGGACTCGTCTGGCTACCCAAAATGTTGATGATCTAACCTTCATTAAAATGAACCACTCATGGATTTCAAATTATTTTGCCCCACCTTTCCCGGCTGACACCTAGCTTTCCTGTAAAAAGGTCTTGCTTTGGGACTGGTGTTACTGACTGTTCCAATCTCTTAATTTGCAGCTGCTGTTTGTCCAGCATACGACATGTTTACACGTCCCTAAATGGAAAAACTCCCCCCACGGGGCCGTGGTCTCGCCACTTGGCGCAAGCACCCGTTAGAGTGCCGTTTGTCTGAAGAGGTGGGTGTGCCCGCTTTTGGTCAACGGCACTGCCACTGGGTCCCTCATAGTACAATAAAGTGTCTCTGGCGGTGGTGGCGTGCAACCAACGTCAGACACACCGTTGTAACATGAGGGGCCCTGGGCCTGTTCCACCGGCCACAAGAGAGATCCCCCCCAGCTCAAACTGTGCTCTACCACGTGCAAAATTATCTCTCACAGCTCCACCAATGTTTAGTCTATGCGCTGACATCCTTCACTGCCTGGCACTGACAATACCAATTTGTTGACATGTATGATGCTAGTTAAAATAGTCAGGGTCAGTGTCCTATATTGACACCAGTAAATACGTATTGCCAAATTACTATGTCTGAAACTCAGTAGAGGCGCCCACACCTGTACCTAAGTATGCCACACTTTTTTTTTTGTTTTGTTGTTTTGCGAGACATTAACATCTGTTTATTTTTTGGGAGTACTAACTGTGTCAGACACTCCTTGCAATCGTCCTCCGCTGACCACACCAATGCTGCCTGTGTACCCCTGCGAGATAACTCTAAGTGCCTTGAGCCTATTTTTATTTATTTTAGGCCTAGTAAGCCTGTCTGCGGTCCCTCCTTGCAATCCTCCTCCGCTGACCACACCAATGCTGCCTGTGTACCCCTGCGAGATAACTCTAAGTGCCTTGAGCCTATTTTTATTTATTTTAGGCCTAGTAAGTCTGTCTGCGGTCCCTCCTTGCAATCCTCCTCCACTCACCACACCAATGCTGCCTGTGTACCCATGTAACCTATTTAAAAATGCATAGAGCCTATTTTTATTTATTTTAGGCCTAGTAAGCCTGTCTGCGGTCCCTCCTTGCAATCGTCCTCCGCTGACCACACCAATGCTGCCTGTGTACCCCTGCGAGATAACTCTAAGTGCCTTGAGCCTATTTTTATTTATTTTAGGCCTAGTAAGCCTGTCTGCGGTCCCTCCTTGCAATCGTCCTCCGCTGACCACACCAATGCTGCCTGTGTACCCCTGCGAGATAACTCTAAGTGCCTTGAGCCTATTTTTATTTATTTTAGGCCTAGTAAGCCTGTTTGCAGTCCCTCCTTGCAATCCTCCTCCGCTGACCACACCAATGCTGCCTGTGTACCCATGTAACCTATTTAAAACTGCATAGAGCCTATTTTTATTTATTTTAGGCCTAATAAGCCTGTCTGCGGTCCCTCCTTGCAATCGTCCTCCGCTGACCACACCAATGCTGCCTGTGTACCCCTGCGAGATAACTCTAAGTGCCTTGAGCCTTTTTTTATTTATTTTAGGCCTAGTAAGCCTGTCTGCGGTCCCTCCTTGCAATCCTCCTCCGCTGACCACACCAATGCTGCCTGTGTACCCCTGCGAGATAACTCTAAGTGCCTTGAGCCTATTTTTATTAATTTTAGGCCTAGTAAGCCTGTCTGCGGTCCCTCCTTGCAATCCTCCTCCGCTGACCACACCAATGCTGCCTGTGTACCCCTGCGAGATAACTCTAAGTGCCTTGAGCCTATTTTTATTTATTTTAGGCCTAGTAAGCCTGTCTGCGGTCCCTCCTTGCAATCCTCCTCCGCTGACCACACCAATGCTGCCTGAGTACCCCTGCAAGATAACTCTAAGTGCCTTGAGCCTATTTTTATTTATTTTAGGCCTAGTAAGTCTGTCTGCGGTCCCTCCTTGCAATCCTCCTCCACTCACCACACCAATGCTGCCTGTGTACCCATGTAACCTATTTAAAAATGCATAGAGCCTATTTTTATTTATTGTAGGCCTAGTAAGCCTGTCTGCGGTCCCTCCTTGCAATCGTCCTCCGCTGACCACACCAATGCTGCCTGTGTACCCTTGCGAGATAACTCTAAGTGCCTTGAGCCTATTTTTATTTATTTTAGGCCTAGTAAGCCTGTCTGCGGTCCCTCCTTGCAATCCTCCTCCGCTGACCACACCAATGCTGCCTGTGTACCCCTGCGAGATAACTCTAAGTGCCTTGAGCCTATTTTTATTTATTTTAGGCCTAGTAAGCCTGTTTGCAGTCCCTCCTTGCAATCCTCCTCCGCTGACCACACCAATGCTGCCTGTGTACCCATGTAACGTATTTAAAACTGCATAGAGCCTATTTTTATTTATTTTAGGCCTAGTAAGCCTGTCTGCGGTCCCTCCTTGCAATTGTCCTCCGCTGACCACACCAATGCTGCCTGTGTACCCCTGCGAGATAACTCTAAGTGCCTTGAGCCTATTTTTATTTATTTTAGGCCTAGTAAGCCTGTCTGCGGTCCCTCCTTGCAATCCTCCTCCGCTGACCACACCAATGCTGCCTGTGTACCCCTGCGAGATAACTCTAAGTGCCTTGAGCCTATTTTTATTAATTTTAGGCCTACTAAGTCTGTCTGCGGTCCTTCCTTGCAATCGTCCTCCGCTGACCACACCAATGCTGCCCGTGTACCCCTGGAACCTATTTTAAAGTGCATAGAGCCTATTTTTTTATTTTATTTAATATTAATAAAGCCATGATGGACTACGCTGTACCACGGTACGAGCTACCCAGTTGACACTTCTTTTGCGAGAAAAGCCATCCCAACCCTCCACCAGCATGTAAAAGACCGCATTGTCCGTGCACTCTGGCAATCTGTGAGTACAAAGGTGCACCTGACAACAGACGCATGGACCTGTAGGCATGGCCACGGAAGGTTACGTGTCCATTACGGCGCAATGGGTTAATGTGGTGGATGCATGGTCCACAGGGGACAGCCTACTAACTCTTTCTGCAGTCCCTAATTCAAATTGTCCTCAATTCAGGTTTTCGGGATTTTTTAAAAGATAGGAAACTGCATTTGGGCTACTAGTTTGGTTGGGGCCTACTGTTGATGTCTGCCACTCCTGGGTTTTCTCCTCCTCCTTGGTGTTCTCCTCCAGGTTTCCTTTTCTGAGCTTCAACCTTCAGGCTCTCATAAAGTATTTTTAAATGTAACACTGCAGTTGCCCTGCTACCTGGGTTGGGGCCTAGTAACGGTGTCTGCCGCTCCTTGGTGTTCTCCTCCTCCTTGGTGTTCTCCTCCTGGTTTCCTTGTCTGAGCTTCAACCTTCAGGCTCTCATTAAGTATTTTTTAATGTCACACTGCAGTTGCCCTACTAATTTGGTTGGGGCCTAGTAACGGTGTGTGCCGCTCCCTGGTGTTGTCCCCCACTGTATAAAGCTGAGCTGCAGTCTTTAGGCTTTCGGCCTATAGTAGCAGATATTAAACTTCATTTGGCCTTCAACTTTGGTTGGGCCCTACTAACGGTGTGTGCCGCTCCCTGGTGTTGTCCTCCACTGTATAAAGCTGAGCTTCAACCTTCAGGCTCTCATTAAGTATTTGTTTTTAAAAATTGGTGGTTGGGGCCTACTAACGGTGTGTGCCGCTCCCTGGTGTTGTCCTCCACTGTATAAAGCTGAGCTTCAACCTTCAGGCTCTCATTAAGTATTTGTTTTTAAAAATTGGTGGTTGGGGCCTACTAACGGTGTCTGACGCTCCTGGGTGTTGTCCTCCACTGTATAAAGCTGAGCTTCAACCTTCAGGCTCTCATTAAGTAGTTGTTTTTAAAAATTGGTGGTTGGGGCCTACTAACGGTGTCTGACGCTCCTGCGTGTTCTCCTCCTCCTGGGTGTTCTCCTCCTCCTGGGTGTTCTCCTCCTCCTGGGTGTTCTCCTCCAGGTTTCCTTGTCTGAGCTTCAACCTTCAGGCTCTCATTAAGTATTTGTTTTTAAAAATTGGTGGTTGGGGCCTACTAACGGTGTGTGCTGCTCCCTGGTGTTGTCCTCCACTGTATAAAGCTGAGATTCAACCTTAAGGCTCTCATTAAGTAGTTGTTTTTAAAAATTGGTGGTTGGGGCCTACTAACGGTGTGTGCCGCTCCATGGTGTTGTCCTCCACTGTATAAAGCTGAGCTTCAATCTTACGGCTCTCGTTAAGTAGTTGTTTTTAAAATGTGTGATTGGGCCCTTAAAACGGTGTCTGACGCTACTGGGTTTTCTCCTGTTTTGTTGTCCCGACCTTCAATGTTCAGGCTTTCGGCTTACATTTTAAATAATTAAACTGCAGTTGGCCTACTACTTTGGTTGGGCCTAGTAACGGTGTGTGCCGCACCTTGCTGTTGTCCTGTGTTATTTTCCTGACCTTTAATCTTCAGGCTTTCTGCCTTCATTTGTAATATTAAACTGCATAGGGCCTACTAGTGTGGTTCGGCCCTACTAACGGTGTCTGCCGCTCCTGGGTTTTCTACTCCACTGAACTAAGCAATGCCACCTGGTTAGTCCTGTTACCAATTTTGAACTGCATTTTACCCACTTTATTATTTGGGCCTATATCAGTGTTTCGTCCTCATCCTGCCCATTGCCCAGCCGGTGCTAGATGAGTCTTGTGGTACTTTGACTCAGACCACTACATTCCCCTTGCACGCTACACAGCCACAATCTGACCCTGCTGAAAGTCAGGTTCCCCTTCCCGCATACTATACCACCTTACACAGGGACAAAGAGGAAGGTGCAGATGAAAGTGCAGGTTCCTTCATCAGGTAGGGGGCATACTCGTTGGCGACGTCACAGGCACAGGGCCCCTCAGAGTACGCAAAAGTGTCGCTGCCGGTGGGAGGCGCCCCCGCCGTGCAAACACACCGCCGTACTTTGAGGGGCCCTGTGCCAGTGCCAATGCGAACGAGTGGGCCTCCCTGCTTGCTCAGGATCACAGCACTTGCAAAGTTGAAATACTTACCTCTCACTGCTCCACCGCCGTGACGTAGTCCACGTTTCCTGGGCCCACTAAAACCTTGAACCAGCCCTACCCCCCACAACTTTTGCCAAATGACCCCCAATTTCCAATGCCCAACTATTATTATAAAGATAATTAAGATTGACAAGCTTCAGAAACAAGAATGGATGTTTTTGGGATTAAAATGGGCACTGTAGGTGTTTTCCTGGCCTCCACTCACTGCCGACTATGCTTCCCCATTGACTTGCATTGGGTTTCATGTTTCGGTCGATCCCCGACTTTTCGCGATAATCGGCCGACTTCACTCGACTCGACTTTGGACAAAGTCGGGTTTCGCAAAACCCGACTCGATCTTAAAAAAATGAAAGTCGCTCAACCCTAGTGATACCCATGGCTGGAGTGGCAGCTCACATGCACTGCTCTAATTTGGCACCTGTGAACTTGGTACAAATATTGGATGGGACAGCACCATTCTGACACCTCCCCTTGAGATAGCTACACACGAAACACGTGTCAGGGCTAGTGTTGAGCGATACCGTCCGATACTTGAAAGTATCGGTATCGGATAGTATCGGCCGATACCCGAAAAGTATCGGATATTACCGATACCCGATACCAATACAAGTCAATGGGACGCCAAGTATCGGAAGGTATCCTGATGGTTCCCAGGGTCTGAAGGAGAGGAAACTCCCCTTCAGGCCCTGGGATCCATAATAATGTGTAAAATAAAGAATAAAAATAAAAAATATTGATATACTCACCCTCTGACGCGCCCTGGTTGTAACCGCCAGCTTCCGTTCCTAAGAATGAGCGCTTGAAAGACCTTAGATGACGTCACGGCTTGTGATTGGTCGCGTTGCGGTCACGTGACCGCTCCGCGACCAATCACAGGCCGTGACGTCATCTAAGGACTTTCAAGCGCTCATTCTTAGGAACGGAAGCTGGCGGTTACATCGGTAAGGTCCAGGCTGCGTCGGAGAGGTGAGTATAGCAATATTTTTTATTTTTATTTTACACATTAATATCGATCCCAATACCGATTCCCGATACCACAAAAGTATCGGATCTCGGTATCGGAATTCCGATACAGCAAATATCGGCTGATACCCGATACTTGCAGTATCGGAATGCTCAACACTAGTCGGGGCTGTGCTAGTGGGCCAACTTAATCCTCTCCTACCATGGGTTAGCAATATAACTTACAGTATAATCTTTCTTCTCTGTTTCACCCTTTCAGCTTACAGCCATCTCTGCTTTGTTATTACATAGGGTGTTTAGAGACTGTCTATACAGGAGCTTTGCACATTAAGAGCTGTTTGATATTTTGGATCCATTTGTTGCTCTTCATTCTTGATTCCTCCTTGTTTGACATATTTGTAACTAATTGTAACTGTTTTTGTGAATTGTTTTGTTAAATTATATTTTTAACTTCATTGGTGATTTATGCTGTTATGACAGTATATATATATAAATAGTCATAGACATTCACTCTCTGTTTATCTTATAGTAGTACAAAACACTTCATGGCTGTCTTATTATTTATTTATATAGCACCATTGATTCCATGGTGCTGTACATGAGAAGGGGTTACATCAAAATACAAATGTCACTTACAGTAAACAAACTAACAATGACTGACTGGTACAGAGGGAAGAGGACCCTTTACTTGTGGGCTTACATTCTACAGGATTATGGGGAAGGAGACAGTAGGTCGGAGGTTGCAGTAGCTCCGATGGTGTTGAGTTGGCCACGCAGTCATTGCAGGTTGTAAGCTTTTTAAAGAGATGGGTTTTCAGGTTCCGTCTGAAGGATCCAAATGTGGCATATAACCGGATGTGTTGGGGCACAGAATTCCAGAGGATTGGGGATATTCAGGAGAAATTTTGGAAGTGATTCGGTGAGGAGCGAATAAGCATGGAGGAGAGAAAGAGGTCTTGGGAGGACCAGAGATTACATGAGGGAATATATTGGGAGATTAGTTTGGAAATATTCAGAGGAGAAAGGCTATGGATGGCTTTGTAGGTCAGTGTTAGTAGTTTAAACTTAATACGCTGGGAAATTGGGAGCCAGTGAAGGGATTTGCAAAGAGAAGAAACAGGAGTGTAGCGAGGAGAGAGATTAATTAGTCGAGCAGCAGAGGTAAAGACCGACTGGAGGGGTGCAAGAGTATTAGACGGTAGGACACAGAGGAGGATGTTGCAGTAGTCAAGGAGGGAGATTATTACAGCATGCACAAGCATTTTAGTAGAGTGAAAGTTGAGAAAAGGACGGATCCTGTAAATATTTTTGAGCTGGAGGTGACAGGAAGTGGCGAGAGATTGGATGTGCAGTTTGAAAGACAGGACAGAGTCAAAGGTCATTCCGAGGCAGCGGATTTCCGGGACAGGGGAAAGTGTGATTTCTTTTATAGTGATAGATAGATCAGGTAGGGAAGATTTGCGAGGAGGAAAGATAATTAGCTCAGATTTGTCCACATTGAGCTTGAGGATGCGAGAGGAGAAGAAGGAGGATTTGACACCCTGGGATTCTGGACACCCTGGGATTCTGGAGAGGAGACGGGTGACATCTGGGCCAGAGAGGTAGATCTGAGTGTCATTAGCATATAGATGGTACTGGAAGCCATAGGACTTTATGAGTTGTCCCAGGCCAAGGGGTCCTAGGATAGAGCATTGAGGCTCACCAACAGAGAGAGGGAGAGATGAGGAGGTAGTGTAGGAGTAGGAAACGCTAAATGTGCGGTTGGTAAGGTATGAGGAGATCCAGGATAGGGCAAGGTCCTTGACACCAAAGGAAAAGAGAATCTGTAGTCGGAAGCAGTGGTCAACTGTGTCAGAGGCAGATGAGTATAGAGAATTGTCTGTTAGCTTTGGCTGTAAGTAAGTCGTTGGTGAATTTAATCAGGGCAGTCTCAGTGGAATGGTGGGGACGGAAGCCAGATTGTAGGTTGTCGAAGAGCGAGATAGATGCAAAGTGAGAGGAAAGTTCAGTGGAGACGTGCTGCTCAAGGAGTTTGGAAGCAAATGGGAGCAAAGATATTGAGCGATAGCTGGACATAGCGCTCGGGTCAAGGGATGGCTTTTTGAAGAAAGATGTGATTGTGGCATGTCTGAAAGCAGAGGGGAAAGTACCAGAAGTTAGTGATAGTTTGAAGACATGGGTTAGGGATGGGATAAGTGTGGTGCTGAGATTGGAGAGAAGGTGGAATGGGTTGGGGTCAAGTGCACAATTGGTGAGGTGTGATTTGGAGAGAAAATGATCAAGCTCTCCTTTGGTGATTTTGGATAGGGAAGTTATGGGGTTAGGTCATTGGTCTGGTATACAAAGGGGTTGTGGTGATCGGACCACAAACACTTGTCTTGTTTGGTCTATTTTATTTTCGAAGTGCATGACAAAGTCCTCGGCAGAAATTAGGGAAGTTGGATGGGGCAGTGGTGGGCGGAGGAGGGAGTTAAACGTTTTGAACAACTCTTTGGGGTTGTGGAATAAAGACGATAACAGGGATGTAAAGTGGCCCTTTTTAGCAGAGGTGAGAGCTGATTTGAATGTGAGTGTTGCTTGTTTTAAAGTCATCTTGCGAATGCATTTTCTTTCAACTCCGCTCTGCAATTCTGGATACTTGCCAAAGCTTTTTAGTGATGCTATTGTGCCAGGGTTGTCTATTGATTCATCACACTCTGCTATGCATGATAGGAGCAAACAAGTCGATGGATGATGGAAGAGTGGCATTTTAGAAACTAGTGGCAGTGTCTGTGTCGTAGAGTGAAGATATGGAGGACAGTGGTAAAATAGAGTCAGAGAGTGTACGAGTGTCTAGATGGGCGAGGTTTCTGCGGGGGTGCGCAAGTTGGTGGACATGGGTGACAGGTGAGGAAGACAGTGATGAGAACGTGAGTAGATGGTGGTCAGATAGAGGGAGAGGGGAGGTTGTGAAGTTAGATAGGGAGCAGAAACTGGTGAAGACTAGGTCTAATGTATATCCATCTGTGTGGGTGGCTGAGGAGGACCACTGAGTAAGTCCAAAAGATGAAGTGAGTGACAGGAGTTTGGAGGCTGCCAACTGGTGTGTATCAATGGGGATGTTCAAGTCACCCATAATTATGGTGGGAATGTCAGCAGAGAGAAAGTGAAGAAGTCAGGTGGAGAACTGGTCAACAAAGATAGTGGTCAGGCCTGGAGGTCGGTGTACGTCAGCCACTTGGATGTTGCAGGGAGAGTAGATGCGGACAGAGTGGACTTCAAAAGAGGGAAGAATAAGGGAGGGAAGAAGTGGGATTGGGTTAAAGGTACAGTTGAAAGAAAGGAGAAAGGCCTACTCCTCCACCATGTCTGTTGCCAGGGTGAGGAGTGTGGGTGAAGTGGAGGCCACCATAACATAGCACAGCAGGCAGCAGGAGAGTCTGTGTTATAGGGTGTAAGCCATGTTTTGGTGAGGCCCAGGAAGGAAAGATTACGAGAGGTAAAGAGGTTGTGATACACATGGAGTTTATTGCAGATGGAGCAGGCATTCCGGAGAGAGAGAGCAGGGTGGTAGGTGTCATGGGCATGTGGAGCGCCCCCACTGCCTCAGGGCCGAGGGGTACCCGGTACTGGGCCTCTGAGTCTCTGCTCTGGGGTTGTCACGGTGGCTAGGCTCGGAGGTCTTCCGGGACCCTAGAGTTGCCCCTCTCCAAATGTTGCCCCCTATGTCTTCTTAGGTGATTTGAGTGAGACCGCCTGCCTATATCTGACTGTCCTGCCGTAGGTTTGAAGTAAGGCCTGGAGCTCAATACTTCCTCGGCGTTCCGGCCACCGGCTAGGCACCTCAGTAGGATGTTGCCTCGTCTTACAGCACGACTCCTACTGGTGATTCTCCTTGTTGCGTTGATCTCGTTTTTTCTTGGGGTACCGCCGCGATGAAGTGCAGGAGCGGTCCCATAACACCCTCTCTGTTTGCTAGGCCTCTGTCAGTATCCCACCCCTGACAGGGACCCCCCTGAATCTTCCCCTGCAACACCCTCTGCCACAGGATGTTGCCTGGTTCCAACCCAGACAGCTTCTCTCTAACTTCCTATCTAACCCCCAGTTTTACCAGACTGTGAGGAGTGGCCTAATACATAGTACCCTTAGCTCCCCCTGGAGGCCAGACTGTGAAGTGTATTGGTGTCTGTGATACCTGGTCGGGTGAACTCCTTCAGTGCCATCAGACGTACCATAGCCCCCCTTAGCGGCGGAGCATCAGTACTGCAACGACCAGGACTCTGGGACGCTGCACTCCCCCCCCCCAGTTAAATCCAGTACTCCTGGACTGGGAAGAAAACAACAATACATGTCAGCAAAAAGACATACAATTTCTGAAATGCAGTAACAATAAGCAAATTTGAACAGAGCTTCCCTTTATGGGAGGTGAGGACACTTGAACGTTATAAACATGGTTAAATACTTTAAATAACATACTATAAATAACTTTTCTTACCCAACCGGGTATTCTACTAAGTGCAAATTTTTGAACAATAATTTAACATTGCCTTTAAGGACGTATTACGCTGAATCCACTAAGACCTTCTTATAAAACACAATAAGGCTAATCAACTTTTCTTCATTTTCCATCTTTACATCTGCAGGACCGCCTGTCTATCTGCCCCAGGCCTACTGCCTCTCGCTCTGTTGCAGGACCGCCCCTTTCCGCCCAGGCCTACTGCCTTTCTGCTACTATACACAGTATAGAACTTATCAACCTTCTCTCAGTTCAGGATCACTGAGCCATCTCAGTATGGCTCCTAGGAGGACTCACCGACTAACCCCATACGGGTTCACTTCCTGTCCCCATTCTTCTAGCAACACCATTAAACATTTCTCACAATTAACTAGCTCACTACATACAACTTTTATATGTAAGCATTATTAGTACTTCCTTTTAAAGCATCATCATTCTTTAAGTGCTATTGATGAACGTCCCCTTTAAGAGGGGACCAAGTCTCTTGGAGGTAGTGCAACTTCTCAAGCTGCAAGTCCGTATGCAGCAAGGACTCCGGTACTGTCTCCAGGAACAGTTTCTTCGCAAAGAGTCCTTTCCTTTGTAAAACCAGTAGAGGGCACCTTTAAGAAGGTGCAAACTATTTACAATGAATTTGTAATCATGCAGTGTTCATGATCCAGCAGTTCTTTCAGCAATGATAGGATGAGAAACAAAACAAAAGCAGAAGAAGGCATCCCGGGTAAACAAAGGGATCCCTTTAAGAGTTAACCCTAATCGGGTTGCAGCAGCAAGAAGACACATAAAACGGACAGTTAACTATTTACAATTTTGTCGAGCGTTAGGGCTTCATGGTATGTTACAAGACATCAGCCGATAGTGGACGTCTCCTGGCCGTACAGGCTTCAGCCCCTGGTCCCCGGCTGATGTGGTGTCGGTGGTTGGTCTCTCGGGTGCAGTCAGGTCACCCGGTGTCTGGATTCGAAGGCTCACCTTAGCTGCAAGCTCAGTAGCCGCAACAAGGCGTATGGTGGCAATAGTAGCAAGATCTGTCAAGTCTGGTTCAATCGTGGTCGAGGCAACAGGTGACACCCCCTCAGGTCCACATCGTTGGACGTTCCGAGCGCACCATCCTTGTGCATTCCGGTGGCGGGTGTAGGTCACCTGATCCCCCCTTTGCAATAGTGGGTCACCATATCGGTTGCGGAAAGGAGTCTTCACGTTGCAACTGGTAACGAAGACGTCAGTCGGTAGTCCTGGTTCCTGTATGGAGCCCCAACCCCGCTTTGGGTGAAAGGCCAGCACAGTTCCCGCGCTTTACCACGTCTTTCCTGCCACGTGCAGGCTTTGGGTGTCGTTCTTTCGGCGCATCAGTGTGTTCTGTCTCTTTTCGTTTTTTCCAATGCAGGATCAGGCATTGTTTATATTGTTCCCAAGTGAGCACAGCAAGGGTGAGGCCTTCCTCCCGAGCTCCATCTGGCCCGATCCAGGGGGTATCCCACTGGAGGATCACCCCATCTGGGCTCACGTCTATGGGTTCTCCCATCTTGGTCGGTAGTGGAGGTACCAGCTTCCCCATCGTGTCGGAGGTGAGGATCACCCGCTCCACCGAGAAGAAACGGTTATTGTTGGAGTGAGGAGCGATCGCGGGAGCGGGATCGGTCAGGAGAGCAGGATCGGTCAGGAGAGCAGGATCGGTCAAGGGAGCGGGATCGGTCAGGAGAGCAGGATCGGTCAGGGGAGCAGAATCGGCCGGGGGAGTAGGGGCGCCTTCCATACCTGCGCCTGATGTGATTCCACCGATGTCGATCCGTTCCGCTGACAAGGACACTGGAATCGGCTGCAGCCCGGACCACGGCTCCTCCAAGGTGGCCTCTCGATGTGGCTCCGCTCTCCATGACTCCGCACCTGCTGGCTCCGTGGTCGGGATAGGTAGGCTCGGCTCCTCTGCCGGCGGCTCCAAGGAGTTCAGATCCTTCAGCTGCGGTGGATGCGGGTCCGCCTCTGGTGGGTGAGGGCAAGCCAGGATCACTTCGCCGTCGCTCGGGAACATGTTGATCATCTTCGCTGTCTTGAGATCGGCAGCCGTGCATGCACCTGACTCCACCATTTCTCCAAGGTCGAGCTACCTCTTCACCGCGTTCCCGCCGTTGCAAATCAGGGGGCAGTTTGTTGTGAATTCTGCTTTTGGGTTCCCTCCGGTGGTAGTAGGTGGTAATGCAGTTGTCCCTGGGTTGCAGTCTTGGTCAGGTGTGTCTGCTGATTGCAGTTCTGACTGGGGTATTTAGGTGTGCAGGATTCATTAGTCCTTGCCAGTTGTCAATTGTTGTTGGGAGGTGTTGGACCTCTGCCTGGTTCCTCCTGCCTTTCTGCCAAATCAGCAAAGATAAGTGTCTGTTTTTTTTTCCTGTGGCACACATGCTGTGTGCTTCACAATTCAGTGCTCTCCTTTGTGTTTTCTTGTCCAGCTTAGACTGTGTCAGTATTTTCTCAGTCTTGTTGGATTCTCTGGAGTGGCAGATATACATTGCATGTCTTTAGATTGTGGAACTTTTTCTATTATCTGCTGTGGATATTTTTGGAAGGGTTTTAATACTGACCGCCTAGTAATCTGTCCTATCCTTTCCTATTTAGCTAGAGTGGCCTCTTTTGCTAAATCCTGTTTTCTACCTGCGTGTCTATTCCTCTTCTACTCACAGTCATTATTCGTGGGGGGCTGCCTATCCTTTGGGGGTCTGCTCTGAGGCAAGATATCATTCCTATTTCCATCTATAGGGGTATTTAGTCCTCCGGCTGTGTCGAGGTGTCTAGGGTTGGCTAGGCACACCCCACGGCTACTTCTAGTTGCGGTGTTAGTTCAGGGTTTGCAGTCAGTATAGGTTCCACTGATTCCAGAGAAAGTTTTCATGTGGCTCCAAGGTCACCAGATCACAACAGCGGTTCTCCTCTGCTGCTGGGCAGGTCGTCATCTCGCAGCAGGAGTCGGAGGGGGCGGTCGCTGCTTTTGGCGCCGCTTTGGTATTCTCCTCCCATGGCACGCCCCTTCTTCTTCCTCTGCACTCCCTGTGGCGCTGCAATGGCGGCGGGTTTTGGCGGGAACTTTTGGCGGCAAGTGGCAATACACAGTCTTTGCAATAAGTCACAGTCCAAGTACAATAAATCACAGCTCCAAGGCACACATGACCTGATTCTTCAGGCTTAAGTAGATCCTGTTCGTGACGCCAAGTTGGAGCTCCCCCACTGCCGCAGGGCCGAGGGGTACCCGGTACCGGGCCTCTGAGTCACTGCTCTGGGGTTGTCACGGTGGCTAGACCCGGTCCGTGACCCTGCTGAGGGGCGTCCAATGAAAGGAGTGGATGGTGGTGCTGTTGTGGTGTGGTGCCGGCCGCAGTAAATAACAAGGACACCAGGTTGCAGTCTCTTTACCTCTTTACTGAAGGCTTCAGGATCCTCAGTCCGGAATACGGTTAACCGGGCTGCGTGAGTCCGGCCGGTCCAATGGCACCTCCAGAGTTCCCTTTGCAGGTGGAAGTCTGTGCCTACCTTCTAGCGCTTGTGTGTTGTGGTCCTCCCCTGCTGTGCTTACGGGATAGTCCCCACAACTGTTGTGTCTGTTTCTCGTGTTCCCTCACAACTCGATTATGATGTTCTTCTTCGTCCCCCAGATGATATGGCTAGGACGCACCCGTATGACGGGCAGGCTCGGAGGTCTTCCGGGACCCTAGAGTTGCCCCTCTCCAACTGTTGCCCCCTATGCCTTCTTAGGTGATTTGAGTGAGACCGCCCACCTATAACTGACTGTCCTGCCGTAGGTTTGAAGTAAGGCCTGGAGCTCAATACTTCCTCGGCGTTCCGGCTACCGGCTACGCGCCTCAGTAGGATGTTGCCTCGTCTTACAGCACGACTCCTACTGGTGATTCTCCTTGTTGCGTTGATCTCGTTTCTCACTCAGCACAATAAACCTCGCTTCTTGTCCTTCCTTGGGGTACCGCTGCAATGAAGTGCAGGCGCGGTCCCGTAACGTTCTCTCTGTTCGCTAGGCCTCTGTCAGGATCCCACCCCTGACAGGGACCCCCCTGAGTCTTCCCCTGCAACACTCTCTGCCACAGGATGTTGCCTGGTTCCAACCCAGACAGCTTCTCTCTAACTTCCTATCTAACCCCCAGTTTTACCAGATTGTGAGGAGTGGCCTAATACATAGTACCCTTAGCTCCCCCTGGAGGCCAGACTGTGAAGTGTATTGGTGTCTGTGATACCTGGTCGGGTGAACTCCTTCAGTGCCATCAGACGTACCATAGCCCCCCTTAGCGGCGGAGCATCAGTACTGCAACGACCAGGACTCTGGGGCGCTGCACATGGATTTGAAGTGGGCGAGATTTTGGGTGTTTATATTGGGCTGGGAGCGATAGGAGGTGGAAATAATAGGAGTTATGAGCTGTGGGGGTCCAGGATTGGGAGATATGTCACCAGTGGTGAGGAGAAGCAGAGAGAGGGAGAGCAGGTGGAAGAAGGAGAGTAGGTAGCTTGTTTATGTTTTAGTAGGAGAGATACGTAAATGAAAACACCGTGTGCACAGCTACAATAAGGTGCCTAGACTAGGTTCCCAAACCATCAGTACAGTAAAAAAGAAGTCTAGCACTCAACTTCAGCAATAGTGAAGAATTTATTTGTAGCACTTGAAACGTTTCAGTCCGTCTGGACTTTCATCAGTCACTACAATGCCATAACAAAGTGAAATAAACAAAAAATAGAAAATAAAGAGTACAATCCGTACAAAACAACAAAAGTATATACAAAATGGTACAAAACAACAGGTAAATGCATAAGGCTGATAATAAGAAAACGGTCATCAATAAGCATGATGATAGAGTATATGATTAATGCAAGCAGTGGAGAAAGGAGCAGACAACGCACGCTCTATGTCGACAGTGATCAAGGTAGGTGGTTATAAAGGCCGATATCAAAGGACACATAACACGTACCGTGCCGATCCTAGCCAGTAGGAGAGGTTCAAACAAGGGGGTATAGGTATACCCAGAATGTGCCTATCATGATGTAAAATAGAGAAAAATTGGTGAATGTAAAAGTGAAAACAACAGGGGGGGGGTTGGAGAGGTAGCATTACTCACAATAGCGCTGTCACCCTATAGGGTAAAGAAGGAGGCTAAAGGCTGTAGGGCAAAATAAAGGATAAGAGTGAGCCCAAAAATATAATGCTGGCTAAAATATAAGTATACGGAATGTAAGAGAATGCAACTACGGTACCTTAAATAGTATGCTACTATTGTGGGGTGGTGACAGACAGTCACAGTTACAGCACCGGCAGGCTGCATTAATAAAAAGAGAGGAAACAGCCTGTAGTATAAAATAGGGCCTATGAAGATATGGTGCGCTGAAACGAATAGTAGTTACCTGATAAGGCCGGTCATTTGGCTAGGAGCTCCACCTCCAGACACGGAATCCAACGCTAGTCTGGTGTGTGTAAAGACCCGTGTGTTTAAATGGCATCAGGAGCGGAAGTAAGGAGAGCTGCGGATGGGAGCATCATACCGGATGTGACGTATCGCTGTGCAGGAAAAAACGGAAGAAGATGGCCGTGCGGTGCAAATATACAGTATGCGTTCCACAAGCCCTGTGGAGCGCAGTGGGACCAAATAGTTATTAAGGTTGAAGGAAGACTTTAAGTCCATCTAGTTCAACCCATAGCCTAACCTAACATGCCCTAACATGTTGATCCAGGGGAAGGCAAAAAAAACCCCATGTGGTAAGAGTAAGCTCCACCATGGGGAAAAAAATTCCTTCCCGACTCCACATACGGCAATCAGACTAGTTCCCTGGATCAATGCCCTATCAAGGAATCTAGTGTATATACCCTGTAACATTATACTTTTCCAGAAAGGCATCCAGTCCCCTCTTAAATTTAAGTAATGAATCACTCATTACAACATCATACGGCAGAGAGTTCCATAGTCTCACTGCTCTTACAGTAATGAACCCGCGTCTGTTATTATGCTTAAACCTTTTTTCCTCCAGACGTAGAGGATGCCCCCTTGTCCCTGTCACTGGTCTATGATTAAAAAGATCATCAGAAAGGTCTTTGTACTGTCCCCTCATATATTTATACATTAAAGGGAACCTGTCACCTGAATTTGGCGGGACCAGTTTTGGGTCATATGGGCGGGGTTTTCGGGTGTTTGATTCACCCTTTCCTTACCCGCTGTGTTGTGAAATTGGATTCTGGGCTCCCCCGGTGGCCACTTGTGGAATTGAACTTGTGTGCATCATCCCCTCTGTTCACCTGCTCCTATCAGGATGTGGGAGTCGCTATATAACCTTGCTCCTCTGTCAGTTTCATGCCGGTCAACAATGTAATCAGAAGCCTTCTGTGCTTGTTCCTGCTACTAGACAACCCCCAGCTAAGTTGGACTTTTGTCCTTGTGTGTTTTTGCATTTTGTTCCTGTTCACAGCTGCTGTTTCGTTACTGTGTCTGGAAAGCTCTTGTGATCGGAAATTGCCACTCTGGTGTTATGAGTTAATGCTAGAGTCTTAAAGTAATTTCTGGATGGTGTTTTGATAGGGTTTTCTGCTGACCATGAAAGTGCCCTTTCTGTCTTCCTGCTATCTAGTAAGCGGACCTCGATTTTGCTAAAACTATTTTCATACTACGTTTGTCATTTCATCTAAAATCACCGCCAATATATGTGGGGGCCTCTGTCTGCCTTTTGGGAAAATTTCTCTAGAGGTGAGCCAGGACTGTCTTTTCCTCTGCTAGGATTAGGTAGTTCTCCGGCTGGCGCTGGGCATCTAGGGATAAAAAAACGTAGGCATGCTACCCGGCCACTTCTAGTTGTGCGGCAGGTTTAGTTCATGGTCAGTATAGTTTCCATCTTCCAAGAGCTAGTTCTCATATATGCTGGGCTATGTTCTCTCGCCATTGAGAATCATGACAGTTTGACCGGCCCAAAAAAGGGTTAAATTACTGGCTGAGAAAGGAGAGAAAAAAGAAGTCTGCTACAATTTTTTTTTTTTTTTTTTTCCTCTAGTTCTGAGTGTGCTCTTAATTGAATCACTTGCTAGTCTGCCTATACTGCAGCCTTCCTCTTTTTCTCTCCTTCTAATCCTTGAATGGCTCTGTGTTCACCTGTTTCAAATGGATCTTCAGAGTGTAGCTACAGGTTTGAATAATCTCGCCACAAAGGTACAAAATTTGCAAGATTTTGTTGTTCATGCACCTATGTCTGAGCCTAGAATTCCTTTGCCTGAGTTCTTCTCGGGGAATAGATCTCACTTTCAAAATTTTAAAAATAATTGCAAATTGTTCTTGTCCCTGAAGTCTCGCTCTGCCGGAGACCCTGCACAGCAGGTCAGGATTGTAATTTCCTTGCTCCGGGGCGACCCTCAAGACTGGGCTTTTGCATTGGCACCAGGGGATCCTGCGTTGCTCAATGTGGATGCGTTTTTTCTGGCCTTGGGGTTGCTTTATGAGGAACCTCATTTAGAGCTTCAGGCGGAAAAGGCCTTGATGTCCTTGTCTCAGGGGCAAGAGGAAGCTGAAATATACTGCCAAAAATTCCGAAAATGGTCTGTGCTTACTCAGTGGAATGAGTGCGCCCTGGCGGCGATTTTCAGAGAAGGTCTCTCTGATGCCATTAAGGATGTTATGGTGGGGTTCCCTGTGCCTGCAAGTCTGAATGAGTCCATGACGATGGCTATTCAGATCGATAGGCGTCTGCGGGAGCGCAAACCTGTGCACCATTTGGCGGTGTCTACTGAGAAAACGCCAGAAAATATGCAATGTGATAGAATTCTGTCCAGAAGCGAGCGGCAGAATTTTAGACGAAAAAATGGGTTGTGCTTCTATTGCGGTGATTCAACTCATGTTATATCAGCATGCTTTAAGCGTACTAAGAAGCCTGACAAGTCTGTTTCAATTAGCACTTTACAGTCTAAGTTTATTCTATCTGTGACCCTGATTTGTTCTTTGTCATCTATTACCGCGGACGCCTATGTCGACTCTGGCGCTGCTTTGAGTCTTATGGATTGGTCCTTTGCCAAACGCTGTGGGTATGATTTGGAGCCATTGGAGGCTCCGATACCTCTGAAAGGGATTGACTCCACCCCATTGGCTAGTAATAAACCACAATACTGGACACAAGTGACTATGCGTGTTAATCCGGATCACCAGGAGGTTATTCGCTTTCTGGTGCTGTATAATCTACATGATGTTTTGGTGCTGGGATTGCCATGGATGCAATCTCATAACCCAGTCCTCGACTGGAGAGCTATGTCTGTGTTAAGCTGGGGATGTAAAGGAACTCATGGGGACGTACCTTTGGTTTCCATTTCATCATCTATTCCCTCTGAGATTCCTGAATTCCTGTCTGACTTTCGTGACGTTTTTGAAGAACCCAAGGTTGGTTCACTACCTCCGCACCGGGAGTGCGATTGTGCCATAGACTTGATCCCGGGTAGTAAATACCCTAAGGGGCGTTTATTTAATCTGTCTGTGCCTGAACACGCTGCTATGCGAGAATATATAAAGGAGTCCTTGGAAAAGGGACATATTCGTCCTTCGTCATCTCCCTTAGGAGCCGGTTTTTTCTTTGTGTCTAAGAAAGACGGCTCTTTGAGGCCGTGTATTGATTATCGACTTTTGAATAAAATCACGGTTAAATATCAATATCCGTTACCACTGCTTACTGATTTGTTTGCTCGTATAAAGGGGGCCAAGTGGTTCTCTAAGATTGATCTCCGTGGGGCGTATAATTTGGTGCGAATCAAGCAGGGGGATGAGTGGAAAACCGCATTTAATACGCCCGAGGGCCATTTTGAGTATTTGGTGATGCCTTTTGGTCTTTCAAATGCCCCTTCAGTCTTCCAGTCCTTTATGCATGACATTTTCCGCGATTATTTGGATAAATTTATGATTGTGTATATGGAGTGATATTGTCTGCCGTTTCTCCAGACCTGCGGCGGGCCTTGCAGGAGTTTCAGGCGGATAGACCTGATTGTTGCCCACCTGGTAGACTGTTTGTTCCTGATGATTGGACCAGTAGAGTCATCTCTGAGGTTCATTCTTCTGCGTTGGCAGGTCATCCTGGAATCTTTGGTACCAGGGATTTGGTGGCAAGGTCCTTCTGGTGGCCTTCCCTGTCACGAGATGTGCGAGGCTTTGTGCAGTCTTGTGACGTTTGTGCTCGGGCCAAGCCTTGTTGCTCTCGGGCTAGTGGATTGTTGTTACCCTTGCCTATCCCGAAGAGGCCTTGGACGCACATCTCGATGGATTTTATTTCGGATCTGCCTGTTTCTCAGAAGATGTCTGTCATCTGGGTGGTGTGTGACCGTTTCTCTAAGATGGTCCATCTGGTTCCCTTGCCTAAGTTGCCTTCTTCTTCCGAGTTGGTTCCTCTGTTTTTTCAAAATGTTGTTCGTTTGCATGGTATTCCGGAGAATATCGTTTCTGACAGAGGGACCCAATTCGTGTCTAGATTTTGGCGGGCATTCTGTGCTAGGATGGGCATAGATTTGTCTTTTTCATCTGCTTTCCATCCTCAGACTAATGGCCAGACCGAGCGGACTAATCAGACCTTGGAGACATATTTGAGGTGTTTTGTGTCTGCGGATCAGGATGATTGGGTTGCTTTTTTGCCTTTGGCGGAGTTCGCCCTCAATAATCGGGCCAGCTCTGCCACCTTGGTGTCCCCGTTTTTCTGTAATTCGGGGTTTCATCCTCGATTTTCCTCCGGTCAAGTGGAATCTTCGGATTGTCCTGGAGTGGATGCTGTGGTGGAGAAGTTGCATCAGATTTGGGGGCAGGTGGTGGACAATTTGAAGTTGTCCCAGGAGAAGACTCAGCTTTTTGCCAACCGCCGTCGTCGTGTTGGTCCTCGGCTTGGTGTTGGGGACTTGGTGTGGCTGTCTTCTCGTTTTGTCCCTATGAGGGTTTCTTCTCCTAAATTTAAGCCTCGGTTCATCGGCCCGTACAAGATATTGGAGATTCTTAACCCTGTGTCCTTCCGTTTGGACCTCCCTGCATCCTTTTCGATTCATAATGTTTTTCATCGGTCATTGTTGCGCAGGTATGAGGTACCGGCTGTGCCTTCCGTTGAGCCTCCTGCTCCGGTGTTGGTTGAGGGTGAGTTGGAGTACGTTGTGGAAAAGATCTTAGACTCTCGTGTTTCCAGACGGAAACTCCAGTATCTGGTCAAATGGAAGGGATATGGTCAGGAGGATAATTCTTGGGTCACTGCCTCTGATGTTCATGCCTCCGATCTTGTCCGTGCCTTTCATAGTGCTCATCCTGATCACCCTGGTGGTTCTGGTGAGGGTTCGGTGCCCCCTCCTTGAGGGGGGGGTACTGTTGTGAAATTGGATTCTGGGCTCCCCCGGTGGCCACTTGTGGAATTGAACTTGTGTGCATCATCCCCTCTGTTCACCTGCTCCTATCAGGATGTGGGAGTCGCTATATAACCTTGCTCCTCTGTCAGTTTCATGCCGGTCAACAATGTAATCAGAAGCCTTCTGTGCTTGTTCCTGCTACTAGACAACCCCCAGCTAAGTTGGACTTTTGTCCTTGTGTGTTTTTGCATTTTGTTCCTGTTCACAGCTGCTGTTTCGTTACTGTGTCTGGAAAGCTCTTGTGATCGGAAATTGCCACTCTGGTGTTATGAGTTAATGCTAGAGTCTTAAAGTAATTTCTGGATGGTGTTTTGATAGGGTTTTCTGCTGACCATGAAAGTGCCCTTTCTGTCTTCCTGCTATCTAGTAAGCGGACCTCGATTTTGCTAAAACTATTTTCATACTACGTTTGTCATTTCATCTAAAATCACCGCCAATATATGTGGGGGCCTCTGTCTGCCTTTTGGGAAAATTTCTCTAGAGGTGAGCCAGGACTGTCTTTTCCTCTGCTAGGATTAGGTAGTTCTCCGGCTGGCGCTGGGCATCTAGGGATAAAAAAACGTAGGCATGCTACCCGGCCACTTCTAGTTGTGCGGCAGGTTTAGTTCATGGTCAGTATAGTTTCCATCTTCCAAGAGCTAGTTCTCATATATGCTGGGCTATGTTCTCTCGCCATTGAGAATCATGACACCGCTGGCTGCATGCTGGCCGCAATATTGGATTGAAGTTCATTCTCTGTCCTCCGGAGTACACGCCTGCGCAAGGCAATATTGCCTTCCGCTGGCGTGTACTCCGGAGGACAGAGAATGAACTTCAATCCAATATTGCGGCCAGCATGCAGCCAGCGGGTAAGGAAAGGGTGAATCAAACACCCGAAAACCCCGCCCATATGACCCAAAACTGGTCCCACCAAATTCAGGTGACAGGTTCCCTTTAACATAAGATCACCCCTTAGCCTTCGTTTTTCTAAACTAAATAGCCCCAAGTGTAATAACCTATCTTGGTATTGCAGACCTCCAAGTCCTTTAATAACCTTGGTCGCTCTTCTCTGCACACGCTCTAGTTCAGCTATGTCTTTCTTATACACCGGAGACCAGAACTGTGCACAGTATTCTAAGTGTGGTCACACTAGTGACTTGTATAGAGGTAAAATTATGTTCTCCTCATGAGCAGCTATGCCTCTTTTAATACATCCCATTATTTTATTTGCCTTTGTAGCAGCTGCCTGACACTGGCCACTGAATATGAGTTTGTCATCCACCCATACACCCAGGTCCTTTTCATTGACAGTTTTACCCAGTGTTTTAGAATTAAGCACATAGTTATACATCTTATTACTTCTACCCAAGTGCATGACCTTACATTTATCCCCATTAAAGCTCATTTGCCATTTATCAGCCCAAGCTTCTAGTTTACATAAATCATCCTGTAATACAAAATTGTCCTCCTCTGTCTTGATTACCCTGCAGAGTTTAGTGTCATCTGCAAATATTGAAATTCTACTCTGAATTCCCCCTACAAGGTCATTAATAAATATGTTAAAAAGAAGAGGGCCCAATACTGACCCCTGTGGTACCCCACTGCTAACCGCGACCCAGTCCGAGTGTGCTCCATTAATAACCACCCTTTGTTTCCTATCCCTGAGCCAGCTCTCAACCCACTTGCACATATTTTCCCCTATCCCCATTATTCTCATTTTATGTATCAACCTTTTGTGTGGCACCGTATCAAAAGCTTTTGAAAAGTCCATATACACTACATCCACTGGGCTCCCTTGGTCCAGTCCGGAACTTACCTCTTCATAGAAGCTGATCAAATTAGTCTGACATGAACGGTCCCTAGTAAACCCATGCTGATACTGGGTCATAAGGTTATTCCTCTTCAGATACTCCAGTATAGCATCCCTTAGAATGCCCTCCAGGATTTTACCCACAGTAGAGGTTAAGCTTACTGGCCTATAATTTCCGAGTTCAGTTTTTGTCCCCTTTTTAAATATTGGCACCACATTTGCTATACGCCAGTCCTGTGGTACAGACCCTGTTATTATGGACTCTTTAAAGATTAAAAATAACGGTCTATCAATGACTGTACTTAGTTCCTGCAGTACTCGGGGGTGTGTCCCATCCGGGCCCGGAGATTTGTCAATTTTAGTGATTTTTAGACGCCGCCGTACTTCCTGCTGGGTTAAGCAGGTAACATTTAATTGGGAATTTTTATCACTAGTCATATTGGCTGCCATGGGATTTTCTTTTGATGAAAAAAAGTCATTTAGCATATTGGCTTTTTCCTCATCCTCATCCACCATTTCACCCAGACTATTTTTAAGGGGGCCAACACTAACTACATAAATAGTAAGAAACTAAAAAATGATAAAGAATATTTTGGGGTTATTTTTGCTCTCTCTGGCAATGAGTCTCTCTGTCTCAATCTTTGCTACCTTGATTTGCTTTTTACAGAATTTATTTAATTTTCTATATTTATTTAATGCCTCATCACTACCTACTTCCTTTAATTCTCTAAATGCTTTCTTTTTGTCACTTATTGCGCCCCTTACAGCTCTACTTAGCCATATTGGTTTCCTCCTATTTCTAGTATGTTTATTCCCATACGGTATATACTGTGCACAGGTCCTATCCAGGATGCTAATAAACATCTCCCATTTTCTTTGTGTACTTTTATGTCTCAGGATATAGTCCCAGTTAATTGCACCAAGATCCTCTCTCATCCGTTGGAAATTTGCCCTCCTGAAGTTTAGTGTCCTTGTCACCCCTCTACTACACATCTTATTAAAGGAGACCTGAAAACTTATTATTTTGTGATCACTATTCCCCAAGTGACCCCCAACCCTTATATTTGATATGCGGTCTGGCCTGTTGGTTAATATTAGGTCTAGCAGTGCCCCCCTCCTTGTTGGGTCCTGTACCAGTTGTGAAAGGTAATTGTCTCTCATAGTTGTCAAAAACCGATTACCTTTACTGGAACTGCAGGTTTCTGTTCCCCAATCTATTTCAGGGTAGTTGAAGTCCCCCATAATAATGACTTCTCCTTGAGTCGCAGCTTCATCTATTTGCTTTACGAGGATATTCTCCATTGCTTCCATTATTTTTGGAGATTTATAACAAACCCCTATCAGTAATTTATTATTTTTTCCCCCTCCCCTTATCTCCACCCACAGGGACTACATTTTCATTAGATTCACCTATATTATCACGCAGGATGGGTTTTAAGGTGGATTTTACATACAGACACACCCCTCCCCCTCGCTTATCTGTACGGTCATTTCTGAAAAGGCTAAAGCCCTGCAAGTTAACAGTCCAGTCATGGCTCTCATCCAGCCATGTTTCAGATATTCCCACCATGTCATAATTATGTTCCAACAACATTAGTTCTAATTCGTCCATTTTGTTGGCGAGGCTTCTGGCATTAGTATACATGCACTTGATGTTCCTCCCTGTACCTCTATTCTTTCTTAAATTATTAGCTGTTCTAATCCCACCCCCCATGCCACCGCCACCCCCAACTTCCTTATTTGTGCCCAGGTCTCTATCTGCACTATCTTCCCCTCCTATAAAATGAATACCCTCCCCCCCAATCCCTAGTTTAAACACTCCTCCAACCTTCTAGCCATTTTCTCCTCCAGCACAGCTGCACCTTCCCCATTGAGGTGCAGCCCGTCCCTAGCATAGAGCTTGTAGCCAACTGAGAAGTCGGCCCAGTTCTGCAGGAACCCAAACCCCTCCTTCATACACCAATTCTTGAGCCACTTATTAACCTCCCTAATCTCCCGTTGCCTCTCTGGTGTGGCACGTGGTACAGGCAGTATTTCGGAAAATACCACGTTGGAGGTCCTTGCTTTCAGCTTTCAGCTTGCAGCCTAAAAAATAAGGAGTAGACCGAGTAATTAGTATGCGAACAGAGTCCCATAGTAGTATGGAAAAGGATCGGTGGCACCGAAAAAGAGCGGCCCATGGGAACAGGATAAAAACAAATGAAAAAAACAAATACAAATGATAATAATAATGATAATAAGAATGGGGAGGTCGGGTACAGAATGATCGAGAGTTAGATATCATGTGCAACCTGTAGGGCTATAGCTCAGAGAGCAAGGGATATGGTAAATAATAAACAGGATAACCAGGGAGGGGAAAATGGGACAAAAATAGTTGGAAATAGGTGATCTAGCTAGTGGGGCGAGAACAATTGGTAGAAATGGGGAGTAAAGATATCTTTATACTAGAGGGGAGAGAGATAAAGAGAATGACGGAAGATACATTTTGGATCTGTGGTATAATAGCATACATGCACAATATATGACAGTGCCTATGGTGAGACGTGAGCGAGTGTCTTCAGAATGTAACAAGCCGGTGGACGGGTGGCAAGGTTCAGGTGGGAAGACGTGGTGTGCCCATTCGACCAGTTTAGTAGAGACGACTCTAAGGGGAACAAAAAGAAGTATTAGACACATCGGTCACAACAGATCAAATCACATGTACATAAATGATATAACCTTAACCCCTTCCTGACCCATGAAGCCACGTAGGCGTCATGAAAGTCGGTGCCAATCCGACCTGTGACGCCTATGTGGCGTCATGGAATGATCGAGTCCCTGCAGATTGGGTGGAAGGGTTAACTCCAATTTCACCCGATCTGCAGGGACAGGGGGAGTGGTAATTCAGCCCAGGGGGGGAGTGGCTTCACCCCCTCATGGCTACAATCGCTCTGATTGGCTGTTGAAAGTGAAACAGCCAATCAGAGCGATTTGTAATATTTCACCTATAAAAATGGTGAAATATTACAATCCAGCCATGGCCGATGCTGCAATAGCATCTGCCATGGCTGGAGACCCTGATCTGCCCCCCCCCGCCACCACCACCGATCGCCTCCCCAGTCGTCCATTCTGCCCCGTCCTGTGCTCCGCTCCCCTCCGTCCTCCTGTCCGCTCCCCCGTGCTTCGATCCACCCCCCCGTGCTCCGATTCCCCCCCGTGCTCCGATCTCCCCCCCTCATACTTACCGAGCCTCGCGGTGTCCGTCCGTCTTCTTCATGGGCGCCGCCATTTTCCAAAATGGCGGGCGCATGCGCAGTGCGCCCGCCGAATCTGCCGGCCGGCAGATTCGTTCCAGGAATATTTTGATCACTGTGATAAAACCTATCACAGTGATCAAAATAAAAAAAATAGTAAATGAACCCCCCCTTTATCACCCCCATAGGTAGGGACAATAATAAAAATAAAGAAAATATATTTTTTTTTCTTCCCCCACTAGGGTTAGGGTTAGGGTTAAGGCTAGGGTTAGGGTTAGGGCTAGGGTTAGGGTTAGGGCTAGGGTTAGTGTTAGGGCTAGGGTTACGGTTAGGGCTAGGGTTAGGATTAGGGCTAGGGTTAGAATTAGGGTTAGAACTAGAGTTAGGGTTAGATTAGACTATGTGCACACATGGTGCGGATTTGGCTGTGGATCCTCAGCGGATTGGCCCCTGCGGATTTGTAGCAGTATTCTATCAGGTTTACAGTAAAATGTAAACCTACTGAAAACCAAATCCGCTGTGCCCATGGTGCGGAAAATACCGCGCAGAAACGCTGTGTTGTATTTTCCGCAGCATGTCAATTCTTTGTGCGGATTCCGTTTTACACCTGCTCCTCAATAGGAATCCGCAGGTGAAATCCGCACAAAAAACACTGGAAATCCGCGGTAAATGCGCAGGTAAAATACAGTGCCTTTTACCTGCGGATTTTTCAAAAATAGTGCGGAAAAATCTTACACAAATCCGCAATGTGGGCACATAGCCTTAGGGTTAGGGTTGGAATTAGAGTTAGAGTTGGAATTAGGTCTAGGGTTGGAAATAGGGTTAAGATTAGGCTTGTGGTTAGGGTTAGGGGTGTGTTGGGGTTAGGGTTGTGGTTAGGGTTGGGATTAGGGTTAGGGGTGTGTTGGGTTAGGGTTGTGGTTAGGGGTGTGTTGGGGTTAGGGTTATACCTAGAGTTGGAATTAGGGTTTGGGGTGTGTTGGGGTTAGTGTTGGAGTTAGAATTGAGGGGTTTCCACTGTTTAGGCACATCAGGGGTCTCCAAACGCAACATGGCGCCACCATTAATTCCAGCCAATCTTGCATTCAAAAAGTCAAATGGTGCTCCCTACCTTCCGAGCCCCGACGTGCACCCAAACAGTGGTTTACTCCCACATATGGGGTACCAGCATACTCAGGACAAACTGGGCAACAATTATTGGGGTCCAATTTCTCCTGTTACCCTTGCAAAAATAAAAAAATTGCTTGCTAAAACATAATTTTAGAGGAAAGAAAAATTATTTTTTATTTTCACGGCTCTGCGTTATAAACGTCTGTGAACCACTTGGGGGTTCAAAGTGCTCACCACACATCTAGAAAAGTTCCTTGGGGGGGTCCAGTTTCCAAAATGGGGTCACTTGTGGGGGGTTTCTACTGTTTAGGCACATCAGGGGCTCTGCAAATGCAACGTGACGCCCGCAGACCATTCCATCAAAATCTGCATTTCAAAACGTCACTGCTTCCCTTCCGAGCCCCGACGTGTGCCCAAACAGTGGTTTACCCCCACATATGGGGTACCAGCGTACTCAGGACAAACTGGCCAACAAAAATTGGGGTCCAAGTTCTCCTGTTACTCTTGCAAAAATAAAAAATTGCTTGCTAAAACATAATTTTTGAGGAATGAAAAATTATTTTTTATTTTCACGGCTCTGCGTTGAAAATGTCTATGAAGCACTTGGGGGTTCAAAGTGCTCACTACACATCTAGATCAGTTCCTTGGGGGGTCTAGTTTCCAAAATGGGGTCACTTGTGGGGGGTTTCTACTGTTTAGGCACATCAGGGGCTCTGCAAACGTAACATGATGCCCGCAGACCATTCCATCAAAGTCTGCATTTCAAAACATCACTACTTCCCTTCCGAACCCCGACGTGTGCCCAAACAGTGGTTTACCCCCACATATGGGGTATCGGCGTACTCAGGAGAAACTGGACAACAACTTTTGCTGTCCAATTTCTCCTGTTACCCTTGGAAAAATAAAAAAATTGTGGGCTAAAAAATCATTTTTGAGAAAAGAAAAATTATTTTTTATTTTCATGGCTCTGCGTTATAAACTTCTGTGAAACACTTGGGGGTTCAAAGTGCTCACCACACATCTAGATTAGATCCTTGGGAGGTCTAGTTACCAAAATGGGGTCACTTGTGGGGGAGCTCCAAAATGGGGTCACTTGTGGGGGAGCCCCAATGTTTAGGCACACAGGGGCTTTCCAAACGCGACATGGTGTCCGCTAACGATGGAGATAATTTTTCATTCAAAAAGTCAAATGACGCTCCTTCCCTTCCGAGCCTTACCATGTGCCCAAACAGTGGTTTACCCCCACATGTGAGGTATAGGTGTACTCAGGAGAAATTACCCAACAAATTTTAGGATCCATTTTATCCTGTTGCCCATGTGAAAATGAAAAAATTGAGGCTAAAATAATTTTTTTGTGAAACAAAAGTACTTTTTCATTTTTACGGATCAATTTGTGAAGCACCTGGGGGTTTAAAGTGCTCACTATGCTTCTAGATAAGTTCCTTGGGGTGTCTAGTTTCCAAAATGGGGTCACTTGTTGGGGAGCTCCAATGTTTAGGCACACGGGGGCTCCAAACGCGACATGGTGTCCGCTAAAGATTGGAGCCAATTTTTCATTCAAAAAGTCAATTGGCGCTCCTTCCCTTCCGAGCCCTGCCGTACGCCCAAACAGTGGTTTACCCCCACATATGAGGTATCAGCGTACTCAGGACAAATTGTACAACAACGTTTGTGGTCCAGTTTCTCCTTTTACCCTTGGGAAAATAAAAAAATTGTTGCTAAAAGATCATTTTTGCGACTAAAAAGTTAAATGTTCATTTTTTCCTTCCATGTTGCTTCTGCTGCTGTGAAACACCTGAAGGGTTAATAAACTTCTTGAATGTGGTTTTGAGCACATTGATGGGTGCAGTTTTTAGAATGGTGTCAATTTTGGGTATTTTCAGCCATATAGAACCCTCAAACTGACTTCAAATGTGAGGTGGTCCCTAAAAAAATGGTTTTGTAAATTTTGTTGTAAAAATTAGAAATCACTGGTCAAATTTTAACCCTTATAACTTCCTAGCAAAAAAAAAAAATTGTTTCCAAAATTGTGCTGATGTAAAGTAGACATGTGGGAAATGTTATTTATTAACTATTTTGTGTCACATAACTCTCTGGTTTAACAGAATAAAAATTCAAAATGTGAAAATTGCGAAATTTTCAAAATTTTCGCCAAATTTCCATTTTTTTTCACAAATAATTATCGACCTATATTTACGACTAACATGAAGCCCAATATGCCACGAAAAAACATTCTCAGAATCGCTAGGATCCGTTGAAGCGTTCCTGAGTTATTACCTCATAAAGGGACACTGGTCAGAATTGCAAAAAACGGCCAGGTCATTAAGGTCAAAATAGGCTGGGTCATGAAGGGGTTAACATAGGAATTATGCATAATAATTCTACTAGGTAAAATCCGTAAGTTCATACTCCCTATTTAGACCCCTGGGTGACAATGTGTCCAGTGTATGTATCCAGAATGCTTCGCACTTTTTAAGCGTCAGAATTCTGTTTCCACCCCGACGTGGGATAGGTATCTGTTCCAGAATTAGAAATTTCAACTGTGAAATGTTATGTCCCATGGAGCTGAAATGGTGAGGTATTGTAGCAGAAGGTTTTGACAACGAATGGTTGACTTGTGTTCAGACACCCTGTCGCGGATAGGTTGCAATGTCTCTCCTACATATAGAAGGCCGCAAGGGCATTTAATGATATAAACAACATAGGCCGAATTACATGTGAAATAGCCATGGATTTTAAATTCTTTACCGGAATGTGGGTGTGTGATTTTGTCACCCTTGAGAACATTGTTACATTGCGCACAATGTAAGCATGGGAAGGTCCCCTTCCTCGGTTTGTGGAGAAACAGCTGTCTTGTGGTGAGGCTGGGGCCTATGTCAGCTTTGACAAAGGTATCCCTAAGGTTCGGGGCCCTTTTAAAACATGGTAAAAATGGTTCTTTAAACTCAGGAACATCAGGGTAGGCGGTAGAGAGTATGGACCAATTTTGGCGTATGGATTTGTCTATTCTATAAACGGAAGGGTGGAAGGTATGTACAAAAGGTATCCATTTAGTAATGTCTCTCTTGGGTTTGCTAGGTGTCAGTCTAGATTCCTCCAGGAGGAGAGGGGGATAACCCCTTGCCTCAAATTTATTAGTCATTTCACGAATCCGTGATTCTCTGACTACCGTATTGGACACGATCCGTTGTACTCTGTGGTATTGTGCCCTGGGAATAGACCTTTTTGTTGAGGGGGGGCGAAGACTACCAAAATGCAGGAGGCTATTACGGTCAGTGCTTTTGGAATACAAATCAGTACTAAGGACCCCGTCTGGATTTTTGATAACCAGCATGTCTAAGAAGTTCATCCTCACGGGGTTGTGGTTAATGGTGAAGCCTATGCCTGGCCAGTAGGTATTGAGTGTATCACAGAAGGTATAAAGGGTTTCGGTGGAACCCCGCCATACACAGAATACGTCATCTATGTATCTTTTCCATAGGATAACGTTATCTTGGAAGAGTGAGTTTTCATAGATGATGCTTTCTTCAAAGTCAATCATGTAGGCGTTAGCATACAGAGGTGCTGCGTGCGATCCCATCGCGGTCCCCCTTACCTGTAGATAAAACGTATCTTGGAAAAGAAAGAAGTTAGCCGTCAAGATCAGTTTAAGTAAGTCCATGCAGAGTGATACCTGATCAGTGTCCATGTCTGTGTTCTCTAACAGGCGGCGTACTGAATCAATACCTTCCCTATGTGGAATTGAGGTGTATAAGTCCCTAACATCTAGGGTTACAAGGAGGGCCTCGGTAGGTATCAGATGGGTGTCACGGATGAGATCCAGGAAAGATCTAGTATCCAACAGAAAGGATCTGGAGCATTGTATGAGTGGGGTGAGGATTTTTTCCAGGTATTTAGCAATAGGGGACAGTAGTGAGTCAGTGGAGGCCACAATTGGCCTTCCAGGTGGATTTTCCAGGTTCTTGTGAACCTTGGGTAGTGTGTAAAAGTCAGGGGTAATTGGATTTGAATTGGTCAAGTAGTTACAGGTTTTCTGGTCAAGAATTCCCAGGTGCAAATATTTATGAAGAATAACCTCAATATCTTGGCGGATACCGTATGATGGGTCCCCATCAAGCATCTGGTAGACTGAAGTGTCTCCCAATTGTCGTGTGATTTCAGCAATATACATGGTTTTATCCATGATGACTAGTGCTCCGCCCTTATCAGCTGGTTTTATTATAATGGATTTATCATCCAGTAAATTTCTAAGGGAGTGTCTCTCTTCTGATGTGAGGTTAGGTGGATGGAAGAGAATACCTTTCTCCACATCGTTTTTGAAAGATACAAATGAGTTTTGTACGAAATCAATAAATGTTTCGACAGCATGGGAGGAGTGAGGGCGGGGGCCTAAAGTGACTTTTCTGGCGCAATCCCAAACCAGAGGAAGATAGGAGTGTAGAGTTACCCAAGGTGTCCCCACTGTCACCAGTCATGGGTGTGAAGGAGAAGTAGGCTTTTAATCTGATAAGGGGAAAAAAACGTTGTAAATCCATGTCCAGATCGAATGTCCGGCAGCGATATTAGGGGCAGAATGACAGACCCTTCTGTAAGAGAGAATGTTCAGCAACATTAAGGGTTCTGAATGAGATGTTGATCACCAGGTTGTCCGTACCTTTGATCTGGTGGTCCGTCCAAAGTCCTGATTTCTTCTTTGATTTCTGTCCACGTCTGGTTTTCTTTTGGGATATCGGCGTTGACCTAAAAAAGAAGGAGGAGGTAGCGTGGTAGAGGGTCCCTGTTCATGATCTGAACCCAAGGTAGAGATATCTGATGACATAGGTTGGTTTGCCCATGTTTTCGTGCGCCAAGAGTTGTCCTGCCATCGGTAGACTCTGTTATTCCAGTAGTCCTCCGCGTCTCTCGCAAATTTATTACGTTTCCTTGTCTCGATGTCTCTTTTGTGGCTGTTGATGCATTCCTGGATCTCGGTTTTAAGGGAATCGAGCTCTTCCGGAGTACCAGTGGTGGATAGTTTTGCTTCAATCGTTTAGATTTTCTCAGTGTTATCGACAATCGCCCGCTGGAGGTGCTCAACTGTCAAGGTGATTAAGTCTGTTATGATCCCAATGGCAAAGGATCTCAGAGATTACAGCAAAGTCTGCAAACATAAATACCAGCTCATAGGGACGTGGTAACTAGGCTGACCATATACCTGATCCTAGCACAAACACTAACAGTAGCCGGGGAACGTGCCTACGTTGATCCTAGACGTCTTGCGCCAGCCGGAGAACTAACTAACCCTATAAGTGAAAATAAGACCTCTCTTGCCTCCAGAGAAAAGACCCCAAAGTAATACAAGCCCCCAACAAATAATAACAATGAGGTAAGAAGAAAAGACAAACGTAAGAATGAACTAGATTTTAGCAAAGAGAGGCCCACTGAATAATAGCAGAATATAGTAAGATGACTTATATGGTCAGCAAAAACCCTGCAAAATATCCACGCTGAATATCCAAGAACCCCCAAACCGACTAACGGTGTGGGGGGAGAATATCAGCCCCCTAGAGCTTCCAGCGATATCAGGAATCACATTTTGTACAAGCTGGACAAAAATATAAACAATGCAAATGATCAAAAATAAGAAAGCAGGACTTAGCTTATCTTGCAAAGAACCAGGACCTGAAGACAGGAGCAAACAGAAATGAACTGATTACAACGATGCCAGGCACTGGACTGAGAATCCAGGAAGTTTAAATAGCAACACCCCAGGCCTAACGAAGCAGGTGAGTACCAACCTGGTAAAAGACAATCCAAGTGCCAAATCACTAGTGACCACAAGAGGGAGCCAAGAAGTATAGTTCACAACAGTACCCCCCCTTTAAGGAGGGGTCACCGAACCCTCACCAAGACCACCAGGGCGACCAGGATGAGCAGCGTGGAAGGCACGAACCAAATCGGCCGCATGAACATCAGAGGCGGCCACCCAGGAATTATCCTCCTGACCATAGCCCTTCCATTTGACCAAATACTGAAGCCTCCATCTAGAGAGATGAGAATCCAAGATCTTCTCTACCACGCACTCCAACTCGCCCTCAACCAACACCGGAGCAGGAGGCTCAACAGCAGGAACCACAGGCACAACGTACCGCCGCAACAAAGACCTATGGAACACGTTGTGAATGGCAAATGACACCGGAAGATCCAAACAAAAAGAAACCGGGTTAAGAACTTCCAAAATTTTATAAGGACCAATAAAGCGATGCTTAAACTTAGGAGAGGAAACCTTCAGAGGGACATACCGAGAAGACAACCAAACCAAATCCCCAACACGAAGTCGGGGGCCCACACCGCGGCGGCGGTTGGCAAAACGCTGAGCCTTCTCCTGTGACAACTTCAAGTTGTCCACCACAAGATTCCAAATCCGCTGCAACCTATCCACCACGGAATCCACCCCAGGACAGTCAGAAGACTCAACATGACCCGAGGAGAAACGAGGATGAAAACCAGAGTTGCAGAAGAATGGCGAAACCAAAGTAGCGGAACTAGCCCGATTATTAAGGGCAAACTCCGCCAATGGCAAGAAGGTCACCCAATCATCCTGGTCCGCAGAAACAAAAACATCTCAAATAAGCCTCCAGTGTCTGATTAGTTCGCTCCGTTTGACCATTAGTCTGAGGATGGAAGGCAGATGAAAACGACAAATCAATGCCCATTTTAGCACAAAAAGATCGCCAGAATCTGGACACAAACTGGGATCCTCTGTCGGACACGATATTCTCCGGAATGCCGTGTAAACGAACCACATTCTGAAAAAACAAAGGAACCAGATCGGAAGAGGAAGGCAACTTAGGCAAGGGTACCAATGGACCATCTTGGAAAAATGATCACACACCACGCAGATGACAGACATTCCTTGAGACACCGGAAGATCAGAAATGAAATCCATGGAAATGTGTGTCCAAGGCCTCTTCGGGACGGGCAAGGGCAGAAGCAACCCGCTAGCACGAGAACAACAAGGCTTAGCCCGAGCACAAGTCCCACAGGACTGCACAAATGACCGCACATCCCGTGACAAGGAAGGCCACCAAAAGGACCTAGCCACCAAATCTCAGGTACCAAAAATTCCCGGATGCCCTGCCAACACCGAGGAATGAACCTCGGAAATGACTTTGCTGGTCTATTTATCAGGAACAAACAGTCTGTCGGGCGGACAAGAGTCAGGTCTACCAGCCTGAAATCTCTGCAACACACGTCGCAAATCAGGAGATATGGCCGACACGATTACTCCCTCTTTAAGAATACCAGCTGGCTCCGAGACTCCAGGAGAGTCAGGCACAAAGCTCCTAGAAAGAGCATCAGCCTTAACATTCTTCGAACCAGGCAGGTATGAGACCACAAAGTCAAAACAAGAGAAAAACAATGACCAACGAGCCTGTCTAGGATTCAGGCCCTTAGCAGACTCGAGATACATCAGATTTTTGTGATCAGTCAAGACCACCACACGATGCTTAGCACCCTCGAGCCAATGACGCCACTCCTCAAATGCCCACTTCATGGCCAACAACTCCCGATTACCAACATCATAGTTCCGCTCAGCAGGCGAAAACTTCCTAGAGAAAAAAGCACATGGTCTCATCACAGAGCAACCAGAGCCTCTCTGCGACAAAACAGCCCCAGCACCGATCTCAGAAGCATCCACTTCAACCTGAAAGGGAAGTGAGACATCGGGCTGGCACAAAACAGGCGCCGAAGTAAACCGGCGCTTCAGCTCCTGGAAGGCCTCCACGGCTGCAGGGGCCCAACTAGTTAGCGATAAAGCGACGGTAGAAATTAGCAAACCCCAAGAACTTCTGAAGACTCTTAACAGACGTGGGCTGAGTCCAATCATGAATAGCTCGGACCTTGACTGGGTCCATCTCCACAGCAGAAGGGGAGAAAATAAAACCCAAAAAGGAAACCTTCTGCACTCCAAAGAGACACTTTGAGCCCTTCACAAACAACGCATTATCACGCAAAACCTGAAACACCATCCTGACCTGCTTTACATGAGAATCCCAATCATCCGAGAAAACCAGAATATCATCCAGATAAACAATCATAAATTTATCCAGATACTTCCGGAAGATATCATGCATAAAGGACTGAAACACTGAAGGAGCATTAGAGAGCCCAAAGGGCATCACCAAGTATTCAAAATGACCTTCGGGCGTATTGAATGCAGTTTTCCATTCATCTCCCTGCCTAATGCGCACAAGGTTGTACGCACCATGAAGATCTATCTTGGTGAACCACTTGGCACCCTTAATCCGAGCAAACAAGTCTGACAATAGTGGCAAAGGATACTGAAACTTAACAGTGATTTTATTCAGAAGCCGATAGTCTATACAAGGTCTCAAAAACCCGTCCTTCTTGGCCACAAAAAAGAATCCCGCACCAAGAGGGGAAGAGGATGGACGAATATGCCCCTTCTCCAAAGACTCCTTGACATAAGAACGCATCGCGGCATGCTCGGGTACAGACAAAATAAATAATCATCCCTTAGGAAATTTACTGCCAGGAATCAAATCTATAGCGCAGTCACAGTCCCTATGAGGAGGAAGAGCACTGGACCTGGACTCACTGAATACATCCTGATAGTCACACAAATACTCAGGAACCTCTGAAGGAGTAGAAGTAGCAATAGACACCGGCGGAGAATTGTAATGAATTCCCTGACAACCCCAACTCGACACCGACATAGCCTTCCAATCCAAAACAGGATTATGGGTCTGTAACCATGGCAGACCTAACACGACCAAATCATTCATTTTATGCAGAACAAGAAAACGAATCACCTCCTGATGTTCAGGAGTCATGCACATGGTCACTTGTGTCCAATACTGCGGTTTATTTTCCGCCAGTGGCGTAGCATCAATTCCTCTGAGAGGAATAGGAACTTTTAAAGGCTCCAGGACAAAACCACAGCGCTTGGCAAACGACAAGTCCATAAGAATCAGGGCAGCACCTGAATCCACAAACGCCATAACAGGGTAGGAAGACAATGAACAAATTAAAGTCACAGACAAAATAAATTTAGGCTGCAAATTACCAATGGAGACAGGACTGACAACCTTGGTTAGGCGTTTAGAGCATGCTGATATAACATGTGTAGAATCACCACAGTAAAAACACAGCCCATTCTGTCGTCTATGATTTTGTCGTTCGATTCTAGTCAGGATTCTATCACATTGCATTGCTGGATCGGGGTTTCTATCACATTGCATTGAAACAGGTGTCTGTTCAGACAACACCGCCAGTGGATTAGCGGATTTGTGCTCCCGCAGAACTCCTTTTCTTTTAATCCCACTTCTGCAATGCATTAACTATTCATAGGCCTGGCATACTGTTATGATCCCAATGGCAAAGGATCTCAGAGATTACAGCAAAGTCTGCAAACATAAATACCAGCTCATAGGGACGTGGTAACTAGGCTGACCATATACCTGATCCTAGCACAAACACTAACAGTAGCCGGGGAACGTGCCTACGTTGATCCTAGACGTCTCGCGCCAGCCGGAGAACTAACTAACCCTATAAGGGAAAATAAGACCTCTCTTGCCTCCAGAGAAAAGACCCCAAAGTAATACAAGCCCCCAACAAATAATAACGATGAGGTAAGAAGAAAAGACAAACGTAAGAATGAACTAGATTTTAGCAAAGAGAGGCCCACTGAATAATAGCAGAATATAGTAAGATGACTTATATGGTCAGCAAAAACCCTGCAAAATATCCACGCTGAATATCCAAGAACCCCCAAACCGACTAACGGTGTGGGGGGAGAATATCAGCCCCCTAGAGCTTCCAGCGATATCAGGAATCACATTTTGTACAAGCTGGACAAAAATATAAACAATGCAAATGATCAAAAATAAGAAAGCAGGACTTAGCTTATCTTGCAAAGAACCAGGACCTGAAGACAGGAGCAAACAGAAATGAACTGATTACAATGATTCCAGGCACTGGACTGAGAATCCAGGAAGTTTAAATAGCAACACCCCAGGCCTAACGAAGCAGGTGAGTACCAACCTGGTAAAAGACAATCCAAGTGCCAAATCACTAGTGACCACAAGAGGGAGCCAAGAAGTATAGTTCACAACATAAGTCCAGAGAACACTTATTCAGAATATGCTCAAATTTAGCGCAAAACTCAGGTGACTCTCTAAAGAGTGTGGGGCGCAGAGGAACCCGTAAACCTCTAGGAATGCGCTGCACCCTTAAATATTCAGTAAGGGTGGCGCAATGTAACTCCAAGTTAACTGTAGATCTAAGTTCACGTTCCAGGTCTCTTCCACGGGTTTCTCGTGGTGGTATGGAGAGGAACTCACTAGATATTTTCGACTGAGCGAGGATGTTTGCAGTTTCCTCTGCATTATATGAAAAAGTAGGAAGGGTGGACATGACCTTGTGGCGTGCAGCACATAAGGGAGGTACACGTAAATGAAACCACCGTGTGCACAGCTACAATAAGGTGCCTAGACTAGGTTCCCAAACCATCAATACAGTAAAAAAGAAGTCTAGCACTCAACTTCAGCAATAGTGAAGAATTTATTTGTAGCACTTGAAATGTTTCAGTCCGTCTGGACTTTCATCAGTCACTACAATGCCATAACAAAGTGAAATAAACAAAAAATAGAAAATAAAGAGTACAATCCGTACAAAACAACAAAAGTATATACAAAATGGTACAAAACAACAGGTAAATGCATAAGGCTGATAATAAGAAAACGGTCATCAATAAGCATGATGATAGAGTATATGATTAATGCAAGCAGTGGAGAAAGGAGCAGACAAGGCACGCTCTATGTCGACAGTGATCAAGGTAGGTGGTTATAAAGGCCGATATCAAAGGACACATAACACGTACCGTGCGGATCCTAGCCAGTAGGAAAGGTTCAAACAAGGGGGTATAGGTATACCCAGAATGTGCCTATCATGATGTAAAATAAAGAAAAATTGGTGAGGTAAGTATTTCAACTTTGCAAGTGCTGTGATCCTGAGCAAGCAGGGAGGCCCACTCGTTCGCATTGGCACTGGCACAGGGCCCCTCAAAGTACGGTGGTGTGTTTGCACGGCCGGGGCGCCTCCCACCGGCAGCGACACTTTTGCGTACTCTGAGGGGCCCTGTGCCAGTGACGTCGCCAACGAGTATGCCCCCCCACCTAATGAAGGAACCTGCACTTTCATCTGCACCTTCCTCTTTGTCCCTGTGTAAGGTGGTATAACATGCGGGAAGGGGAACCTTACTTTCAGCAGGGTCAGATTCTGGCTGTGTAGAGTGCAAGGGGAATGTAGTGGTCTAGGTCAATGTACCAGCAGACTCATCTAGCAGTGGCTAGGCAATGGGCAGGATGAGGAGGAAGCACAGATATAGGGCCAAAGAATAAAGTAGGCTAAATGCAGTTCAAAATTGGTAACAGGACTAAACAGGCGGCATTGCTTTGTTCAGTGGAGTAGCAAACCCAGGAGCAGCAGACACTGTTTTAAGAGCCCAACCACACTAGTAGGCCAAATGCAGTTTAATATCTGCTACTATAGGCCAAAAGCCTAAAGAGTGAAGCTCAGCTTTATACAGTGGAGGACAACACCAGGGAGCCGCAGACACCGTTAGTAGGCCCTAACCCCCAATTTTTTTTAAAAAAGCACTTAATGAGAGCAAGAAGGTTGAAGCTCAGATTTATACAGTGGAGGACACCAGGGACCGGCAGACACCGTTAGTAGGCCGTAACCAAAGTTGAAGGCCAAATGCAGTTTAATATCTGATAATATAGGCCGAAAGCCTAAAGACTGAAGCTCAGCTTTATACAGTGGAGGACAACACCAGGGAGCGGCAGACACCGTTAGTAGGCCCTAACCACCAATTTTTTAAAAAACAGCACTTAATGAGAGCCCGAAGGTTGAAGCTCAGATTTATACAGTCGAGGACAACACCAGGGAGCGGCAGACACCGTTAGTAGGCCCTAACCACCCTTTTTTTTAAAAAAAGCACTTAATGAGAGCCAGAAGGTTGAAGCTCAGATTTATACAGTCGAGGACAACACCAGGGAGCGGCAGACACCGTTAGTAGGCCCTAACCACCAATTTTTTAAAAAACAGCACTTAATGAGAGCCCGAAGGTTGAAGCTCAGATTTATACAGTCGAGGACAACACTAGGGAGCGGCAGACACCGTTAGTAGGCCCTAACCACCATTTTTTTTTTAAAAAGTACCTAATGAGAGCCAGAAGGTTGAAGCTCAGATTTATACAGTCGAGGACAACACCAGGGAGCGGCAGACACCGTTAGTAGGCCGTAACCACCAATTTTTTAAAAAACAGCACTTAATGAGAGCCAGAAGGTTGAAGCTCAGACAAGGCAACCTGGAGGAGAACACCAAGGAGGAGGAGAACACTCAGTCAGGAGGACAACACCCAGGAGCGGCAGACACCGTTAGTAGGCCCTAACCACCAATTTTTTAGAAAACAGCACTTAATGAGAGCCAGAAGGTTGAAGCTCAGATTTATACAGTGGAGGACAACACCAGGAAGCGGCAGACACCGTTAGTAGGCCCTAACCCCCAATTTTTTTTAAAAAAGCACTTAATGAGAGCCAGAAGGTTGAAGCTCAGATTTATACAGTCGAGGACAACACCAGGGAGAGGCAGACAATGTTAGTAGGCCCTAAACACCAATTTTTTTAAACAAGCACTTAATGAGAGCCAGAAGGTTTAAGCTCAGATTTAGACAGTGGAGGACAATTTGAATTTGGGACTGCAGACTTAGTAGGCTGTACTATAACAGAAGAGAAAAAAAATGAGACAAAACCAGCTCACCTACTAGGCATTTGTTGTGGGGAAGCCCGGATGACGTGCAGTCTTCACGTGAGGCAATAGAACAAATAGAGGAGAAAATCCAGCTTCCAAAAATATCAAAATTTATTAAAGATAAAATCCAAAGTCCAAAAACATGGTTCACAGGAGAAGAAATAGCAGCAAGCTACATGTTTCGAACAATAAGTTCTTTTTCAAAGCTGCTCACCATGCACCAGAGTGAGGTTTAAATAGCAGCTGTGAAAATCACAGAAAATCACTCCACCACCTGATGCAGCAGTGATTACATACAATAAAAACGCAAAAATATCACAAAAAACATCACAAAAAAACAAAGAAATATATAATATACATATGTGAAATATATAGTACAACTAGACAATGTGAATCTCTCAGTAATGAAACATGATTTCCTTGCGAGCATTTAAGCCCATGGGATGGCAAGTGTTAAGGTAAAAAATCCAATAAGCTTCACGCGTCATAAGACGTCTCTTCAAGTCTCCTCCTCTGGCTGTCACTCCAAGCCTCTCAATGCCGACAACCCGAAGGAATGCAGTATTTCTTTGATGACTGGTGATAAAATGCTTAGAGGCATGAGACACAGAACGATTATTATTAGTGGACACAACAATATCAGTGATATGTTCAGAGATACGCGTCTTTAACATGCGAGTGGTACAACCTATGTAACTTAATTTGCATTTCATGCATGTTATCATATAAACCACATTCTTACTATTGCAGTTAATAAATTGCTGGATTTTATGTTCTTGTTTATCACTGCTATCAGTAAAAGAATGCGTGACAACGGAATGGGCACATGTGCGACATTTAGAAGCACCACAGTGATAAAAACCTATATGGTGTAACCATGTATGGGAGACTTTACTAGATTTAAATAGGCTGGGTGAGAGAATGTCAGACAAAGTGGTAGCCTTTTTTGCAATCACCTGACAGCCTGAAGATAGAATTTCAGAAAGAATCTCGTCCTCATATAAAATAGGAATGTTTTTCAAGATAAGAGATTTAATATCGTTGTATTGAGGACTATATTTGATAGAGCAAAAGGTTTTTTGATTTTGATACACTTTTTTCTCCTTATTTTTTGATACCAGCATATCGCTGCGTTTTTTTTGTTGTACTATATTTTTAGCTCTATCAAGAGACCAATTAGAATAGCCTCTTTTTTCTAAATTTTTACAACACAGATCGGTCTCTTGCTTTAAAATACTGGCATCATTACAATTCCTGGTTATTCTGGTAAGCTCGCCCACTGGTATGGACTTTATTGTATGTCCAGGATGGCTGCTGGACGCATGTAAAATGCTATTGCCAGAGAGGGGTTTATGATATGTGGAGGTGGTAATAACATGGCCCACAGTACTGCACAGTGTCAAGTCCAAAAAAGAGATCATGTGCGGATTATGACTGCATGTGAAGCGAAGATTGAAGTCATTAGAATTGAGATGGACAAGAAACTCTGGTATGGCAGACACATCGCCACTCCAGATGAGGAGTAAATCGTCGATGTATCTACCATACCAGAAAATGTCCATCGCAAATGGGTTGCAATCCGAATAAAAAAACAATTCCTCCCAATATGACATTACCAAGTTAGCAACAGATGGTGAGTGTTTACCTCCCATAGAAACTCCTTTGCATTGGAGAAAGAACTGCTGATCAAAGGAGAAATAATTATGAGTCATTAAGAAAAAGATAGCCTGTATAACATAATTGCACAAATCAATAGTGTAGTTACTGTACTTATGCAGATGAAATTCTAGTGCTTGAATGACAATGTTTTGTGGAATACAGGTATACAATGAAATGACATCACAACTTATCCATTGAAAACCATCACACCATGCAATATTAGAGAGCTGATGTAGAACATCTCTTGAGTCTCTCAAAAAACCTGGAACTCTCACAACCAATGGCTGTAGAAGAGAGTCAACCCATTGGCTTAGACGTTCTGTTAGAGAACCCATCCCTGATAATATAGGGCGCATTGGTGGAGGTGTAATACCTTTGTGTACTTTGGGTAAGCCATACATTGTAGGTATAGTGGGGCAATCAACCTTGAGATACTCAACATGTGTTCTGGTTAGAACACCCAAAGCTGCGCCTTCATCTATCAAGCTGAACAGTTCTTTTTTGTAAACCGATGTGGGATCTGAAGGCAGTTTTCTGTACGTTGTGGTGTCATTCAAGAGATTGTTCATCTGATCTTTATACATCAATGTGTCCATGACAACAATCAGGCCACCTTTGTCTGCCTTTTTTATAGTGATCTGGTCCATCTTTTTAATTTCCTGGAGAGCTCTGCGCTGCTTCCAATTTAAATTACCTTTATGTGTTCTATGCTGGACATGTGTGTCTAAAGATCTCAGATCTCGTTCAATGACAGCTTGAAATCTGTCCATGCAGTCAACACGTGATTGAATAGGATAAAATGATGGATTTTTTGTTACAAATTGATCAGCTTGATTTACATCTCGGTTTAAAGATACATTAGACCCATTCAAGTCATTCAGATTTCTCAAAAGACATTGTTCATTAAACGTAAGGTCACAAAATTCATTCCTGACAGCAGAGGTATCCACAATGGAGGTAGATTCCTGTTTGAAAAAATGTCTTTTGACTGTCAAATTACGAATAAATCTGTTGATGTCTATCAATGTATGAAAGAGACGTCTTATGACGCGTGAAGCTTATTGGATGTTTTACCTTAACACTTGCCATCCCATGGGCTTAAATGCTCGCAAGGAAATCATGTTTCATTACTGAGAGATTCACATTGTCTAGTTGTACTATATATTTCACATATGTATATTATATATTTCTTTGTTTTTTTGTGATGTTTTTTGTGATATTTTTGCGTTTTTATTGTATATAATCACTGCTGCATCAGGTGGTGGAGTGATTTTCTGTGATTTTCACAGCTGCTATTTAAACCTCACTCTGGTGCATGGTGAGCAGCTTTGAAAAAGAACTTATTGTTCGAAACATGTAGCTTGCTGCTATTTCTTCTCCTGTGAACCATGTTTTTGGACTTTGGATTTTATCTTTAATAAATTTTGATATTTTTGGAAGCTGGATTTTCTCCTCTATTTGTTCTTAGTAGGCTGTCCCCTGTGGACCATGCATCCACCACATTAACCCATTGCGCCGTAATGGACACGTAACCTTCCGTGGCCATGCCTACAGGTCCATGCGTCTGTTGTCAGGTGCACCTTTGTACTCACAGATTGCCAGAGTGCATGGACAATGGAGGTGGTGCTGGTGGAGGGCTGGGATGGCTTTTCTAGCAAAAGAAGTGTCGACTGGGTAGCTCGTAGCGTGGGACAGCGTAGTTCATCATGGCTTTTTTAATATTACATAAAATAAAGAAATAGGCTCTACGCACTTTAAAATGGGTTCCAGGGGTACACGGGCAGCATTGCTGTGGTCAGCGGAGGAGGAGGATTGCAAGGAGGGGCCGCAGAAAGGCGTAGTACGCCTACAATTTCAAAAAGTGGCTCTATGCACTTTAAAATAGGTTCCAGGGGTACACGGGCAGCATTGGTGTGGTCAGCGGAGGAGGAGGATTGCAAGGAGGGACCGCAGACAGGCTTACTAGGCCTAAAATAACTAAAAATAGGCTCAAGGCAGTTTTAAATCGGTTATATGGATACACAGGCAGCATTGTGGTCAGCGGAGGAGGATTGCAAGGAGGGACCGCAGACAGGCTTACTAGGCCTAAAATAACTAAAAATAGGCTCAAGGCAGTTTTAAATCGGTTACATGGATACACAGGCAGCATTGTGGTCAGCGGAGGAGGAGGATTGCAAGGAGGGACCGCAGATAGGCTTACTAGGCCTAAAATAACTAAAAATAGGCTCAAGGCAGTTTTAAATCGGTTACATGGATACACAGGCAGCATTGTGGTCAGCGGAGGAGGATTGCAAGGAGGGACCGCAGACAGGCTTACTAGGCCTAGAATAACTAAAAATAGGCTCAAGGCAGTTTTAAATCGGTTACATGGATACACAGGCAGCATTGTGGTCAGTGGAGGAGGAGGATTGCAAGGAGGGACCGCAGAAAGGCTTACTAGGCCTAAAATAACTAAAAATAGGCTCAAGGCAGTTTTAAATCGGTTACATGGATACACAGGCAGCATTGTGGTCAGTGGAGGAGGATTGCAAGGAGGGACCGCAGACAGGCTTACTAGACCTAAAATAACTAAAAATAGGCTCAAGGCAGTTTTAAATCGGTTACATAAATACACAGGCAGCATTGTGGTCAGCGGAGGAGGATTGCAAGGAGGGACCGCAGACAGGCTTACTAGGCCTAAAATAACTAAAAATAGGCTCAAGGCAGTTTTAAATCGGTTACATAAATACACAGGCAGCATTGTGGTCAGCGGAGGAGGATTGCAAGGAGGGACCGCAGACAGGCTTACTAGGCCTAAAATAACTAAAAATAGGCTCAAGGCAGTTTTAAATCGGTTACATGGATACACAGGCAGCATTGTGGTCAGCGGAGGAGGATTGCAAGGAGGGACCGCAGAAAGGCTTACTAGGCCTAAAATGACTAAAAATAGGCTCAAGGCACTTAGAGTTATCTCGCAGGGGTACACAGGCAGCATTGTTGTGGTCAGCGGAGGACGATTGCAAGGAGTGTCTGACACAGTTAGTACTCACAAAAAATAAATAAATGTTAATGTCTCGCAAAACAACAACAACAAAAAAAAAAAGTGTGGCATACTTAGGTACAGGGGTGGGCTCATCTGCTGAGTTTCTGACATAGTAATTTGGCAGTAAGTATTTACTGGTGCCAATATAGGACACTGACCCAGACTACTTTAACTAGCATCAGAGATGTCAACAAATTGGTATTGTCAGTGCCAGGCATTGAATGATGTCAGCGCATAGACTAAACATTGGTGGAGCTGTGAGAGATAATTTTGCACGTGGTAGAGCACAGTTTGAGCTGGGGGGTGAACTGTGTTGTGGCCGTCGGTACCGTCCCAGGGCCCCTCATGTTACAACGGTGTGTCTGACGTTGGGTGCGCGCCACCACCGCCAGAGACACTTTATTGTACTATGAGGGACCCAGTGGCTGTGCCGTCGACCAAAAGCAGGCACACCCACCTCTTCAGACAAACGGCACTCTAACGGGTGCTTGCGCCAAGTGGCGAGACCACGGCCCCGTGGGGGGAGTTTTCCCATTGAGGGAGGTGTAAACATGTCGTATGCTGGACAAACAGCTGCTGCAAATTAAGAGATTGGAACACTCAGTAAGACCAGTCCACAAGCAAGAACTTTTTATAGGAAAGCTAGGTGTCAGCCGGGAAAGGTGGGGCAAAATAATTTGAAATCCAGGAGTGGTTCATTTTAATGAAGGTTAGATCATCATCATTTTGGGAAGCCAGACGAGTCCTTTTTTCGGTTAATATTGAACCAGCAGCACTGAATACTGTTTCTGAAAGCACACTAGCTGCTGGGCAAGCAAGCTCCTGCAATGCATATTCTGCCAATTCAGGCCAATTTGGATGCCCAGTAATCAAATGGGAATGACGGTTGAGGGAGATCATCGATAAGGGATGAAAAATAGTTAGTAACCATACTGGACAAATGTTGTCTCCTGTCACTTTGAATAGATGCTGCAGTACCTGTCCTGTCTGCGGTCATTGCGAAATCACTCCACAACCTGGTCAGAAAACCCCTCTGTCCAACGCCACTTCTGATTTGTGCACCTCTAACACCTCTGCCCTGTAGACCCTGCAGCTCGTGTGAGAACCATCACCGGCGCTGTGTGCTGGGAATGCCTGAATCAAACGGTCTACAAGAGTAGCTTGTTTGGTTGCTAATATTTGTTCGAGGTTCTCATGTGGCATAATATTTTGCAATTTGCCTTTATAGCGAGGGTCAAGGATGCAGGCCAACCAGTAATCGTCATCGCTCATCATTTTAATAATGCGTGGGTCCCTTTTGAGGATACGTAAGGCATAATCCGCCATGTGGGCCCAAGTTCCAGTTGTCAAATCTGCGGTTGTGTTGGTTTGAGGGGCAGTTACAGGCAAATCTACGTCACTTGTCTCCCTTAAAAAAACAGAACCCGGCCTTGCAACGCCACTAATTTCGGTTGGCCCAGGAGAAGCTTCCTCATTAAAAAATACTCATCCCCATCATCCTCCTCGTCCTCCTCCTCCTCCTCTTCGCCTGCTACCGCGTCCTCTACACGGCCCTGACCAGACAATGGCTGACTGTCATCAAGGCTTTCCTCTTCCTCGGCTGCAGACGCCTGCTCCTTTATGTGCATCAAACTTTGCATCAGCAGACGCATTAGGGGGATGCTCATGCTTATTATGGCGTTGTCTGCACTAACCAGCCGTGTGCATTCCTCAAAACACTGAAGGACTTGACACAGGTCTTGTAGCTTCGACCACTGCACACCTGACATCTACATGTCTGCCACCCAACTGCCTGCCCGTGTATGTGTATCCTCCCACAAAAACATAACAGCACGCCTCTGTTCGCACAGTCTCTGAAGCATGTGCAGTGTGAAGTTCCACCTTGTTGCAACGTCGATGATTAGGCGATGCTGGGGAAGGTTCAAAGACCGCTGATAGTTCTGCATACGGCTGGAGTGTACGGGCGAACGGCGGATATGCGAGCAAAGTCTGCGCACTTTGAGGAGCAGGTCGGGTAACCCCAGATAACTTTTCAGGAAGCACTGCACCACCAGGTTTAAGGTGTGAGCCAGGCAAGGAATGTGTTTCAGTTGGGAAAGGGCTATGGCAGCCATGAAATTCCTTCCGTTATCACTCACTACCTTGCCTGCCTCAAGATGAACAGTGCCCAGCCATGACTGAGTTTCTTTCTGCAAGAACTCGGACAGAACTTCAGCGGTGTGTCTGTTGTCGCCCAAACACTTAATTGCCAATACAGCCTGCTGACGCTTGCCACTAGCTGTCCCGTAATGGCACACCTGGTGTGCAACAGTGGCAGCTGCGGATGGAGTGGATGTGCGACTGCGGTCTGTGGACGAGCTCTTGCTTCTGCAGGAGGACGAGGAAGAGGAGGAGGGGGGGCGAACGCCTACAGCCAACTCTTTCCTTGACCGTGGGCTAGGCAGAACTGTCCCAATATTGCTGTCCCCTGTGGACCCTGCATCCACCACATTCACCCAGTGTGCCGTGATGGACACGTAATGTCCCTGGCCATGCCTACTGGTCCATGCATCTGTTGTCAGGTGCACCTTTGTAGTCACAGACTGCCTGAGTGCATGGACGATGCGGTCTTTAACATGCTGTTGGAGGGCTGGGATGGCTTTTCTAGAAAAGATGTGTCGACTGGGTAGCTCGTAGCGTGGTACAGCATAGTCCATCAGCGCTTTGAAAGCTTGGCTTTCAACTAACCGGTAGGGCATCATCTCTAATGAGATTAGTCTAGCAATGTGGGCGTTCAAACCCTGTGTACGCGGATGCGAGGATGAGTACTTCCTTTTCCTAACAAGAGTCTCATGTAGGGTGAGCTGGACTGGAGAGCTGGAGATCGTGGAACTAGCGGTGGTGCCGGTGGACATGGCAGACTGAGAGAGGGTTGGAGATGGTATTCTTGCCGGTGCCCTACATGCAGTGTTTCCTACTACGAACCTGGTGATTCCCTGTCTGCTTTGGCCTGGAGACAAAAGCTGCACAGATACTGCAGGTGTTGCGGGAAATGGTGGGGTTACAGTGAGGGAAGGGATGTAGCGTTGCTGACTAGCTTCATTGGCCGAGGGTGCTGCAACCTTTAGGCACGTTTGGTAGTTAGTCCAGGCTTGCAAATGCATGGTGGATAAATGTCTATGCATGCAACTTGTATTTAGACTTTTAAGATTCTGACCTCTGCTTAAGGTAGTTCAACATTTTTGACAGATGACTTTGCGCTGATCATTTGGATGTTGTTTAAAAAAATGCCAGACTGCACTCTTTCTACTACCGGATACCTTTTCAGGCATTGCAGACTGAGCTTCTTTAACCAGATGGCCACGCTGTCCTCCAACTGGTTTTGGTTTTGCCAAGCGTTTTTGGTAAGATACGGGCCCGGCAGATGGAACCTGTTGTGATGTTGATGCCTGCTGTGGCTCCTCCTCCTCCGCTTCAGAACTACTAAAGCCTGCACCCTGTTCCCCCAATGGCTGCCAATCGGGGTCAACAACTGGGTCATCTATGACCTCCTCTTCTATGTCATGTGCAACTTCGTCTGTGTCACCGTGTAAGCCGGTGGTATAGCGTTCGTGACGGGGCACCATAGTCTCCGCTGGGTTTGATTCTGCCTCAGTACACTGCGAGGGCAATGTTCTGGTCTGAGTCAAAGGAACAGCATAGTAATCTGGCTGTGGCTGTGCATCTGTGCACTCCATGTCCGATTCAACTTCTGGTGGGCATGGCCTGTTAACTGTTTCACTGTCTAACCCAGGAACGGTATGTGTAAAGAGCTCCATGGAGTAACCTGTTGTGTCGACTGACGCATCCTTCACTGTTATTCTGGGTGAAGGACACAAGGAAGCGACTTGTTCCTGACCGGGAGCATCCACTGACGATGCACTGCTCTGACATTTGGCACTTTCCGAGGAGGAGGCGAAAGAGCTAGAGGCAGAGTCAGCAATGAAAGCCAATACTTGTTCCTCCTGCTCCGGCTTCAAAAGTGGTTTTCCTACTCCCAGAAAAGGGAGCGTTTGAGGCCTTGTGTAGCCAGACGATGAACCTGGCTCAACAACTCGAGACTTAGGTGCTGTACTGCTTTTACCACGACCACCTGATGCTCCACCACCACTACCATCATTACCAGCTGACAATGACCGCCCACGGCCACGACCTCTTCCACTAGACTTCCTCAATGTTTGCAAAACGTAACCAAAGTAACGGTATTTGTTACTGTAAAACAACTTATAAGGTGAACTCAAACTTCTGTTGGATTTATATATACCTTTATAAGTGCCTGACACTGAAAGGAAAATCAGGCCCAATGTTACACACTAGGTTTTCTGTGCCCTAATAATTTGAGACAGATGGCACACACAGGACCGGCACTCAAGCAGAAATGCCAATCTTAATCTCCCACTATTTTTTTTTTCAGGGAGAATTAAAAAAAAAAAAAAAAAAAAGGCTCAGTATTACACACTGGTTTTCTGTGGCACACAATGAGAGACAGATGCCACACACAGCAATGGCACAGAGGCAGACTTGCCAATCTTTATCTCCCACTATTTATTTATTTTTTTACAGGGAGAATTTAAAAAAAAAAAATGGCCCAGTATTACACACTGGTTTTCGGTGGCACACAATGAGAGACAGATGCCACACACAGCTATGGCACAGAGGCAGACTTGCCAATCTTTATCTCCCACTATTTAATTTTTTTTTTAAAGGAACAATAAAAAAATAAAAAAATAAAATAAAGGACCAGTATTACACACTGGTTTTCGGTGGCACACAATGAGAGACAGATGCCACACACAGCAATGGCACAGAGGCAGACTTGCCAATCTTTATCTCCCACTATTTAATTATTATTATTTTTTTTAAGGAACAATAAAAAATAAAATAAAATAAATAAAGGACCAGTATTACACACTGGTTTTCGGTGGCACACAATGAGAGACAGATGCCACACACAGCACTGGCACAGAGGCAGACTTGCCAATCTTTATCTCCCTGCAGTAATCTCAGAAAAGTATGGCAGGCAGCTATAAAAAGGACTGCTGCACACAAAAGTGTGGACAAACAAACAAGATAGCTGTGCAGAAAGGAAGGAACAGCAGGATTTGTGCTTTGAAAAAAGCAGTTGGTTTGCACAGCGGCGTACACACACAGCAACGCAGCTATCAGGGAGCCTTCTAGGGCAGCCCAATAAGCTACAGCGCTGAGGAAAAAAAAATGTAGCTTCCACTGTCCCTGCAAACAAAAGGTGGTGTTGGACAGTGGAAATCGCTACAGCACAAGCGGTTTGGGGGTGAATGTACCCTGCAAAACACTATCCCTGCTTCTGACAAAGCGGCACCTCTCCCTACGCTCAGATCAGCAGCAGTAAGATGGCGGTCGGCGGGAATGCCCCTTTATAGCCCCCTGTGACGCGGCAGAAAGCAAGACAATCACTGCAATGCCTTTTCTCTAAGATGGTGGGGACTGAGATCTATGTCATCACGCTGCCCACACTCTGCGTCCACCTTCATTGGCTGAGAAATGGCGCTTTTAGCATCATTGAAACGCGACTTTGGCGCGAAAGTCGAGTATCGCATGGCCGACCCCACACAGGGATCGGGTCGGGTTTCATGAGACTCGACTTTGCCAAAAGTCGGCGACTTATGAAAATGAACGATCCGTTTCGCTCAATCTTATTGGTGAGTGTAAAAGTGAAAACAACAGGGGGGGGTGGAGAGGTAGCAGTACTCACAATAGCGCTGTCGCCCTATAGGGTAAAGAAGGAGGCTAAAGGCTGTAGTTTAAAATAAAGGATAAGAGTGAGCCCAAAAATATAATGCTGGCTAATATATAAGTATACGGAATGTAAGAGAACGCAAGTACGGTACCTTAAATAGTATGCTACTATTGTGGGGCGGTGACAGACAGTCACAGCTACAGCACCGGCAGGCTGCATAAATAAAAAGAGAGGAAACAGCCTGTAGTATAAAATAGGGCCTATGAAGATATGGAGCGCTGAAACGAATGGTAGTTACCTGATAAGGCCGGTCATTTGGGTAGGAGCTCCACCTCCAGACACGGAATCCACCGCTAGTCTGGGGTGTGTAAAGACCCGTGTGTTTAAATGGCATCAGGAGCGGAAGTAGGGAGAGTTGGGGATGGGAGCGTCATACCGGATGTGACGTATCGATGTGCAGGAAAAACCGGAAGAAGATGGCCGTGCGGTGAAAACGTACAGTATGCGTTCCACAAGCCCTGTGGAGCGCAGTGGGACCAAATAGGAGTAGATTGAGTAATTAGTATGCGAACAGAGTCCCATAGTAGTATGGAAAAGGATTGGTGGCACCGAAAAAGAGCGGCCCATGGGAACAGGATAAAAAACAAATGAAAAAACAAATACAAATGATAATAATAATGACTAGATGGGTATTTCCTGAAGGAACTACAGATAGTGCTTTGGAATGGTGCCGGGCTGCCCCTGCAAGACTTTCACACTTGGGTGCCCCTCCGGCGCTGGTTTGGTAGTTGTAGCCCCTCAGGGTTGAGGCTTGGTGGGCCGGGTCACTCTTGGTCCGATTTGGTGGGCCGGGTCACTCTGGGTCCGATTTGGTGGGCCGGGTCACTCTGGGTCCGATTTGGTGGGCCGGGTCACTCTGGGTCCCATTTGGTGGGCCGGGTCACTCTGGGTCCCATTTGGTGGGCCGGGTCACTCTGGGTCCCATTTGGTGGGCCGGGTCACTCTGGGTCCCATTTGGTGGGCCGGGTCACTTTGGGTCCCATTTGGTGGCCCGGGTCACTCTGGGTCCCATTTGGTGGCCCGGGTCACTCTGGGTCCCATTTGGTGGCCCGGGTCACTCTGGGTCCCATTTGGTGGCCCGGGTCACTCTTGGTCCGATTTGGTGGCCCGGGTCACTCTGGGCCCGATTTGGTCAACCCGGGTCACTCTGGGCCTGATTTGGTGGCCCGGGTCACTCTGGGGCCGATTTGGTGGCCCGGGTCACTCTGGGTCCGATTTGGTGGGTCGGGTCACTCTGGGTCCGATATGGTGGGCCGGGTCACTCTGGGTCCGATTTGGTGGGCCGGGTCACTCTGGGTCCCATTTGGTGGGCCGGGTCACTCTGGGTCCCATTTGGTGGGCCGGGTCACTCTGGGTCCCATTTGGTGGGCCGGGTCACTCTGGGTCCCATTTGGTGGCCCGGGTCACTCTGGGTCCCATTTGGTGGCCCGGGTCACTCTGGGTCCCATTTGGTGGCCCGGGTCACTCTGGGTCCCATTTGGTGGCCCGGGTCACTCTTGGTCCGATTTGGTGGCCCGGGTCACTCTGGGCCCGATTTGGTGGTCCGGGTCACTCTGGGCCCGATTTGGTCAACCCGGGTCACTCTGGGCCCGATTTGGTGGCCCGGGTTACTCTGGGCCCGATTTGGTGGCCCGGGTCACTCTGGGGCCGATTTGGTGGCCCGGGTCACTCTGGGTCCGATTTGGTGGCCCGGGTCACTCTGGGTCCGATTTGGTTGCCCGGGTCACTCTGGGTCCGATTTGGTGGCCCGGGTCACTCTGGGTCCGATTTGGTGGCCCGGGTCACTCTGGGTCCGATTTGGTGGCCCGGGTCACTCTGGGTCCCATTTGGTGGCCCGGGTCACTCTGGGTCCCATTTGGTGGCCCGGGTCACTCTGGGTCCCATTTGGTGGCCCGGGTCACTCTGGGTCCCATTTGGTGGCCCGGGTCACTCTGGGTCCCATTTGGTGGCCCGGGTCACTCTTGGTCCGATTTGGTGGCCCGGGTCACTCTGGGCCCGATTTGGTGGCCCGGGTCACTCTGGGCCCGATTTGGTCAACCCGGGTCACTCTGGGCCCGATTTGTTGGCCCGGGTCACTCTGGGCCCGATTTGGTGGCCCGGGTCACTCTGGGGCCGATTTGGTGGCCCGGGTCACTCTGGGTCCGATTTGGTGGCCCGGGTCACTCTTGGTCCGATTTGGTTCCCCGGGTCACTCTGGGCCCGATTTGGTGGCCCGGGTCACTCTGGGCCCGATTTGGTCAACCCGGGTCACTCTGGGTCCGATTTGGCGGGCGGCGCCACTCTGGGTCCGATTTGACGGGCGGCGCCACTCTGGGTCCGACTTGGCGGGCGGCGCCACTCTGGGTCCAACTTGGCGCGCGGCGCCACTCTGGGTCCGACTTGGCGGGCAGCGCCACTCTGGGTCCGACTTGGCGGGCGGCGCCACTCTGGGTCCGACTTGGTGGGCGGCGCCACTCTGGGTCCGATTTGGTGGGCCGGGTCACTCTGGGTCCGATTTGGCGGGCCGGGTCACTCTGGGTCCGATTTGGCGGGCCGGGTCACTCTGGGTCCGATTTGGCGGGCCGGGTCACTCTGGGTCCGATTTGGCGGGCCGGGTCACTCTGGGTCCGATTTGGCGGGCCGGGTCACTCTGGGTCCGATTTGGCGGGCGGCGCCACTCTGGGTCCGATTTGGCGGGCGGCACCACTCTGGGTCCGATTTGGCGGGCGGCGCCACTCTGGGTCCGATTTGGCGGCCCGGGTCACTCTGGGTCCGATTTGGTGGGCGGCGCCACTCTGGGTCCGATTTGGCGGGCGGCGCCACTCTGGGTCCGATTTGGCGGGCGGCGCCACTCTTGGTCCGATTTGGCGGGCGGCGCCACTCTGGGTCCGATTTGGCGGGCGGCGCCACTCTGGGTCCGATTTGGCGGGCGGCGCCACTCTGGGTCCGATTTGGCGGCCCGGGTCACTCTGGGTCCGATTTGGCGGCCCGGGTCACTCTGGGTCCGATTTGGCGGCCCGGGTCACTCTGGGTCCGATTTGGCGGGCGGCGCCACTCTGGGTCCGATTTTGCGGGCGGCGCCACTCTGGGTCCGATTTGGCGGGCGGCGCCTCTCTGGGTCCGATTTGGCGGGCGGCGCCACTCTGTGTCCGATTTGGCGGGCGGCGCCACTCTGGGTCCGATTTGGCGGGCGGCGCCACTCTGGGTCCGATTTGGCGGGCGGCGCCACTCTGGGTCCGATTTGGCGGGCGGCGCCACTCTGGGTCCGATTTGGCGGGCGGCGCCACTCTGGGTCCGATTTGGCGGGCGGCGCCACTCTGGGTCCGACTTGATGGGCAGCGCCACTCTGGGTCCGATTTGGCGGGCGGGGGCACTCTGGGTCCGATTTGGCAAGCGGGGGCACTCTCGTCCGATTTGGTGGGCTGGGTCCGATTTGGTGAGCGGGGCAATAATTATAAGACTACAGATAGTGTTTTGGAATTGTGCTCTACTGTCACTTTAAGAGCTGATATTATCTGACAAAACTTGTGACCTGGTGGGCTGGTAGAGTTTATAGGCGTTGGCATAGTAACTGGGTCTCACTGCGCATATCAATGAGGTAATCAGCCAGGTGGCAGTTATTTTTAGAAATTGCCTCAGAAATCAGGCCCATTATAAACGTATTGGAAAATTTCCCTATTGAAATGCATTGAGACACTTTTTTCAAACGCAAATTGCGCCAAAACTACAAATCCGATCGACACGAAAAATACTTAGCACACCTCTCAGGAACGCTGGCTTCGAAATGACACCTCACTGGAGTCTGTGAGTTCAGCGGTTCGGGCCGCATTACGTGCGGACTGAATAATAATAATAAGAACTAGATGGGTATTTCCTGAAGGAACTACAGATAGTGCTTTGGAATGGTGCCCGGGCTGCCCCTGCAAGACTTTCACACTTGGGTGCCCCTCAGGCGCTGGTTTGGTAGTTGTAGCCCCTCAGGGTTGAGGCCACTCTGGGTCCGAATTGGTGGCCCGGGTCACTCGGGGTCCGATTTGGGGGGCCGGGTCACTCGGGGTCCGATTTGGGGGGCCGCGCCACTCGGGGTCCGATTTGGGGGGCCGCGCCACTCGGGGTCCGATTTGGTGGGCCGCGCCACTCGGGGTCCGATTTGGGGGGCCGGGTCACTCCGGGTCCGATTTGGCGGGCCGCGCCACTCCGGGTCCGATTTGGCGGGCCGCGCCACTCCGGGTCCGATTTGGCGGGCCGCGCCACTGCGGGTCCGATTTGGCGGGCCGCGCCACTCCGGGTCCGATTTGGCGGGCCGCGCCACTCCGGGTCCGATTTGGCGGGCCGCGCCACTCCGGGTCCGATTTGGCGGGCCGGGTCACTCCGGGTCTGATTTGGCGGGCCGCGCCACTCCGGGTCCGATTTGGCGGGCCGCGCCACTCCGGGTCCGATTTGGCGGGCCGCGCCACTTCGGGTCCGATTTGGCGGGCGGCGCCACTCTGGGTCCGATTTGGCGGGCGGCGCCACTCTGGGTTCGATTTGGCGGGCGGCGCCACTCTGGGTCCGATTTGGCGGGCTGGGTCCGATTTGGTGAGCGGGGCAATAATTATAATAAGACTATAGATAGTGCTTTGAAATTGTGCTGTGCTATCACTTTAAGAGCTGATATTATCTGCCAAAACTGTCCTGCTAGGGTCATGTACAGTACGCAGGCGTTGGCATAGTAACTGGGCCTGACTGAGCATATCAATGAGCTAATCAGCCAGGTGGCAGGTACATTTCAAATTGCCTCAGAAACCCGGCCATTATAACCTATGTGAAAATTTCCCTATTGAAAAGCATTACAATGAGGGGAAAAAACATTTTCAAACGCAAATTGCGCCAAAACTACAAATCCGATCGACACGAAAAATACTTAGCACACCTCTTGGGGACGCTGGCTTCGAAATGACACCTCACTGGAGTCTGTGAGTGAAGCGGTTCGGGCCGCATTACGTGCGGACTGAATAATAATAAGAACTAGATGGGTATTTCCTGAAGGAACTACAGATAGTGCTTTGGAATGGTGCCCGGGCTGCCCCTGCAAGACTTTTACACTTGGGTGCCCCTCAGATGCTGGTTTGGTAGTTGTAGCCCCTCAGGGTTGAGGATTTGGTGGGCGGGGCCACTCTGGGTCCGATTTGGGGGGCGGAGCCACTCTGGGTCCGATTTGGTGGGCTGGGTCACTCTGGGTCCGATTTGGTGGGCCGGGCCACTATGGGTCCGATTTGGTGGGCCAGGCCACTATGGGTCCGATTTGGTGGCCCGGGTCACTCTGGGTCCGATTTGGTGGCCCGGGTCACTCTGGGTCCGATTTGGTGGCCCGGGTCACTCTGGGTCCGATTTGGTGGCCCGGGTCACTCTGGGTCCGATTTGGTGGCCCGGGTCACTCTGGGTCCGATTTGGTGGCCCGGGTCACTCTGGGTCCGATTTGGTGGCCCGGGTCACTCTGGGTCCGATTTGGTGGCCCGGGTCACTCTGGGTCCGATTTGGTGGCCCGGGTCACTCTGGGTCCGATTTGGCGGGCGGCACCACTCTGGGACCGATTTGGCGGGCGGCACCACTCTGGGTCCGATTTGGCGGGCGGCACCACTCTGGGTCCGATTTGGCGGGCGGCGCCACTCTGGGTCCGATTTGGCGGGCGGCGCCACTCTGGGTCCGATTTGGCGGGCGGCGCCACTCTGGGTCCGATTTGGCGGGCGGCGCCACTCTGGGTCCGATTTGGCGGGCGGCGCCACTCTGGGTCCGATTTGGCGGGCGGCGCCACTCTGGGTCCGATTTGGCGGGCGGCGCCACTCTGGGTCCGATTTGGCGGGCGGCGCCACTCTGGGTCCGATTTGGCGGGCCGGGTCACTCTGGGTCCGATTTGGCGGGCCGGGTCACTCTGGGTCCGATTTGGCGGCCCGGGTCACTCTGGGTCCGATTTGGTGGGCCGGGTCACTCTGGGTCCGATTTGGTGGGCCGGGTCACTCTGGGTCCGATTTGGTGGGCCGGGTCACTCTGGGTCCGATTTGGTGGGCCGGGTCACTCTGGGTCCGATTTGGTGGGCCGGGTCACTCTGGGTCCGATTTGGTGGCCCGGGTCACTCTGGGTCCGATTTGGTGGCCCGGGTCACTCTGGGTCCGATTTGGTGGCCCGGGTCACTCTGGGTTTGATTTGGTGGGCCGGGTCACTCTGGGTCCGATTTGGTGGCCCGGGTCACTCTGGGCCCGATTTGGTGGCCCGGGTCACTCTGGGTCCGATTTGGTGGCCCGGGTCACTCTGGGTCCGATTTGGTGGCCCGGGTCACTCTGGGTCCGATTTGGTGGCCCGGGTCACTCTGGGTCCGATTTGGTGGCCCGGGTCACTCTGGGTCCGATTTGGTGGCCCGGGTCACTCTGGGTCCGATTTGGTGGGCCGGGTCACTCTGACTGACAGCAGGATAAGGGAATGGCTGATAACAGAGAATAGACTGACAGCAGGACAAGGGAATGGCTGATAACAGAGAGAATAGACTGACAGCAGGACAGGGGAATTGCTGATAACAGAGAGAAATAGACTGACAGCACGACGGGGAATGGCTGATAACAGAGAGAATAGACTGACAGCAGGACAGGGGAATGGCTGATAACAGAGAGAATAGACTGACAGCAGGACAGGGGAATGGCTGATAACAGAGAGAATAGACTGACAGCAGGACGGGGAATGGCTGATAACAGAGAGAATAGACTGACAGCAGGACAGGGGAATGGCTGATAACAGAGAGAAATAGACTGACAGCAGTACGGGGAATGGCTGATAACAGAGAGAAATAGATGGGTATTTCCTGAAGGAACTACAGATAGTGCTTTGGAATGGTGCCCGGGTTGCCCCAGCAAGACTTTCACACTTGGGTGCCCCTCAGGCGCTGGTTTGGTAGTTGTAGCCACTCTGGGTCCGATTTGGTGCGTGGGGCCCCTCAGGGGCCGATTTGGTGGGCGCTGTATACTGCGGGGCTCTGCGCTGTATACTGCGGGGCTCTGCGCTGTATACTGCGGGGCTCTGCGCTGTATACTGCGGGGCTCTGCGCTGTATGCTGCGGGGCTCTGTGCTGTGTACTGCGCGGCTCTGCGCTGTGAACTGCACGGCTGTGCGCTTTATACTGCGCGGCTCTGCGCTGTGTACTGCACGGCTCTGCGCTGTGTACTGCGCGGCTCTGCGCTGTGTACTGCACGGCTCTGCGCTTTATACTGCGCGGCTCTGCGCTGTGTACTGCACGGCTCTGCGCTGTGTACTGCACGGCTCTGCGCTGTGTACTGCGCGGCTCTGCGCTTTATACTGCGCGGCTCTGCGCTGTGTAGTGCGCGGCTCTGCGCTGTGTACTGCGCGGCTCTGCACTGTATACTGCGTGGCTGTGCAATATACTACGTGGACATGCATATTCTAGAATACCCGATGAGTTAGAATCGGGCCTCCATCTAATAATCATAAGACTACAGATAGTGGTTTGGAATTGTGCTGTACTGTCACTTTAAGAGCTGATATTATCTGACAAAACTTGTGAGCTGATGTAGAGTTCATAGGCGTTGGCATAGTAACTGTGTCTGACTGCGCATATCAATGAGCTAATCAGCCAGGTGGCAGTTATTTTTAGAAATTGCCTCAGAAACCAGCCCATTATAAACGTATGGGACAATTTCCCTATTGAAACGCATTGAAAGACTTTTTTCAAACACAAATTGCGCAAAAACTACAAATCTGATCGGCACGAAAAATACTTAGCACACCTCTTGGGGACGCTGGCTTCGAAATGACACCTCACTGGAGTCTGTGAGTTTAGCGGTTCGGGCCGCATTACGTGCGGACTGAATAATAAGAATAAGAAGAAGTTTACCACGGTGGAATAACAGTATAGTGCTCTGTTCCAAAGCACTATAATAAGAAGTTTACCACGGTGGAATAACAGTATAGTGCTTTGTTCCAAAGCACTATAATAATAAGAATAGGGAGGTCCGGTACAGAATGATCGGGAGTTAGATATCATGTGCAACCTGTAGGGCTATAGCTCAGAGAGCAAGGGATATGGTAAATAATAAACAGGATAACCAGGGAGGGGAAAATGGGACAAAAATAGTTGGAAATAGGTGATCTAGCTAGTGGGGCGAGAACAATTGGTAGAAATGGGGAGTAAAGATATCTTTATAATAGAGGGGAGAGAGATAAAGAGAATGACGGAAGATACATTTTGGATCTGTGGTATAATAGCATACATGCACAATATATGACAGTGCCTATGGTGAGACGTGAGCGAGTGTCTTCAGAATGTAACAAGCCGGTGGACGGGTGGCAAGGTTCAGGTGGGAAGTTGTGGTGTGCCCATTCGACCAGTTTAGTAGAGACGACTCTAAGGGGAACAGAAAGAAGTATTGAACACATCGGTCACAACAGATCAAATCACATGTACATAAATGATATAACCTTAACATAGGAATTATGCATAATAATTCTACTAAGTAAAAGCTGTAAGTTCATACTCCCTATTTAGACCCCTGGGTGACAATGTGTCCAGTGTATGTATCCAGAATGCTTTGCACTTTTTAAGCGTCAGAATTCTGTTTCCACCCCGACGTAGGATAGGTATCTGTTCCAGAATTAGAAATTTCAAATGTGAAATGTTATGTCCCATGGAGCTGAAATGGTGAGGTATTGGTAGCAGAAGGTTTTGACAACAAATGGTTGACTTGTGTTTAGACACCCTGTCGCGGATAGGTTGCAATGTCTCTCCTACATATAGAAGGCCGCAAGGGCATTTAATGACATAAACAACATAGGCCGAATTACATGTGAAATAGCCATGGATTTTAAATTCTTTACCGGAATGTGGGTGTGTGATTTTGTCACCCTTGAGAACATTGTTACATTGCGCACAATGTAAGCATGGGAAGGTCCCCTTCCTCAGTTTGTGGAGAAACAGCTGTCTTGTGGTGAGGCTGGGGCCTATGTCAGCTTTGACAAAGGTATCCCTAAGGTTCGGGGCCCTTTTAAAACATGGTAAAAATGGTTCTTTAAACTTAGGAACGTAAGGGTAGGCGGTATAGAGTATGGACCAATTTTGGCGTTTTTGGCCAGATACGGGCCCGGTAGATGGAAACTGTTGTGATGTCGATGCCTGATGCGGCTCCTCCTCCTCTGCTTCATAACTACTGCCGCCTGCACCCTGTTCCCCCAATGGCTGCCAATCGGGGTCAACAACTGGGTCATCTATGACCTCCTCTTCTATGTCGTGTGCAACTTTGTCTGTGTCACCATGTAAGCCGGTGGTATAGCGTTCGTGACGGGGCACCATAGTCTCCGCTGGGTTTGATTCTGGCTCAGTACACTGCGAGGGCAATCTTCTGGTCTGAGTCAAAGGAACAGCATAGTAATCTGGCTGTGGCTGTGCATCTGTGCACTCCATGTCCGATTCAACTTCTGGTGGGCATGGCCTGTTAACTGTTTCACTGTCTAACCCAGGAACGGTATGTGTAAAGAGCTTCATGAAGTAACCTGTTGTGTCGACTGACGCATGCTTCACTGTTGTTCTGGGTGAAGGACACAAGGAAGCGACTTGTTCCTGACCGGGAGCATCCACTGACGATGCACTGCTCTGACATTTGGCACTTTCCGAGGAGGAGGCGAAAGAGCTAGAGGCAGAGTCAGCAATGAAAGCCAATACTTGTTCCTCCTGCTCCGGCTTCAAAAGTGGTTTTCCTACTCCCAGAAAAGGGAGCGTTCGAGGCCTTGTGTAGCCAGACGATGAACCTGGCTCAACAACTCGAGACTTAGGTGCTGTACTGCTTTTACCAGGACCACCTGATGCTCCACCACCACTACCATCATTACCAGCTGACAATGACCGCCCATGGCCACGACCTCTTCCACTAGACTTCCTCATTGTTTGCAAAACGTAACCAAAGTAACGGTATTTGTTACTGTAAAACAACTGATAAGGTGAACTCAAACTTCTGTAGGATTTATATATACCTTTATAGGTGCCTGACACTGAAAGGAAAATCAGGCCCAATGTTACACACTAGGTTTTCTGTGCCCCAATAATTTGAGAGAGATGGCACACACAGGACCGGCACTCAAGTAGAAATGCCAATCTTAATCTCCCACTATTTTTTTTTTTCAGGGAGAATTTAAAAAAAAAAAAAAAAAGGCTTAGTATTACACACTGGTTTTCTGTGGCACACAATGAGAGAGAGATGCCACACACAGCAATGGCACAGATGCAGACTTGCCAATCTTTATCTCCCACTATAATTTTTTTTTTTTACAGGGAGAATTTACCAAAAAAAAAAAAATGGCCCAGTATTACACACTGGTTTTCGGTGGCACACAATGAGAGACAGATGCCACACACAGCACTGGCACAGAGGCAGACTTGCCAATCTTTATCTCCCACTATTTATTTTTTTTTTACAGGGAGAATTTACAAAACAAAAAAATTGGCCCAGTATTACACACTGGTTTTCGGTGGCACACAATGAGAGACAGATGCCACACACAGCACTGGCACAGAGGCGGACTTGCCAATCTTTATCTCCCACTATTTATTTATTTTTTTACAGGGAGAATTTACAAAACAAAAAAAAATGGCCCAGTATTACACACTGGTTTTCGGTGGCACACAATGAGAGACAGATGCCACACACAGCAATGGCACAGAGGCAGACTTGCCAATCTTTATCTCCCACTATTTAATTTTTTTTTTTTTTTTAAGGAACAATAAAAAAAATAAATAAATAAATAAAGGACCAGTATTACACACTGGTTTTCGGTGGCACACAATGAGAGACAGATGCCACACACAGCACTGGCACAGAGGCAGACTTGTCAATCTTTATCTCCCTGCAGTAATCTCAGAAAAGTATGGCAGGCAGCTATAAAAAGGACTGCTGCACACAAAAGTGTGGACAAACAAACAAGATAGCTGTGCAGAAAGGAAGGAACAGCAGGATTTGTGCTTTGAAAAAAGCAGTTGGTTTGCACAGCGGCGTACACACACAGCAACGCAGCTATCAGGGAGCCTTCTAGGGCAGCCCAATAAGCTACAGCGCTGAGGAAAAAAAATGTAGCTTCCACTGTCCCTGCAAACAAAAGGTGGTGTTGGACAGTGGAAATCGCTACAGCACAAGCGGTTTGGGGGTGAATGTACCCTGCAAAACACTATCCCTGCTTCTGATGAAGCGGCACCTCTCCCTACGCTCAGATCAGCAGCAGTAAGATGGCGGTCGGCGGGAATGCCCCTTTATAGCCCCTGTGATGCGGCAGAAAGCAAGACAATCACTGCAATGCCCTTCTCTAAGATGGTGGGGACTGAGATCTATGTCATCACGCTGCCCACACTCTGCGTCCACCTTCATTGGCTGAGAAATGGCGCTTTTAGCGTCATTGAGACGCGACTTTGGCGCGAAAGTCGAGTATCGCATGGCCGACCCCACACAGGGATCGGGTCGGGTTTCATGAGACGCCGACTTTGCCAAAAGTCGGCAACTTATGAAAATGAACGATCCGTTTCGCTCAACCTTATTGGTGAGTGTAAAAGTGAAAACAACAGGGGGGGGGTGGAGAGGTAGCAGTACTCACAATAGCGCTGTCGCCCTATAGGGTAAAGAAGGAGGCTAAAGGCTGTAGTTTAAAATAAAGGATAAGGGTGAGCCCAAAAATATAATGCTGGCTAATATATAAGTATACGGAATGTAAGAGAACGCAAGTACGGTACCTTAAATAGTATGCTACTATCCCACGTCGGGGTGGAAACAGAATTCTGACGCTTAAAAAGTGCAAAGCATTCTGGATACATACACTGGACACATTGTCACCCAGGGGTCTAAATAGGGAGTATGAACTTACGGCTTTTACTTAGTAGAATTATTATGCATAATTCCTATGTTAAGGTTATATCATTTATGTACATGTGATTTGATCTGTTGTGACCGATGTGTTCAATACTTCTTTCTGTTCCCCTTAGAGTCGTCTCTACTAAACTGGTCGAATGGGCACACCATAACTTCCCACCTGAACCTTGCCACCCGTCCACCGGCTTGTTACATTCTGAAGACACTCGCTCACGTCTCACCATAGGCACTGTCATATATTGTGCATGTATGCTATTATACCACAGATCCAAAATGTATCTTCCGTCATTCTCTTTATCTCTCCCCCCTCTAGTATAAAGATATCTTTAGTCCCCATTTCTAACAATTGTTCTCTCCCCACTAGCTAGATCACCTATTTCCAACTATTTTTGTCCCATTTTCCCCTCCCTGGTTATCCTGTTTATTATTTACCATATCCCTTGCTCTCTGAGCTATAGCCCTACAGGTTGCACATGATATCTAACTCCCGATCATTCTGTACCGGACCTCCCTATTCTTATTATCATTATTATTATCATTTGTATTTGTTTTTTCATTTGTTTTTTATCCTGTTCCCATGGGCCGCTCTTTTTCGGTGCCACCAATCCTTTTCCATACTACTATGGGACTCTGTTCGCATACTAATTACTCAATCTACTCCTATTTGGTCCCACTGCGCTCCACAGGTCTTGTGGAACGCATACTGTACGTTTGCACCGCACGGCCATCTTCTTCCGGTTTTTCCTGCACAGCGATACGTCACATCCGGTATGACGCTCCCATCCCCAGCTCTCCTTACTTCTGCTCCTGATGCCATTTAAACACACGGGTCTTTACACACCCCAGACTAGCGATGGATTCCGTGTCTGGAGGTAGAGCTCCTACCCAAATGACCGGCCTCATCAGGTAACTACCATTCGTTTCAATGCTCCATATCTTCATAGGCCCTATTTTATACTACAGGCTGTTTCCTTTCTTTTTGTTTATGCAGCCTGACGGTGCCGTAACTTTGACTGTCTGTCACCGCCCCACAATAGTAGCATACTATTTAAGGTACCGTACTTGCGTTCTCTTACATTCCGTATACTTATATATTAGCCAGCATTATATTTTTGGTCTCACTCTTAGCCTTTATTTTACCCTACAGCCTTTAGCCTTCTTCTTTACCCTATTGTCACGGGAAGCCTAGGTAGGCAAGAGCTAATAACCCAGGCCCCTGCGATTTCCCTCAACTCTGGGAAACCCTGACTGACCCTCTCCCAGAATTTACACTGATGGTGTGCATGTCTGGGCCTCCATTCTCACCTTGTCTCCTGTTTCAACCCTAGGCTGAAACCTCCACCCACCACCCAGTGAAGAGACCACACACCAATACCCACAGTTAGCACAGACAAGAATAACGGAAAATATGCACCACGCCGCAGTCACACAGGAATACACTATAAGTGCACAGGGCAAAACAAATACAAATAAAGGAAGGAGAAAATAAGACAAAGGGAAACACACCACCAGATACGATACTCCTTCTCCTAGACCACCACTCCAGACTGAGATAACCAAGCACAAGACAGAAGCTATAATCGGTGACACCCAATGTTCAGAAGAACTATTTAAAGGCAGTGGGCGTGACCCAGCTTCCAATCCGAGCACCAGCTAAATTAACCCCGGACCAGCTAGATAAAAACTAGCCGACGCCACTGAGCGCATAGTGGACAAAAGCGGAATTACCGCTGTCTGTTGAACGCCCTAGTATGAACAGCGTCCGACATGACACCTATAGGGTGACAGCACTACTGTGAGTAATGCTACCTCTCCAAAACCCCCCCCCCTGATTTCACTTTTACACTCACCAATTTTTCTCTATTTTACATCATGATAGGCACATTCTGGGTATACCTATACCCCCTTGTTTGAATCTTTCCTACTGGCTAGGATCGGCACGGTACGTGTTATGTGTCCTTTGATATCGGCCTTTATAACCACCTACCTTGATCACTGTCAACATAGAGCGTGCGTTGTCTGCTCCTTTCTCCACTGCTTGCATTAATCATATACTCTATCATCATGCTTATTGATGACCGTTTTCTTATTATCAGCCTTATGCATTTACCTGTTGTTTTGTACCATTTTGTATATACTTTTGTTGTTTTGTACGGATTGTACTCTTTATTTTATTTTCTATTTTTTGTTTATTTCACTTTGTTATGGCATTGTAGTGACTGATGAAAGTCCAGACGGACTTAGTAGGAGAGATGTGATGTTGAGGAGGAGGTTTGCGGAGGAGGTCAGGTGGGGTGGCAAGAGGGATGGTGAGATTATTATTTTTTGTTTTCATGGTCCTGGGGTATGCGGATAACGAAGGAGAGTAAGGAGTAATAGAGTAAAAGCTGTTAGGATGTTCTGTATGTCAGCATGGTGAGAGTAAGTGTGGTGGAAGATAAAGAAATTTAGTACATTTAATAAAAGTGGTTAGTATTACCTTCTGTTTACTTCTGGTTCATTTCTGGGATATTTTTGCATACTTTAAGAGCCATACTTATGAAGCCAGACCACGGTCAGACAGACCTGTGACTCAGAATTTATAACAAGCTAAGTGCACAAGAAATGGGCCAGGTGTGATCAGGAGGGAGGGGCAGCAGGGAGACTGATCACAGACACAGGAGGGGAGAATTAGGCTACGTTCCCATGGTCAATATTAGGGTATGTGCACACGTCCGGATTTCTTGCAGAAATTTCCTGAAGAAAACCGGAAATTTTCTGCAAGAAATCCGCTTTTTTTTTTTTGTGTTTTTTTCCGTTTTTTTCGCGTTTTTTTAGCATTCTGCAAGCGTAATTAGCTTGCAGAATGCTAAAGTTTTCCAAGCGATCTGTAGCATCGCTTGGAAAACTGACTGACAGGTTGGTCACACTTGTCAAACATAGCGTTTGACAAGTGTGACCAACTTTTTACTATAGATGCTGCTTTTGCAGCATCTATAGTAAAAGAATGTTTAAAAATAATAAAAAAAATAAAAAAAATGCTTATACTCACCCGCAGACAGCTGATCTCCTCACCGGCGTCCGTTCCGTATAGATGGTGTGTGCGCGCAGGACCTTCCATGATGTCGCGGTCACGTGAGCGGTCACATGACCGCTCACGACCAATCACAAGACAGTGACGTCATCACAGGTCCTTCACCGCACACCAGCTACAGGAACCGAAGCGGCAACATGCAGCTGAGAGGCGGGAAGACATCGAAGGTGAGTATAGGACTCTTTTTTATTTTAATTCTTATTTTTTGACCACTTATATGGTGCCCAGTCCGTGGAGGAGAGTCTCCTCTCCTCCACCCTGGGTACCAACCGCACATAATCTGCTTACTTCCCGCATGGTGGGCACAGCCCCGTGCGGGAAGTAAGCAGATCAATGGACTCCTAGGTGTGCGGAATCCCCTGCAATTCCGCATTTTAATGAACATGTTGCTTTTTTTTCCGCGATGCGATTTTTTCGCGGAAAAAAAGGCTACATTTGCACAAAAAATGCGGAATACACTGAAAATAATGGGAGGCATATGTTAGCGTTTTTTTCGCGTTTTTTTTGCGTTTTTATAGCGAAAAAACATGGCCTTAGGCAGCGCTTTGGACGCAGCACATATTCGCTCCGTCCAAAGCGCTGCCGGCTTTTGAACGCAGGTGATTCCACATGTGTTCATTGAACCGTGCAGAATCACCACGTCCAATACATTGGACTGGTGATATTTATCTTGCAGAGATCAAGATAAATAGACATGCTGGGACCTGGAAAGACGCGTCCCATATCTGTCTCCGCAGGCAAGCCGAAGGTGTCTGTGCACGCATAGTGGAGATGGGATTTCTTGAAATTCCATCCACTATGCTGTAACATCTGACGGCTGCATTTACTGACCATGGGAACATACCCTTAGAAGTCTGAAGGGAAAATGCAAACAAGAGATAGTCAGACCCAAATGGACAGATAAAGCCAAATGTGTGTTAGCATCAAGGTATTAGGGTGAGAAACATGCAGGAAGAAAAAAAAAGCATACCAGAAATGACAGACAAGTAGAGAGTGAAAGGGGGTCAGCAAATGTGGATGATGATGTTACAGGCAGGAAACATACCAGAAATGAGAGACAAGTACAGAGTGAAAGGGGGTCAGCAAATACGGATAATGATGTTGCACCCAGGAATCTCCAATATATATTTATCCGTATATTTATATACATTCTGTTTCCTTTGTTGTACTAATCTGACTCAAAGCTGCTTTCCTTCAATTGTATGGCTCTTCACGTATGTTCCTTGTAAATAATTATATATGTGATCTCACTAAATTGGAGTGGTATTTTGTTTTTAAATGATTGCATCTTATTCAGTAATTTGTTGCGACTAAGGCTCTTGCCGAAACGCGTCAACCAGTTACTGACTACCCTGCTGTGATTTTTGTAAGCTATTTTCAATAAAAACAAGAATATTTTTATCTCAAAGATCCAGCATTACTTCCTTTTTTTTTTGTGGACTTAGCCAGGAAGCATACCTGAGGATAGGATGATAGTGATAATGACATTGAAGCATCTATAGCAGGGGGTTATTTTTCCGGGATGGACAATTATATAGACCATTATATTGACGATTATAAAATTATATAAACCATTTTGCTAACAGGGCACCTATAACTCTATGACCATTGTCATTTGGGGAGGCTTTCAATGTTTTTTTTCTGGTTTATAAAATTGTATTTCGACAGATCTGCATCCACCACTGCAGATCAGGATAGTCAAACCTGTTATTTGGAATTCTTATCGTTTTTATATATGTATGTGTAACCTTTGTTTTTTAATATGCATATTACTTATTAAAAGTGATGTTTTATTGATACTCATCTTTACTGATATATATTTTTAATTAGTAAATTATTTGGGAGCAACATTCAAATACCAGGATCTGTTCCCTGACCATTTCTCTTTGCTGCCTTTTTTTAAGTGTGGAATAAGAAAAGATAAAAATATTTTGCAAACTTTATTCTAAACTAGTTTATTAGCGATTTTTCTTCATTCTAGTAAAAAATGTATATGTAAATGGCTTCCAAAGCCCTGCTTTCTCTCAGTATGTTTGCTTTTAGCTGCATTGATGTCAGAACGTTCTCTTTTGGAGTACAGAAGCTAGCAGTGACAGCTCAGCCCCCATGTAACTAACTCTGAGGATAAGCTGCTTATAAGCACAACACTCGGAGGAGCAGATAGGTGCTTACCCTTTCACCTCCATCATCTGTACTCAGAATGAGTATATTCTGATATCATTGAAGCTGAAAGTAGGCAAAACACATGGGAAAAGCAAGGGTTTGGAGGCCACTTACTTGCATTCACTTACTTGCATTTTTTTACAGGAATAAAAACAAATCCCCCAATAAAGTGATTTGCAACATTTGATAGATTTTCCTACTGGACAAAATTATTACAAAATAAAAACAAAAAGTTTGTCTATGACCAAATTATAATCCATAGGTATTGTTATGGACTTGGTTGGAGCTAAACAGATTTCCATTGTTTCAGGAAAGTTTTGGAACATATCTGTAAGGATTTTTACTCAAAAGAACATTTTAGAGGCTGATATCACAGATGATTTTCTGGGCCAATATCCAGTTTTATGGAAAAACTTGACTGGCCTTCATAGAACCCTGTCCACAACGTTATTAAACACCACGCCTGTGAGCCAAGCTTTCTTTTCCAATATCAGTGTTTGAACAGAGATATTGGAAAATATTGCAATCTCCATTCTGATTCATACCAAAGTCGTTGGCTACTGCTGAGGCCAGAATTCTACAGTAGGGTGCAAAAGAATTCACCTCCTTGGCTTTTTAACAATTTTGTTACATTATAACCTGTGTTTAAGTATTTTTGTAATCCAATAGCTGATATTGCGCAGGCCACCGATGCAATCTTGCTAGAGAAAAAAACATGCCATCCTCCAAGATGGCGGCGGCTGGCGATTGCCGATAGCTGCTACTGCACCCATCTTGGAGGAGGAAATAGTTTTTTCTCAGCAAGATGGCGCCGCCGGTGCCTTTACAATAGCAGATATCAGATCACCGACAGCTGCTAGTGTGCAGGCATGGCTGGCGGCATTTTCAAATGGATTTTTTTTATGACTATCAGGAGAACAACAAACAAAATAAATATACACACAGCACATATGCAATCAGGCTGCAGCGCAAGTGCCACCGCCAGCGTCTGCCTGCAATAGGGTTTTTTTCCCCACTATATATACCGTATATACTCGAGTATAAGCCGAGATTTTCTGCCCATTTTTTTGAGGCTGAAAGTGCCCCTCTCAGCTTCTACTCGAGTTATTGTCCCAGGAGGTCTGCCGGGGAGGGGGAGCGGCAGCTCTCAAATCATACTCACCTGCTTCCGACGCGTCTCTGCATGTCCCTGCTTCTCCGATGCCTCCAGCTCTTCCTGTGTTCAGCGGTCACGTGTTACTGCTCATTAAAGTAATGAATATGGACGCAACTCCACTCCTATAGAGGTGGAGCGCCTATTCATTACTTTAATGAGCGGTATGATGTGACCACTGAGCATAGGAAGAAGCTGCCGGCACCCGGAGACCATCTGTCAGTGAGAAGCTGCCAGGGACCGCGCCAGGAGCAGGTGAGTATAACGGGGAAGGGTGAGCATTCCGATATTTACCTGTCCCCCTTTCACCGCCGGACTCCGTCTTCTGCGTCTTCTGGATGTGACATTCAGGTCAGAGGGGTGCGATGGCGTGTTTAGTGTTCGCACCGCCCCGTGCCTTAACAGTCACTGCAGAGGATGCGGAAGATGGAGCCCAGCGGTGGAATGGGGACAGGTGAATATCGCAAGTGCCGGTGTCCCCGCCTGCTCAGGACAAGAGGTGAGTATGTCATTTTTTTATTGCAGCATACGGGGCAAATGTTTCCATGGAGCATCATGAGAGGCCATAATCAACCTTTATCCAGCATTATATGGGGCACATTTTCTATGGAGCATCTTATGGGGCCATAATCAACCTTTGTGCAGCATTATTTGGGGCAAATGTTTCTACGGAGCATCTTACGGGGCCATAATCAACCTTTATGCAGCATTATATGGGGCACATTTTCTATGGAGCATCTTATGGGGCCATAATAAACCTTTGTGCAGCATTATATGGGGAAAATGTTTCTATGAAGCAACTTATGGAGCCATAATCAACCTTTGTGCAGAATTAAATGGGGCAAATGTTTCTATGAAGCATCTTATGGGGCCATAATCAACCTTTGTGCAGCATTATATGGGGCACATTTTCTATGGAGCATCTTATGGGGCCATAATCCACCTTTGTGCAGCATTATATGGGGCAAATGTTTCTATGGAGCATCTTATGGGGCCATAATCAACCTTTATGCAGCATTATATGGGTCACATTTTCTATGGAGCTTCTTATGGGGCCATAATCAATCTTTGTGCAGCATTATATGGGACAAATGTTTCTATGGAGCATCTTATGGGGACATAATCAACCTTTGTGCAGAATTAAATAGGGCAAATGTTTCTATGGAGCATCTTATGGGGCCATAATGAACCTTTGTGCAGCAATATATGGGACAAATGTTCCTACGGAGCATCTTATGGGGCCATAATCAACTTTTGTGCAGAATTAAATGGGGCAAATGTTTCTATGGAGCATCTTATGGGGACATAATCAACCTTTGTGCAGAATTAAATAGGGCAAATGTTTCTATGGAGCATCTTATGGGGCCATAATCAACCTTTATGCAGCATTATATGGGGCACATTTTCTATGGAGCATCTTATGGGGCCATAATCAACCTTTGTGCAGCATTATATGGGGCAAATGTTTCTATGGAGCATCTTATGGGGCCATAATCAACCTTTATGCAGCATTATATGGGGCACATTTTCTATGGAGCATCTTATGGGGCCTTTAGGGATGTATTTTTATCTCACTTTATATATTTTGGCATTGTATGTAATTATTAATAAAGATAGATGATTTTAGGGGTAGGTTTTGGTCTTTTTTGGTTTGCTCAACACCATGAAGATCAAAGAGATATCCAGACAAGTCAGGAATAAAGTTGTTGAGAATTAAAAGTCAAGGTTTAGTTATAAAATAAATTCCAATCTCTCATGATTCCCAGGAGCACCATGAAATCCATTGACATGAAATGAAAAAAAGATGATACCACAACAAACCTGCTAAGAGAGGGCCCGCTCACTCTCAGCTCAGGCAAGGAGGGTATTAATCAGAGAAGCAGCACAGAGACTAAAGGTAACCTTTAAAGAGCTGCAGAGTTCCCAAGCAGAGACTGGAGTCTCTGTCCATAAGGCCACAATAATCCATATGCACCATAGAGGTGGCCTTTATAGAAGAGAGGACAGAAAAATGCCTTCACTTACACACAAAAATTGTAAAGCTTGTTTTTCAATTTGCCCAAAGACATGTGGAAAGCTCCTCAAATGTATGGAGGAAGGTGCTGGGGTCAGATGACACCAACATTTTTACTTTTTTGGTCACCAAGGAAAAAGTTGTGTCTGGCACTGTTATGATCCGGTGACCTTGGAGTCGCATGAGAGACTTTCTCAGGAGTAGGTGGTACCTGTACTGACCGCAAACCCTAAACTAACACCGCAACTAGAAGTAGCCGTGGGATGTACCTAACACGTCCTAGACACCTCGACACAGCCGGAGGACTAAATACCCCTATAGATAGAAATGGGAATTCTATCTTGCCTCAGAGCAGAACCCCAAAGGATAGGCAGCCCCCCACAAATATTGACTGTGAGTATAAGAGGAAAAAACCCACGCAGGCAGAAAAACAGGATTTAGCAAAAGAGGCACTTCTAGCTAAATAGAAAAGGATAGGACAGAATTCTAAGCGGTCAGTATTAAAATCCTAAAAATATCCACAGCAGATAATTCAAATATTCTACATCTAACTAAAGACATAGAAAGTATATCTGCATCTCCTGAGAATCCAGCATGACTGAAAAATCCAAACAAAGTCTAAGCTGGACAAAAACACAATGAATTGCACTGAATTGCCAAACACACTGCATGTGTGCACAGAGAAAAAAAAAACAGACACTTATCTTAGATGAATTGGCAGCAGGGCATGAGGAGCCAGAGAGAGATGCAATCCCTCCAAGTACAATGGACAACTGGCATGGACTAATGGATCCTGCACACCTAAATACCTAAAAGAGCTGCAATCAGCAGAAACACCTGCCCGGATTACAACCCCAAGACAACTGCACTGCCACCAACAACCACCGGAGGGAGCCCAAGTGCAGAATTCACAACAGTACCCCCCCTTGAAGAGGGGTCACCGAACCCTCACCAGAGCCCCCAGGCCGATCAGGACGAGCCAGATGAAAGGCACGGACCAAATCAGCAGCATGGACATCAGAGGCAAAAACCCAAGAATTATCCTCCTGGCCATAACCCTTCCATTTGACAAGGTACTGAAGCCTCCGCCTCGAAAAGTGAGAATCAAAAATCTTCTCAACCACATACTCCAACTCCCCATCAACCAACACAGGAGCAGGAGGATCAACCGAGGGAACAACGGGCACCACATATTTCTGCAATAAAGATATATGGAAAACATTATGGATGGCAAAAGAGGCCGGAAGGGCCAAACGAAAAGACACCGGATTGATAATCTCAGAAATCCTATAAGGACCAATAAACCGAAGCTTAAACTTAGGGGAAGAAACCTTCATAGGAACATGACGGGAAGACAACCAGACCAAATCCCCAACCTGAAGCCGGGAACCAACACACCGACGACGGTTAGCAAAACGCTGAGCCTCTTCCTGAGACAACACCAAATTTTCCACCACATGAGCCCAAATCTGCTGCAACCTGTCAACCACAGAATCCACACCAGGACAATCAGAAGGTTCAACTTGCCCCGAAGAAAAACGAGGATGAAAACCAAAATTACAAAAGAAGGGCGAAACCAAGGTAGCAGAACTAGCCCGATTATTAAGGGCAAACTCGGCCAATGGCAAGAAAGCCACCCAATCATCCTGATCAGCAGACACAAAGCATCTCAAATAAGTTTCCAAAGTCTGATTAGTTCGCTCGGTCTGGCCATTTGTCTGAGGATGAAATGCGGAAGAAAAAGACAAATCAATGCCCAGCCTAGCACAAAAGGCCCGCCAAAACCTAGAAACCAACTGGGAACCTCTGTCGGACACAATATTCTGCAGAATACCATGCAAACGAACCACATGCTAAAAAAACAATGGAACCAAATCAGAAGAGGAACACAATTTAGGCAAAGGCACCAAATGAACCATCTTAGAAAACCGGTCACAAACCACCCAGATAACCGACATCCTCTGGGAAACAGGAAGATCAGAAATAAAATCCATAGAAATATGCGTCCAGGGCCTCTCAGGGACCGGCAAAGGCAAAAGCAACCCACTAGCACGGGAACAACAAGGCTTGGCCCACGTACAAGTCCCACAGGACTGCACAAAAGAACGCACATCATGCGACAAAGAAGGCCACCAAAAGGACCTACCAACCAAATCTCTGGTACCAAAAATACCAGGATGACCAGCCAACACAGAACAGTGAACCTCAGAAATCACTCTACTAGTCCATCTATCAGGAACAAACAGTTTCCCCACAGGACAGCGGTCAGGTTTGTCAGCCTGCAGAACCCGTCGCAAATCAGGGGAAATGGCAGAAAGGACCACCCCTTCCTTCAGAATGCCGACCGGCTCCAATACCTCAGGAGAATCAGGCAAAAAACAACTAGAGAGGGCATCAGCCTTAACATTCTTAGAATCCGGAAGATACGAGACCACGAAATCAAAATGGGAGAAAAACAGGGACCATCGAGCCTGTCTAGGATTCAGCCGCTTGGCAGATTCGAGGTAAATCAGATTTTTATGATCGGTCAAGACCACAATACGGTGCTTGGCTCCCTCAAGCCAATGTCGCCATTCCTCAAACGCCCACTTCATAGCCAACAACTCCCGATTGCCGACATCATAATTGCGTTCAGCAGGCGAAAACTTACGGGAAAAGAAGGCACACGGTTTCATTAAGGAACCATCAGAATTCCTCTGAGACAAAGCGGCCCCTGCCCCAATCTCAGAAGCATCAACCTCAACCTGAAACGGAAGAGAAACATCTGGCTGACGCAACACCGGGGCAGAAGTAAATCGGCGTTTAAGCTCCTGAAAGGCAGAGACAGCCACAGGGGACCAATTCGTTACATCAGCGCCTTTCTTCGTCAAATCGGTCAGGGGTTTAACCAAACTGGAGAAGTTAGCAATGAAACGACGATAAAAATTAGCAAAGCCCAAAAATTTCTGAAGGCTCTTCACAGATGTGGGTTGAATCCAATCATGAATGGCCTGAACCTTAACCGGATCCATCTCTATAGATGAGGGAGAAAAAATAAAGCCCAAAAAAGAAACCTTCTGCACTCCAAAGAGACACTTAGACCCCTTCACAAACAAAGTATTATCACGAAGGATCTAAAATACCATCCTGACCTGTTTCACATGAGACTCCCAATCATCGGAAAAAAATTAAGATGTCATCCAAATATACAATCATGAATTTATCAAGATAATTCCGGAAGATATCATGCATGAAGGACTGAAAAACAGATGGAGCATTAGAGAGCCCGAATGGCATCACAAGGTATTCAAAATGGCCTTCGGGCGTATTAAACGCAGTTTTCCATTCGTCACCCTGCTTAATACGAACAAGATTATATGCCCCCCGAAGGTCAATTTTAGTAAACCAACTAGCCCCCTTAATCCTGGCAAACAAATCGGAAAGCAAAGGTAAAGGGTATTGAAACTTGACCGTGATCTTATTCAAGAGGTGATAATCAATACAGGGTCTCAAGGAGCCATCCTTCTTAACAACAAAAAAGAATCCCGCTCCCAACGGTGAAGAAGATGGCCGAATATGCCCTTTCTCCAAAGACTCCTTAACATCACTCCGCATGGCGGTATGTTCCGGCACAGACAGATTGAAAAGTCGGCCCTTAGGAAACTTACAGCCTGGAATCAAGTCAATAGCACAATCACAGTCCCTATGCGGTGGAAGGGAACTGGACTTGGGCTCATCGAATACATCCTGAAAATCAGACAAAAACTCTGGAACTTCATAAGAGGAGGAAGAGGAGATTGACATCACAGGAACGTCATTATGAACCCGCTGACAACCCCAACTAGTCACAGACATAGACTTCCAATCCAACACAGGATTATGTATCTGCAACCATGGAAAAGCCCAGCACAATAGCATCATGCAAATTATGCAATACCAGAAAACGACAATCTTCCTGATGGGCTGGCGCCATGCACATGGTCACCTGTGTCCAAAACTGGGGTTTATTTTTAGCCAAAGGTGTAGCATCAATGCCCCTTAAAGGAATAGGGTTCTGCAAAGTCTGCAAGGGGAAACCACAACGCCTGGCAAATTCAAAGTCCATTAAGTTCAAAGCGGCTCCTGAATCCACAAACGCCATGACAGAAAATGACGACAATGAGCAGATCAAGGTCACAGATAACAGAAATTTAGTTTGTACAGTTCCGATGGTAACTGAACTAGCAATTCTCTTTGTACGCTTTGGGCAGACTGAAATGACATGAGAAGCATCGCCACAATAAAAACACAACCTATTCTGATGTCTGAATCATTGTTGTTCCGTTCTAGACAGAATCCTATCACACTGCATAGGCTCAGGCATCTGCTCTGAGGACAACGCCACAGCGCGCACAGTTCTGCGCTCCCGCAAGCGCCGATCAATCTGAATGGCCAGAGACATAGAATCACTCAGACCAACAGGCGTGGGAAACCCCACCATAACATCTTTAACAGATTCAGAAAGACCCTTTCTGAAAATTGCCGCCAAAGCATCCCCATTCCATTTAGTCAGCACAGACCATTTTCTAAATTTCTGACAATACGATTCTGCCGCTTCTTGACCCTGAGACGGGGCCAACAAGGTCTTCTCCGCTTGATCCACAGAATTTGGTTAATCATATAATAATCCTAGAGCCTGAAAAAAGGCATCTACATTAAGCAAGGCCGGATTCCCAGATTCCAGGGAAAATGCCCAATCCTGAGGGTCGCCACGCAGCAGGGAGATGACAATTTTAACCAGCTGAATGGGATCACCAGAGGAACGAGGCTTCAGAGCAAAAAACAAGTTTTTAAAACTCAAAAATTTGGACCTGTCCCCAAAAAACAAATCAGGAGTAGGAATCCTAGGTTCTAAAAGCGGAGTCTGAACAATATAATCCGAAATACCCTGTACCTTAGCAGCAAGCTGGTCTATACGAGAAACTAATCCCTGAACATCCATGCTAGCACAAGTCTCCTCAGTCACCCAGAGGAAAAGAGGGAAAAAAAGACAAAGCACGCTACAGAAATAAAAGGCTCTTTCTTCCCTTCTTCTGAGATGCATTTAACTCATTGTTGGCCAGTTGTACTGTTATGACCCGTGACCTTGGAGCCGCATGAGAGACTTTCTCAGGAGTAGGTGGTACCTGTACTGACCGCAAACCCTAAACTAACACCGCAACTAGAAGTAGCCGTGGGATGTACCTAACACGTCCTAGACACCTTGACACAGCCGGAGGACTAAATACCCCTATAGATAGAAATGGGAATTCTATCTTGCCTCAGAGCAGAACCCCAAAGGATAGGCAGCCCCCCACAAATATTGACTGTGAGTATAAGAGGAAAAAACCCACGCAGGCAGAAAAACAGGATTTAGCAAAAGAGGCACTTCTAGCTAAATAGAAAAGGATAGGACAGAATTCTAAGCGGTCAGTATTAAAATCCTAAAAATATCCACAGCAGATAATTCAAATATTCTACATCTAACTAAAGACATAGAAAGTATATCTGCATCTCCTGAGAATCCAGCATGACTGAAAAATCCAAACAAAGTCTAAGCTGGACAAAAACACAATGAATTGCACTGAATTGCCAAACACACTGCATGTGTGCACAGAGAAATAAAAACCAGACACTTATCTTAGATGAATTGGCAGCAGGGCATGAGGAGCCAGAGAGAGATGCAATCCCTCCAAGTACAATGGACAACTGGCATGGACTAATGGATCCTGCACACCTAAATACCTAAAAGAGCTGCAATCAGCAGAAACACCTGCCCGGATTACAACCCCAAGACAACTGCACTGCCACCAACAACCACCGGAGGGAGCCCAAGTGCAGAATTCACAACATGGCACCAAACCAACACAAGTCATCATCCCAAGAACACCATCCCCACAGTAAAACATGGTGGTGGCAGTATCATCCTGTGGGTATTTTTTTTGGAAGCAGGGACAGGGAAATGGTCTACGTCGAGGGGAAGATGGATGGTGCAAAAAACAGGGATATTCTTGAGCAAAAACTGTTTCAGTCTGTCAGTGATTTGAGATTGGGATGGAAGTTCACCTTCCAACAAGACAAAAGCTTTCAAAGCATACTGTTAAAGCAACACTGTGGTTTAAGGGGAAATGTGTAAATCTTTTGGAGTGGCCTAGTTAAAGCCGAGATCTGAATCCAATTAAAAATCTGGGGTCAAATTTGAAGATTACTGTTCATTACAGGAAACCATCTAACTTGAAGTAACTGGAGCAGTTTTGCCTTTAGAAATGGATACAAATCCCAGAGACAAGATGAGGAAAGCTCATAGAAATTTATCCAAATCGTCTTGCAGACATGTAAAGGTGGAGAAGATGCTACTTCTACATCTCCTCCTTCATCTCAGTCTTACACCCTACCCGTGCCCTCAGTTCTGTCAATAACCTAAGATTAAAGGGAACCTGTCACCCCGTTTTTTCAATATGAGGTAAGAATAGCGTTAAATAGGGCCTGAGCTGTGCTTTACAATAGTGCTTTTATTGTCCCCTGTTTCCCCAACTTTGCTGCCAAAATACCTTAGTAAATTCGCCATTTTCGCCTGACAATCACACTGGTCTGGTCGAATGGGATTGGTTAAATCACTGTTTCTCCCCCCGCTCCTCACCGTGTCTGATGTAAACTCGATCTGTGAATCGCACAGATCGTGCTCTTTTTTGCAGTTGCACAGTGCATTCGGCTCTTGCGCCTGCGCGCATGCTGTGATGTGCTGTATGCTATGCCCATAGTTGGAAAAACGGGGTGACAGGTTCCCTTTAACATTCTTAATAATCTTAATCTCCCACTCCTGTTTCCAAGACTTCTCACATGCTGCACCAACTCTTTGGAATGTATTTCCCAGGACACTTCAATTAATACCCAATACCCTCAGTTGGAAGCATGCCCTAAAAACACATTTCTTTAGACTGGCCTATCATCTCGACATACTGATCTAACTATTCCTGTTTAACCCATACAAAATATTCTTCAAACCAGAAGCCTCGTATCATCTGTTCACACACCCTACATGCACTTAATAGCCCTCGTTGTCCATACAAATACTGGTTGGTGACCGGTTCATGCAGCATTACGTAAACATCCTATTTATTACATTGATTGCTGGACCACACAATACAAGCAATTTTTACCTTCCACTTTTTGTGTCTCCCCAATTTCCTTATACATTGTAAACTGTCAAGCAGGGCCCTCAAGGGGCAGATTTTTCAGTTCTATATGCACTTATTCCATCAAACTATATTTCTTCTACACCAAGTCTACTTCTTCCTACCCACATTTTCTCCCTTAGCTGTAAATTGTGCTTAGTCCTTCCTTTTCTCCACTGCTTGAATAGTTCTTCAACCATAATGGTTGTGTCAGTACAACCTAACATCAGGATGATTCTAACATTTTTTCTTTATAAGACAAATATTTAAATTACGACACCCTGAATAAAATCATTAGTAAGAAATTCACACAAAAATATACATATATAAATTATTCTTCTTGAGCTTAAATTAAACTTCCCTTTATGCTATATCCATAAATGTATTCCAGCCACAAACATACAGGTGCTTCTCGCAAAATTAGAATATCATAAGAATATTATCTAATAGTTAATTTATTTCAGTTCTTCAATACAAAAGTGAAACTCATATATTATATAGAGTCATTACATACAGAGTGATCTATTTCAAGAGTTTATTTCTGTTAATCTTGATGATTATGACTTACAGCCAATGAAAACCCAAAAGTCATTATCTCACTAATTTAGAATACTTTATAACACCAGCTTGACAAATGATTTTAAAATCCGAAATGTTGGCCTACTGAAATGTATGTTCAATAAATGCACTCAATACTTGGTCAGGGCTCCTTTGGCATCAATTACTGCATAAATGCGGTGTGACATGGGGGCGATCAGCCTGTGGCACTGCTGAGGTGTTATGAAGCCCAGGTTGCTTTGATAGCAGCCTTCAGCTTATCTGCATTGTTGGGTCTCTTGTCTCTTAAGGCCCCGTCACACATAGCGAGATCGCTAGCGAGATCGCTGCTGAGTCACAAGTTTTGTGACGCAACAGCGACCTCAGTAGCGATCTCGCTATGTGTGACACGTACCAGCGACCAGGCCCCTGCTGTGAGATCGCTGGTCGTGTCGGAATGGCCTAGACCTTTTTTTGGTCGTTGAGGTCCCGCTGACATCGCTGAATCAGTGTGTGTGACACCGATCCAGCGATGTCTTCACTGGTAACCAGGGTAAACATCGGGTTACTAAGCGCAGGGCCGCGCTTAGTAACCCGATGTTTACCCTGGTTACCAGCGTAAATGTAAAAAAAAAAAACCAGTACATACTCACCATCTGATGTCCGTCAGGTCCCTTGCCGTCTGCTTCCTGCTCTGACTGAGTGCCGCCGTACAGTGAGAGCACAGCACAGCAGTGACGTCACCGCTGCGCTCTGCTCTCACTGTATGGCGGCACTCAGTCAGAGCAGGAAGCAGACGGCAAGGGACCTGACGGACATCAGATGGTGAGTATGTACTATTTGGTTTTTTTGGTAACCAGGGTAAACATCGGGTTACTAAGCGCGGCCCTGCGCTTAGTAACCCGATGTTTACCCTGGTTACCCGGGTGCTGCAGGGGGACTTCGGCATCGTTGAAGACAGTTTCAACGATGCCGAAGTCGTTCCCCTGATCGTTGGTCGCTGGAGAGAGCTGTCTGTGTGACAGCTCCCCAGCGACCACACAACGACTTACCAACGATCACGGCCAGGTCGTATCGCTGGTCGTGATCGTTGGTAAATCGCTATGTGAGACGGGGCCTTTATTTTCCTCTTGACAATACCCCATAGATTCTCTATGTTATTAAGGTCAGGCGAGTTTGCAGGCCAATCAAGCAGTGATACTGTTGTTTTTAAACCAGGTATTGGTACTTTTGCAGTGTGGACAGGTGCCAAGTCCTGCTGGAGAATGAAATTTTCATCTTCAAAAAGCTTGTCGGCAGAGGGAAGAATGAAGTGCTCTAAAATTTCCTGGTAGACGGCTGTGCTGACTTTTGCCTTGATAAAACACAGTGCACCGACACCAGCAGATGACATGGCAACCACCACTGATTGTGGAAACTTCATACTAGACCTCAAGCAGCTTGGATCGTGTGCCTCTCCACTCTTCCTCCATACTCTGGGACCTTGATTTCCAAATGAAATGTAAAATGTACTTTCATCTGAAAATGACATCTTGGACCACTGAGCAACAGTCCAGTTCTTTTTCTCCTTGACCTAGGTAAGACACTTCTGGCATTGTCTATTGGTCATGAGTGGCTTGACACAAGGAATGTGACACTTGTAACCCAAGTCCTGGATATGTCTGTGTGTGGTGGCTCTTGAAGCAATGACTCCAGCTGCAGTCCACTCCTTGTGAATCTATCTCCCAAAAATTTTTGAATGGCCTTTCCTTAACTATCCTTTCAAAGCTGTGATTAACCCGGTTGCTTGTGCATCTTTTTCTACCACACTTCTTTTTGTTTCTACCACACTACTTCCACTCAACTTTCCATTAATATGCTTGGATACAGCACTCTGTGATCAGCCAGCTTGTTTAGCAATGAGCTTTTGTGGCTTACCCTCCTTGTGGAGTGTGTCAATGACTGCCTTCTAGACATCTGTCAAGTCAGCAGTCTTCCCCATGATTGTGGAGCCTACTGAAAAAGACTAAGGGACCTTTTTAAACGCTTAGGAAGCCTTTGCAGGTGTTTTTTGTTAATTATTCTAACTTACTGAAATAATGGCTTTTGGGTTTTCATTGGCTGTAAGCCATAATCATCAACATCAACAGAAATAAACACTTGAAATAGATCACTCCGTTTGCAATGACTTTATATGATATATGAGTTTCACTTTTTGTATTGAAGAATTTAAATAAATTAATTTTTGATTATATTTTAATTTTGTCAGATGCCCCTGTAACTAAACACCAGCCTGATTAAGCTGTATGACTAATTATATATCAGTAGCGAATGTATCATACACATGAGTATATACCAGTAGTAATTATACTGCACACATAAATATATACTAGGGAATTAAAAAGAGGGAAACGTAGAGCAGCACAGCTTGGGTACAAGGGTAAAAAACTGAATGCATACTTCAACAGCTGAATTCCCGACTGTTGATCACGGGTGCTCGCATGAAACACAGAATATGTAGCAATCTTGTCACAGAAAAATGCGGCAGCACTCACCGATCCTGGAGTGGTAAAAGTCCTTTATTTAAACATCTGAGGAGACATCTTCACAGCTCGGGGGTGTGCAGTAATGACAGGAGTGTGCAGGGATTGATCCCTGCACACTCCTGTCATTACTGCACACCCCCGAGCCGGGAAGATGTCTCCTCAGATGTTTAAATAAAGGACTTTTACCACTCCAGGATCGGTGAGTGCTGCCGAATTTTTCTGTGACAAGATTGATAAATATATACTAGCAATGAATAAATCACACACATATAAATGTAAGCAATGTATACCATAAACATGACTATATCAGAATATACATTAGTAATAGCATACTGGAGACATGGCCCACCCTTTGGTTACAAAGAGAAAAAAAGAAAATGGAAGATGATATATGTACACAAGCAATAATAAGCTGAGGGATGAGGGCAACAAATAGACATGTTTATACGCAAAAGAAGTACTGCAAAATTTTCTTATTAATAGGTTTACTAATTACAGAATATATGAAATGTGAAAGTCTTGAACATGTCACTAATTTTCTAAGTAAATACACTGCTCAGAAAAATAAAGGGGACACTTAAACAACAGAATATAACTCCAAGTAAATCAAACTTTTGTGAAATCAAACTGTCCACTTAGGAACCAACATTGTTTGACAATCAACTTCACATGCTGTTGTGCAAATGCAATAGACAACAGATGGAAATTATTGACAATTATCAAGACACACTCAATAAAGGAGTGGTTCTGCAGGTGGGGACCACAGACCACATCTCAGTACCAATGCTTTCTGGCTGATGACCAGTGACTCTGGTAGTGCAGCTCATCCAGGATGGCACATCAATGCGAGCTGTGGCAAGAAGGTTTGCTGTGTCTGTCAGCCTAGTGTCCATAGGCTGAAGGCGCTACTTGGAGACAGGCCAGAAACCAGAAGTTGCAGAGGGGGTCGTAGGAGGGCAACAACCTTGCAGCAGGACCGCTACCTCAGCCTTTGCGCAAGGAGGAACAGGAGGAGCACTGCCAGAGTCCTGCAAAATGACCTCCAGCAGGCCACAAATGTGCATGTGTCTGCCCAATTGGTTAGAAACCATGAGGATGGTCTGAGTCCCTGACGTCCACAGATGGGGGTTGTTCTCACAGCCCAACACCGTGCAGGACGCTTGCCATTTGCCACAGAGCACCAGGATTGGCAAACTCACCACTGGCTCCCTGTGTCCTTCACCGATGAAAGCAGGTTCACACTGAGCACATGTGACAGACGTGACAGAGTCTGGAGACACCGTGGAGAGCGATCCGCTGCATGCAACATCCTTCAGCATGACCAGTTTGGCAGTGGGTCAGTAATGATCTGGGGTGGTATTTTTTTGGAGGGCCGCACCACCCTCCATGTGTTCACCAGAGGTAGCCTGACTGACATTAGGTACCAAGATGAGATCCTCAGACCCCTTGTGAGACCATATTCTGGTGCAGTTGGCCCTGAGCTCCTCCTATTTCAGGACAATGCCAGACCTCATGTTGCTGGAGTGTGTCAACAGTTCCTGCAAGATGAAGGCATTGAAGCTGTGGACTGGCCCATCCATTCCCCAGACCTGAATCCGATTGAACACATCTGGGACATCATGTCTTGCACCATCCACCAACGTCATGTTGCACCACAGACTGTCTAGGAGTTGGCAGATGCTTTAGTCCAGGTTTGGGAGGAGGTCCCTCATGAGACCATCCGCTGCCTCATCAGGAGCATGCCCAGGCATTATAAGGAGGTTATACAGGCACATGGAGGCCACACACACTACTGAGCATCATTTCCTTGTCTTGAGGCATTTCCATTGAAGTTGGATCAGCCTGTAACTTCATATTCCACTTTGATTTTGGGCATTATTCCAACTCCAGACCTCCGTGGGATACTAGTTGTGATTTACATTGATAATTTTTAGGTTTTATTGTTCTCAACACATTCCACTATGTAATGAATAGAGATTTACAACTGGAATATTTCATTCAGTGATATCTAGGATGTGGGATTTTAGTGTTCCCTTTATTTTTTTAGCAGTGTGTTAGGAGTCGAGTTCCCGCAGCTGCACAGGGTGAATCTCAAACCATGTCTACTGTGGTCTCCCATTCTCCTCCACCTGCAGTGGAACCTGCTCAGCAGAGACGTAGATCCCAGTGTCTGGCTCAAGCTGATAATGTGAGCTTGGTTACTGCTGCCTTTCCAGGCTCTGCCTTTGTAGCCAGTACTGATCAGCAGCGAGCAGGTGTTTCAGGGACAAAGTCCTTCTTTTCCCATACTGAGCATGCCCACAGGACGACCTCCCATTGGAGGTCAGGGGTCACAAGCTCAGGTCCTGTAGCAGCTCCTATTGGACCATTAGGAAGGTCCTTGAGAGATACAGCTATAAAAGGTTCGCATAGCCGCATGGTCATGCGCTAGTATAAACTTGATAACGTCTGTGTGTAGATGAATGTCTGTTGATGGATGAAAGCTCCTTAATCATTCCCATTCCTTGCTCGTGAATGGTGAAAGCTACCTAGCGCCCAACAGTGCTACCTGCACACTTAGCACACATTCCTGCATCTATTCGCAGTGCCCGCCTGTACAGCACTGTGCACAAACAGTGCACTTTTCTGACAGCCAGTCAGTGTAGAGTGGGAATTCCTGCTTGGACTCAGCTTCTGACTCAGGGCGTCCTCACGCGCGGGCTCAAAAGCCACCGAGGGTCAGAGCGAGTGCAATCACCAGTTTAGTGGGGGTGATTCATAGGGATCCCACTAGTGTCTTTCAGCTGCACCCTGTGACTGCTAACAGGGCACAGCATATTTACGGCGACTCTGTGAAGCAACAGAGTTTGCTTCTATTCACACTGGGTGAGGTCTAACCCACGTGTGAGCAAGCGTCCATCTGCCATTACTCAGCAGCAGGTGTCATCTCTGCACGGTGGACCCTGGACTGCGAACGCACCTCATTTTCTCTAATATTATTATCTGGTGCGTTCCGCCAAGTCCTAACATTGTGTATATTTCTAAAGTTGTTATTTACAAGAAATTTTCACGAAATGTCGGTAATAACCCATCCAATCCCCATGGGCAAAGAACTCAAGCCACACATGTCCAAAAATTCAATTGTGTGTACTAATGAGAAATAAATAGCAAAAATTCACCACACACTCTAATGGAATGATTTGCAACCATCTGTGGAATTTTATTTTAGACAAAGAAAATAAGTGCCAAGCTACAAAAAATTGGTCCAAAACCCAGTAAAGTAGAAACACCTGATGTTTCGACCCTCCCGAGTCTTAATCATGGGGTTTACTAAAAGACAAAGGGTAAGCAAATAAAAAACATGTACATATATACAAGAAAAACAATAAGAACATACAGAAAAAAAACAATATAACAATAAAAATACATTCTCAAAGTGCAAATGGCACAAATAGAGTTGCAACCAGATCTAATATATTAGTCGATATCTAGCTACATAATTTAGAGCCATATGAATAGGAATAAGGTAGGGAATATGTCCTACAGTATCAACAAGTCTATGAGCATGCTTGAGTCCTAAACAGGGTAGGGAATAAGTCATATAGTATCAACAAGTTTAAAAGAATAATAATAATAATAATAATAATAATAATAATAAGAAATGACATAAATTAAAAAACAAAAATTACTGAACAAATGAAGTAAGAGAAGTGCAAAAAGTCAAAGAAAGTCATGACCCCAGCAGAAGTCTATCAGTAATTAGAATGTAGTCATGCCACTTAGTGAAAAATATCTGCTGGTTCAACTGAAAACCTATAAAAAGGTGTCTCATTACCAATGTGCCTCACAAGAAACATCTTGGGATGTGTCTCAATACTTTTGCAACCTTATTGTTGTAAAACATACAGATGGCATTGACCAAATAACTGCTAAACTACTGAAGATTACAATCAGTACTTTTGGGACCCTAATCTGGAAGGGGAAAGAGCATAATTTCCTCTTTAACTGGCAATGACCAGCTGCTCTCCACAGGATTTAAACAGAGGAGTGAAAAGAAATATCAGATGAGGTGTCCAAGAACTATGGACCACATGTGTAGAGCTACAAAAATACCTGGAATCAGCAGGTACAATTGTTTCAAAGAAGACAATAAATAATGCACTAAACCTCCATAGCCGGTATGCACACTTACCATGCAAAACTCCATTGCTGAAAAAAAAAGTCTTTGAATGCAGACTTACGAATCCTCCCAACACACGTACCATGCGCTGTGGGGATTTGCTGGATTCAGACCCAGGACTAGAGGGCATGAGTTATACATACTAGTGGCCATACAAGAGTATGGGACGGGGCCACACCCACTGGCATACATATCTTCTGGTCCCGGGTCTGAAATCAGCAAACCCCCACAGCACACAGTGCATGTGCTGGGGGATTCATAAGTCAGCAGTCACCCAGAGTGACTACAGACTTATCAATTTGGACTGGACAACCCCTTTAAGATATATGGACCACACACTGATCTCCCTGAGAATCTGCCTGCAAATAAATAAAGGGGGGTAATGGCTGACACTATGATCTCACGCTTGGATCTCATGTTGACACCATGCTCTACAGTGAAGTCAGAAATGACACAGTACTGTCAAATTAACACTGTAATGAGATAAAGGTCACTTTATTTGTACTTACACAATTGCACTGCAGTTGTCCTCTCATAGTACTTCAGCTTTCATCTCACAGGTAGCCATTGTGGGGGGGGCAGTACAGCAGAGCTGACAATGGAAATGTTTTTCAATGAAACAAGGTTCAAATCTGCTGTACTGTGTTAGTTACAATCAGGCACAGCTGTGCAACAAAGCAGATAGCATTACGTGAGACGTGCTGCCGCAAATGTTTGTAATGAGACAACGTTCACTTGTGCTGTACTGTGTTCGTTCTGCTGTGCTGTGCTATGTCCGATCTCAATGTTATTATGAGAGGCAAGTGTAAGGTATTACATGTTTCATGTCTCACAAGGATAGTTCCCCTTTCATTTGAAGTCAGATTGTCATGCAGATTTGTATCCATCGCATAGATTTTAACAGCTCACTTACATATAAGAAAAACGTGGATGTCTCTGGAATAAGACATCAGATCGCAGATATCAAGGTGTCATTTTATTTAACTTTCCATGACCTACATGCCCATATAGACAACTTAGGAGGGTTGATCCTACTGTCAAATTCCCTTAAATAGAATTAAAGGGTGCTAATAAAAGATCTATAAATAAAAATTTACAAACACTCGAAAATGAATGTAGCATGGAAAAAAAAACTGATTTAATACATAAATAAAAATATACACACTTAACAAGTACAATATAAAAACAATACAATCCTAAATAAAAAATAATCAAAATAATTCACCTAAACAAAGGTTGGTGGACTTGGAAGGTTCCTTTTAAGGATCTCATTCATAATGTTGGATCTGTGCTTGCTAATGTGGCAACAGAGTGCTTGGATTGTGCATTCCGTATATAGTAGCTGTAAGGATGATAGACGGCCCCGGCGTGCTTTGTCCGGGACGAGTCCGGAACCACCGGTGCTGTCAACCGAGTGGCAGGGGGAGAGTTTATTTCTCTGGACAGACCATTGAACTTGAGAGCAGGGGGCATGGAGGATATAAAAGGGGTGACAGTGCACAGGAACAAATTCAGTGTTGGCGGGATGCTGTACTGTGCTGAGACTGAGTGCGAGCCCTCCTACGCTGCACAGTCAGGACAAAGTAGGCCTACAGTCATGGCCAAAAGTATTCACACCCCTGCAATTCTGTCAGATAATTCTCAGTTTCTTCCTGAAAATGATTGCAAACACAAATTATTTGGTATTATTATCTTCATTTAATTTGTCTTAAATGAAAAAACACAAAAAGAATTCTCCTAAAGCCAAATTGGATATAATTCCACACCAAACATAAAAAAGGGGGTGGACAAAAGTATTGGCACTGTTCGAAAAATCATGTGATGCTTCTCTAATTTGTGTAATTAACAGTACCTGTAACTTACCTGTGGCACCTAACAGGTGTTGGCAATAACTAAATCACACTTGCAGCCAGTTGACATGGATTAAAGTTGACTCAACCTCTGTCCTGTGTCCTTGTGTGTACCACATTGAGCATGGAGAAAAGAAAGAAGACCAAAAAACTGTCTGAGGACTTGAGAAACCAAATTGTGAGGAAGCATAAGCAATATCAAGGCTACAAGTCCATCTCCAAAGACCTGAATGTTCCTGCGTCTACCGTGCGAAGTGTCATCAAGAAGTTTAAAACTCATGGCACTGTGGCTAACCTCCATAGATGTGGATGGAAAAGAACAATTGACAAGAGATTTCAATGCAAGATTGTGCGGATTTTGGATAAAGAACCTCGACTAACATCCAAACAAGTTCAAGCTGCCCTGCAGTCTGAGGGTACAACAGTGTCAACCCGTACTATCTGTCGGCGTCTGAATGAAAAGGGACTGTATGGTAGGGGACCCAGGAAGATCCCACTTCTCACCCCGAGACATAAAAAAAGCCAGGCTGGAGTTTGCCAAAACTTACCTGAAAAACCTAAAACGTTTTGGAAGAATGTTCTCTGGTCAGATGAGACAAAAGTAGAGCTTTTTGGGCAAAGGCATCAACATTGAGTTTACAGGAGAAAAAAAGAGGCATTCAAATAAAAGAACACGGTCCCTACAGTCAAACATGGCGGAGGTTCCCTGTTGTTTTGGGGTTGCTTAGCTGCCTCTGGCACTGGACTGCTTGACCGTGTGCATGGCATTATGAAGTCTGAAGACTACCAACAAATTTTGCAGCATAATGTAGGGCCCAGTGTGAGAAAGTTGTTTCTCCCTCAGAGGTCATGGGTCTTCCAGCAGGACAATGACCCAAAACACACTTCAAAAAACACTAGAAAATGGTTTGAGAGAAAGCACTAGAGACTTCTAAGGTGGCCCGCAATGAGTCTAGACCTGAATCCCATAGAACACCTGTGGAGAGATCTAAAAATGGCATGTTGGAGAACCCTTCAAATACCAGGGACCTGGAACAGTTTGCCAATGAAGAATTATCTAAAATTCCAGCAGAGCATTGTAAGAAACTCATTGATGGTTATCGGAAGCAGTTGGAAGCAGTTATTTTGGCTAAAGGTTGTGAAACTAAGTATTAGGCTGAGGGTGCCAATATTTTTGTCTGGCCCATTTTTGGAGTTTTGTGTGAAATGATCAATGTTTTGCTTTTTGCTTCATTCTCTTTTGTGTTTTTTCATTTAAGACAAATTAAATGAAGATAATGATATCAAAGAATTTGTGTTTGCAATCATTTTCAGGAAGAAACTGAGTATTATCTGACAGAATTGCAGGGGTGTGAATACTTTTGGCCATGACTGTAAGCAAGAGTGGCCTACGGAAGCTTACCAGAGACTTCAGGTGGAGACGCTTCCAGAGATCGCTGACCATGCTGACTCCCATAATACCACTGACCGTGAGTGATCCCTCCTTACAACCAGACCGTAGAGGGCACACTCACAGATGGGACGACCAGGCCGCAGATAGAGTGTGGCTGCCTGACATATCCGCTCCCGCAAACTCCCGTGCTGTGTCGGCGCTTAAAAGAAAGGACTGTTGCTCCTCCAGCGGATCTCCCCTTGGACCCAGGACCTGCGACCAGACATCCTAGGACCATCGACAACACCGGAATCTTCAAGCGTTCAGGTCTGAATGCCACCTCTATCATTTCAGAGACTGCTGCTCATCAACACTGGATCGATAAGTTTGATACTTTTGAACTTTCCCCTACCTAATTATACACCTGTTGCCTCTAACTTAATCATATACAGTTTTACCACCCTGTCTTCCATTTACCCCCTCCCTATGTGGAGTAACGCGGTTATATTAAATCCCTCTGTTAACCCTTGCTCTGCCTCTGACCGTTACTGCATCCGTTTACCTGCTTTCATAGCCAACATGAACAGTGCAGAAGAAAAAGACCAAGATAAGACAAGTAAATTTTAAATTGGTGTATGTTGAACTTTTCTTGTGTGATCATTGAGGAAAAGGTTGTGTTGTCCTAGGTATAAGATTGCAGAACCAGAGGCAATGATCGCGTGCCACATTTAAAATAGAATATCAGGTGTTGGCTTGACTACCTTCAACTTATTAGTGTACAAATGATTTCTAAGCTTATATCTAAAGGTGTGGTGTTGTTTTGCCTGTTTTTTTTTTTCAAATAGGTGGATTATGGATTATGGATATTGGAGTGGTCTTTGCTAAAAGTGGTAATGAAATTAAATTAGCTTTCGTTTAGAACTTTACGTCTAGTCGATAGTTTTCGGAGCTATATACTGTAAATAAAGATTATGAATATACTTACTTTTAATATTATTTTAATTTAGTATGCAACATTTTAACTTCACTAAATAAATATTATTAGGGACAAAGGCATTGACTATAGAAAAGGGCTTTAAAATCCTAAAGGACGGATGCCAATACTGAAAGAGAGCTTCATCCTTAGACATTTATAGACAATGTTGTGCTAATTACATACAAATTAATAACACTGTATAATTACATAGTTTTTGTACTTTTAAGGTACATTTTAAAGAAAAGGGCACAATTGAAAAGAATGTATTTTGTTAGCCTTGAAAATATAATACAGACTTATTTACAATTGTGTTATGCTGTACAACATGTTCTATTCAGTATATAATCCTCATTATATTTTTAAAATTCAACATTATCTAGAAGTTGAATAGAACAAAGAATAAAGAGATCTTACCTTTGTAAGTTTATTTCATACAATTCATGTTTTGCCAATTTGTATAAAAGCATTTACTAACCAGTCACGATTCAACTGACGAGTGACCTGGGACCAGGGGGCACCTTTCCTGGCTCTAACACTAGGGGGCACCCAAGCTCACCCTGTTCCCCGGGATACTTCAGATGGTGAAGATTCCAGGGGTTATCTGCCCTTACCTTATCTCCTAGAACAGCCCTTCATCTCTCCCCTTCCCCCACACAGGGAAGAGAGGTGCTACTGTGTACTGCAGTACACCAACCCGACAGACAGGGTGACGAAGTCAAGGGTAAACTCCACACACTCCACACTGAAAACTCCACACACACAAAATATACACTCACATATAACAGAAGTATTCACCAGGGTTTGTAGGCAGGGGGGAGAAAGAAAAACAGTAGGATAAGGAATTTCCAAGCGTAAAAAACAGCCAACAGTCGCTAATAAAATCCTCCAGCTCTCATTCACAACACCAACTTCTCCCACTCCTAGATCAAGCAGCAAATTGCTAACACTGACAATGACTTGGTAATCGAGACCAGATTTTATAGGGAAAAGTAGTGGCTAACAGAGCACAGCTGAATGTAGGAGTCAGTCTTCCAATATGGCCGATTAACCCCTGTTCTGCTGGAAGAAATAAACACATTTAATACACTAGAGAAGTGCTTCTTCTCAGTGTAGTAGGAGCGACCAGACGCTGCAGTCTTCTGGCTCTGCTCTGTTGCGGAAATCCCATGACAGGACATTTAAATTAATGGAACTTGTAACAAGCCTAAATTATTTTAATAAATGAAACCACATGCTGCAGATATAACAAATACATAAATAATTGTGTTGTATGGTAACTAGTGTTGAGCATTCCGATACTGCAAGTATCGGGTATCGGCCGATACTTGCTGTATCGGAATTCCGATACCGAGATCCGATATTTTTGTGGTATCGGGTATCGGTATCGAAACAACATTAATGTAAAAATGTGTAAAAGAAAGAATTAAAATAAAAAATATCGCTATACTCACCTCTCCGACGCAGCCTGGACCTCAGCGAAGGAACCGGCAGCGTTGTTTGTTTAAAATTCGCGCTTTTACTTGGTTACGTGAATTCCCGGCTTGTGATTGGTCAGGGCGGCCATGTTGCCGGGACGCGGACCAATCACAGCAAGCCGTGACGAAATTACATCACGGCTTGCTGTGATTGGTCCGCGTCCCGGCAACATGGCCGCCATTAACCAATCACAAGCCGTGACGTCACGGGAGGCTGGACTTGCGCGCTTTTTAAAAAGCGCGCGTGTCCAGCCTCCAGTGACGTCCCCGGCTTATGATTGGTCACGGCGCCATGTTGCCGGGACGCGGACCAATCACAGCAAGCCGTGACGAAATTACGTCACGGCTTGCTGTGATTGGCCCGCGTCCCGGCAACATGGCCGCCATTAACCAATCACAAGCCATGACGTCACGGGAGGCTGGACTTGCGCGCTTTTTAAAAAGCGCGCGTGTCCAGCCTCCAGTGACGTCCCCGGCTTATGATTGGTCACGGCGCCATGTTGCCGGGACGCGGACCAATCACAGCAAGCCGTGACGAAATTACGTCACGGCTTGCTGTGATTGGTCCGCGTCCCGGCAACATGGCCGCCATTAACCAATCACAAGCCGTGACGTCACGGGAGGCTGGACACGCGCACTTTTTAAAAAGCGCGCAAGTCCAGCCTCCCGTGACGTCACGGCTTGTGATTGGTTAATGGCGGCCATGTTGCCGGGACGCGGACCAATCACAGCAAGCCGTGACGTAATTTCGTCACGGCTTGCTGTGATTGGTCCGCGTCCCGGCAACATGGCTGCCCTGACCAATCACAAGCCGGGAATTCACGTAACCAAGTAAAAGCGCGAAATTTAAACAAACAACGCTGCCGGTTCCCTCGCTGAGGTCCCGGCTGCGTCGGAGAGGTGAGTATAGCGATATTTTTTATTTTAATTCTTTCTTTTACACATTTATATGGTTCCCAGGGCCTGAAAGAGAGTTTCCTCTCCTTCAGACCCTGGGAACCATCAGGGATACCGTCCGATACATGAGTCCCATTGACTTGTATTGGTATCGGGTATCGGTATCGGATTGGATCCGATACTTTGCCGGTATCGGCCGATACTTTCCGATACCGATACTTTCAAGTATCGGATGGTATCGCTCAACACTAATGGTAACTGTTATGATCCTAGTGGCAAGGATCCCAAGTTTGACTAGCTAAGTAACTAAACCGACGACCAGCTCTGGGGAAGTGGTATCTGGATTGACCGCAACCTGATCCTATCCGCAAACTATGGTCAGCCGTGAAACGTTACCTGAAAATCCTAGACGTCTCTTCACGGCCTGAGAAACTACCTATTCCTAGAGGGAAAGTAAAGTCCTTACTTGCCTCAGAGAAATGACCCCAAAGATATAGAAAAGCCCCCCACAAATATTAACGGTGAGTTAAGGGGAAAGCACAAACGCAGAGATGAAATAGATTTAGCAAATGAGGCCCGCTAACACTAGATAGCAGAAAATAGGAAGGGAGCTGTGCGGTCAATAGAAAACCCTAAGCAAAATATCCACGCAGAGATTGCTCGAGCCCCCGCACCAACTAACGGTGCGGGGGAAGCAACTCCGTACCCCAGATCTTACCAGCAGCAAGAACTCACATATTACATAGTTACATAGTTATTAAGGTTGAAGGAAGACTGTAAGTCCATCTAGTTCAACCCATAGCCTAACCTAACATGCCCTAACATGTTGATCCAGAGGAAGGCAAAAAAAACCCATGTGGCAAAGAGTAACTCCACCATGGGGAAAAAAAATCCTTCCCGACTCCACATACGGCAATCAGACTAGTTCCCTGGATCAACGCCTTATCAAGGAATCTAGTGTATATACCCTGTAACATTATACTTTTCCAGAAAGGTATCCAGTCCTGTTGTGAAATTGGATTCTGGGTTCCCCCGGTGGCCACTTGTGGAATTGAACTTGTGTGCATCATCCCCTCTGTTCACCTGCTCCTATCAGGATGTGGGAGTCGCTATATAACCTTGCTCCTCTGTCAGTTTCATGCCGGTCAACAATGTAATCAGAAGCCTTCTGTGCTTGTTCCTGCTACTAGACAACCCCCAGCTAAGTTGGACTTTTGTCCTTGTGTGTTTTTGCATTTTGTTCCTGTTCACAGCTGCTGTTTCGTTACTGTGTCTGGAAAGCTCTTGTGATCGGAAATTGCCACTCTGGTGTTATGAGTTAATGCTAGAGTCTTAAAGTAATTTCTGGATGGTGTTTTGATAGGGTTTTCTGCTGACCATGAAAGTGCCCTTTCTGTCTTCCTGCTATCTAGTAAGCGGACCTCGATTTTGCTAAACCTATTTTCATACTACGTTTGTCATTTCATCTAAAATCACCGCCAATATATGTGGGGGCCTCTGTCTGCCTTTTGGGAAAATTTCTCTAGAGGTGAGCCAGGACTGTCTTTTCCTCTGCTAGGATTAGGTAGTTCTCCGGCTGGCGCTGGGCATCTAGGGATAAAAAAACGTAGGCATGCTACCCGGCCACTTCTAGTTGTGCGGCAGGTTTAGTTCATGGTCAGTATAGTTTCCATCTTCCAAGAGCTAGTTCTCATATATGCTGGGCTATGTTCTCTCGCCATTGAGAATCATGACAGTTTGACCGGCCCAAAAAAGGGTTAAATTACTGGCTGAGAAAGGAGAGAAAAAAGAAGTCTGCTACAATTTTTTTTTTTTTTTTCCTCTAGTTCTGAGTGTGCTCTTAATTGAATCACTTGCTAGTCTGCCTATACTGCAGCCTTCCTCTCTTTCTCTCCTTCTAATCCTTGAATGGCTCTGTGTTCACCTGTTTCAAATGGATCTTCAGAGTGTAGCTACAGGTTTGAATAATCTCGCCACAAAGGTACAAAATTTGCAAGATTTTGTTGTTCATGCACCTATGTCTGAGCCTAGAATTCCTTTGCCTGAGTTCTTCTCGGGGAATAGATCTCACTTTCAAAATTTTAAAAATAATTGCAAATTGTTTTTGTCCCTGAAGTCTCGCTCTGCCGGAGACCCTGCACAGCAGGTCAGGATTGTAATTTCCTTGCTCCGGGGCGACCCTCAAGACTGGGCTTTTGCATTGGCACCAGGGGATCCTGCGTTGCTCAATGTGGATGCGTTTTTTCTGGCCTTATGAGGAACCTCATTTAGAGCTTCAGGCGGAAAAGGCCTTGATGTCCTTGTCTCAGGGGCAAGATGAAGCTGAAATATACTGCCAAAAATTCCGCAAATGGTCTGTGCTTACTCAGTGGAATGAGTGCGCCCTGGCGGCGATTTTCAGAGAAGGTCTCTCTGATGCCATTAAGGATGTTATGGTGGGGTTCCCTGTGCCTGCAAGTCTGAATGAGTCCATGACGATGGCTATTCAGATCGATAGGCGTCTGCGGGAGCGCAAACCTGTGCACCATTTGGCGGTGTCTACTGAGAAAACGCCAGAAAATATGCAATGTGATAGAATTCTGTCCAGAAGCGAGCGGCAGAATTTTAGACGAAAAAATGGGTTGTGCTTCTATTGTGGTGATTCAACTCATGTTATATCAGCATGCTTTAAGCGTACTAAGAAGCCTGACAAGTCTGTTTCAATTAGCACTTTACAGTCTAAGTTTATTCTATCTGTGACCCTGATTTGTTCTTTGTCATCTATTACCGCGGACGCCTATGTCGACTCTGGCGCTGCTTTGAGTCTTATGGATTGGTCCTTTGCCAAACGCTGTGGGTATGATTTGGAGCCATTGGAGGCTCCGATACCTCTGAAAGGGATTGACTCCACCCCATTGGCTAGTAATAAACCACAATACTGGACACAAGTGACTATGCGTGTTAATCCGGATCACCAGGAGGTTATTCGCTTTCTGGTGCTGTATAATCTACATGATGTTTTGGTGCTGGGATTGCCATGGCTGCAATCTCATAACCCAGTCCTCGACTGGAGAGCTATGTCTGTGTTAAGCTGGGGATGTAAAGGAACTCATGGGGACGTACCTTTGGTTTCCATTTCATCATCTATTCCCTCTGAGATTCCTGAATTCTTGTCTGACTTTCGTGACGTTTTTGAAGAACCCAAGGTTGGTTCACTACCTCCGCACCGGGAGTGCGATTGTGCCATAGACTTGATTCCGGGTAGTAAATACCCTAAGGGGCGTTTATTTAATCTGTCTGTGCCTGAACACGCTGCTATGCGAGAATATATAAAGGAGTCCTTGGAAAAGGGACATATTCGTCCTTCGTCATCTCCCTTAGGAGCCGGTTTTTTCTTTGTGTCTAAGAAAGACGGCTCTTTGAGGCCGTGTATTGATTATCGACTTTTGAATAAAATCACGGTTAAATATCAATATCCGTTACCACTGCTTACTGATATGTTTGCTCGTATAAAGGGGGCCAAGTGGTTCTCTAAGATTGATCTCCGTGGGGCGTATAATTTGGTGCGAATCAAGCAGGGGGATGAGTGGAAAACCGCATTTAATACGCCCGAGGGCCATTTTGAGTATTTGGTGATGCCTTTTGGTCTTTCAAATGCCCCTTCAGTCTTCCAGTCCTTTATGCATGACATTTTCCGCGATTATTTGGATAAATTTATGATTGTGTATCTGGATGATATTCTGATTTTTTCGGATGACTGGGACTCTCATGTCCAGCAGGTCAGGAGGGTTTTTCAGGTTTTGCGGTCTAATTCCTTGTGTGTGAAGGGTTCTAAGTGTGTTTTTGGGGTTCAGAAGATTTCCTTCTTGGGATACATTTTTTCCCCCTCTTCCATCGAGATGGATCCTGTCAAGGTTCAGGCTATTGGTGATTGGACGCAACCCTCTTCTCTTAAGAGTCTTCAGAAATTTTTGGGCTTTGCTAACTTTTATCGTCGATTTATTGCTGGTTTTTCTGATGTTGTAAAACCATTGACTGATTTGACTAAGAAGGGTGCTGATGTTGCTGATTGGTCCCCTGATGCTGTGGAGGCCTTTCGGGAGCTCAAGCGCCGCTTTTCTTCCGCCCCAGTGTTGCGTCAGCCTGATGTTGCTCTTCCTTTTCAGGTTGAGGTCGACGCTTCTGAAATCGGAGCTGGGGCGGTGTTGTCGCAGAGAAGTTCCGACTGCTCCGTGATGAGACCTTGTGCTTTTTTTTCCCGTAAATTTTCGCCCGCCGAGCGGAATTATGATATTGGGAATCGGGAGCTTTTGGCCATGAAGTGGGCTTTTGAGGAGTGGCGTCACTGGCTTGAGGGGGCCAGACATCAGGTGGTGGTATTGACTGACCACAAAAATTTAATTTACCTTGAGTCTGCCAGGCGCCTGAATCCTAGACAGGCGCGCTGGTCGTTGTTTTTCTCTCGGTTTAATTTTGTGGTGTCTTACCTACCGGGTTCTAAGAATGTTAAGGCGGATGCCCTTTCTAGGAGTTTTGAGCCTGACTCCCCTGGTAATTCTGAGCCCACAGGTATCCTTAAGGATGGAGTGATATTGTCTGCCGTTTCTCCAGACCTGCGGCGGGCCTTGCAGGAGTTTCAGGCGGATAGACCTGATCGTTGCCCACCTGGTAGACTGTTTGTTCCTGATGATTGGACCAGTAGAGTCATCTCTGAGGTTCATTCTTCTGCGTTGGCAGGTCATCCTGGAATCTTTGGTACCAGGGATTTGGTGGCAAGGTCCTTCTGGTGGCCTTCCCTGTCACGAGATGTGCGAGGCTTTGTGCAGTCTTGTGACGTTTGTGCTCGGGCCAAGCCTTGTTGCTCTCGGGCTAGTGGATTGTTGTTACCCTTGCCTATCCCGAAGAGGCCTTGGACGCACATCTCGATGGATTTTATTTCGGATCTGCCTGTTTCTCAGAAGATGTCTGTCATCTGGGTGGTGTGTGACCGTTTCTCTAAGATGGTCCATCTGGTTCCCTTGCCTAAGTTGCCTTCTTCTTCCGAGTTGGTTCCTCTGTTTTTTCAAAATGTTGTTCGTTTGCATGGTATTCCGGAGAATATCGTTTCTGACAGAGGGACCCAATTCGTGTCTAGATTTTGGCGGGCATTCTGTGCTAGGATGGGCATAGATTTGTCTTTTTCGTCTGCTTTCCATCCTCAGACTAATGGCCAGACCGAGCGGACTAATCAGACCTTGGAGACATATTTGAGGTGTTTTGTGTCTGCGGATCAGGATGATTGGGTTGCTTTTTTGCCTTTGGCGGAGTTCGCCCTCAATAATCGGGCCAGCTCTGCCACCTTGGTGTCCCCGTTTTTCTGTAATTCGGGGTTTCATCCTCGATTTTCCTCCGGTCAAGTGGAATCTTCGGATTGTCCTGGAGTGGATGCTGTGGTGGAGAGGTTGCATCAGATTTGGGGGCAGGTGGTGGACAATTTGAAGTTGTCCCAGGAGAAGACTCAGCTTTTTGCCAACCGCCGTCGTCGTGTTGGTCCTCGGCTTTGTGTTGGGGACTTGGTGTGGTTGTCTTCTCGTTTTGTCCCTATGAGGGTTTTTTCTCCTAAATTTAAGCCTCGGTTCATCGGCCCGTACAAGATATTGGAGATTCTTAACCCTGTGTCCTTCCGTTTGGACCTCCCTGCATCCTTTTCGATTCATAATGTTTTTCATCGGTCATTGTTGCGCAGGTATGAGGTACCGGCTGTGCCTTCCGTTGAGCCTCCTGCTCCGGTGTTGGTTGAGGGTGAGTTGGAGTACGTTGTGGAAAAGATCTTAGACTCTCGTGTTTCCAGACGGAAACTCCAGTATCTGGTCAAATGGAAGGGATACGGTCATGAGGATAATTCTTGGGTCACTGCCTCTGATGTTCATGCCTCCGATCTTGTCCGTGCCTTTCATAGGGCTCATCCTGATCGCCCTGGTGGTTCTGGTGAGGGTTCGGTGCCCCCTCCTTGAGGGGGGGGTACTGTTGTGAAATTGGATTCTGGGCTCCCCCGGTGGCCACTTGTGGAATTGAACTTGTGTACATCATCCCCTCTGTTCACCTGCTCCTATCAGGATGTGGGAGTCGCTATATAACCTTGCTCCTCTGTCAGTTTCATGCCGGTCAACAATGTAATCAGAAGCCTTCTGTGCTTGTTCCTGCTACTAGACAACCCCCAGCTAAGTTGGACTTTTGTCCTTGTGTGTTTTTGCATTTTGTTCCTGTTCACAGCTGCTGTTTCGTTACTGTGTCTGGAAAGCTCTTGTGATCGGAAATTGCCACTCTGGTGTTATGAGTTAATGCTAGAGTCTTAAAGTAATTTCTGGATGGTGTTTTGATAGGGTTTTCTGCTGACCATGAAAGTGCCCTTTCTGTCTTCCTGCTATCTAGTAAGCGGACCTCGATTTTGCTAAACCTATTTTCATACTACGTTTGTCATTTCATCTAAAATCACCGCCAATATATGTGGGGGCCTCTGTCTGCCTTTTGGGAAAATTTCTCTAGAGGTGAGCCAGGACTGTCTTTTCCTCTGCTAGGATTAGGTAGTTCTCCGGCTGGCGCTGGGCATCTAGGGATAAAAAAACGTAGGCATGCTACCCGGCCACTTCTAGTTGTGCGGCAGGTTTAGTTCATGGTCAGTATAGTTTCCATCTTCCAAGAGCTAGTTCTCATATATGCTGGGCTATGTTCTCTCGCCATTGAGAATCATGACACAGTCCCCTCTTAAATTTAATTAATGAATCACTCATTACAACATCATACGGCAGAGAGTTCCATAGTCTCACTGCTCTTACAGTAAAGAATCCGCGTCTGTTATTATGCTTAAACCTTCTTTCCTCCAGACGTAGAGGATGCCCCCTTGTCCCTGTCTCAGGTCTATGATTAAAAAGATCATCAGAAAGGTCTTTGTACTGTCCCCTCATATATTTACATTAAAATAAGATCACCCCTTAGTCTTCGTTTTTCCAAACTAAATAGCCCCAAGTGTAATAACCTATCTTGGTATTGCAGACCCCCCAGTCCTCTAATAACCTTGGTCGCTCTTCTCTGCACCCGCTCTAGTTCAACTATGTCTTTCTTATACACCGGAGACCAGAACTGTACACAGTATTCTAAGTGTGGTCGAACTAGTGACTTGTATAGAGGTAAAATTATGTTCTCCTCATGAGCATCTATGCCTCTTTTAATACATCCCATTATTTTATTTGCCTTTGTAGCAGCTGCCTGACACTGGCCACTGAATATGAGATTGTCATCCACCCATATACCCAGGTCTTTTTCATTGATGGTTTTGCCCAGAGTTTTAGAATTAAGCACATAGTTATACATCTTATTACTTCTACCCAAGTGCATGACCTTACATTTATCCCCATTAAAGCTCATTTGCCGTTTATCAGCCCAAGCTTCTAGGTTACATAAATCCTCCTGTAATATAAAATTGTCCTCCCCTGTATTGATTACCCTGCAGAGTTTAGTGTCATCTGCAAATATTGAAATTCTACTCTGAATGCCCCCTACAAGGTCATTAATAAATATGTTAAAAAGAAGAGGGCCCAATATTGACCCATGTGGTACCCCACTGCTAACCGCAACCCAGTCCGAGTGTGCTCCATTAATAACCACCCTTTGTTTCCTATCCCTGAGCCAGCTCTCAACCCACTTACACATATTTTCCCCTATCCCCATTACTCTCATTTTATGTAACAACCTTTTGTGTGGCACCGTATCAAAAGCTTTGGAAAAGTCCATATACACTACGTCCACTGGGTTCCCTTGGTCCAGTCCGGAACTTACCTCTTCATAGAAGCTGATCAAATTAGTCTGACATGAACGGTCCCTAGTAAACCCGTGCTGATACTGGGTCATAAGGTTATTCTTCTTCAGATACTCCAGTATAGTATCCCTTAGAATGCCCTCCAGGATTTTACCCACAGTAGAGGTTAAGCTTACTGGCCTATAATTACTGAGTTCAGTTTTTGCCCCTTTTTTGAATATTGGCACCACATTTGCTATACGCCAGTCCTGTGGTATAGACCCTGTTATTATGGAGTCTTTAAAGATTAAAAATAATGGTCTATCAATGACTGTACTTAGTTCCTGCAGTACTCGGGGGTGTATCCCATCCGTGCCCGGATATTTGTCAATTTTAGTTATTTTTAGACGCCGCTGTACTTCCTGCTGGGTTAAGCAGGTGACATTTAATGGGGAATTTTTATCACTAGTCATTTTGTCTGCCATGGGATTTTCTTTTGTAAATACTGATGAAAAAAAGTCATTTAGCATATTGGCTTTTTCCTCGTCCTCATCCACCATTTCCCCCAGATTATTTTTAAGGGGGCCAACACTATCATTTTTTTGTTTCTTACTATTTATATAGTTAAAGAATATTTTGGGATTATTTTTACTCTCTCTGGCAATGAGTCTCTCTGTCTCAATCTTTGCTGCCTTGATTTGCTTTTTACAGAATTTATTTAATTTTCTGTATTTATTTAATGCCTCCTCACTACCTACTTCCTTTAATTCTCTAAATGCTTTCTTTTTGTCCCTTATCGCGCCCCTTACAGCTCTATTTAGCCATATTGGTTTCCTCCTATTTCTAGTATGTTTATTCCCATACGGTATATACTGTGCACAGGTCTTATCCAGGATGCTAATAAACGTCTCCCATTTTCTTTGTGTATTTTTGTGTCTCAGGATATCGTCCCAGTTAATTGCACCAAGATCCTCTCTCATCCGCTGGAAATTTGCCCTCCTGAAGTTTAGTGTCCTTGTCACCCCCCTACTACCCATCTTATTAAAGGTTACATGAAAACTTATTATTTTGTGATCACTATTCCCCAAGTGACCCCCAACCCTTATATTTGATATGCGGTCTGGCCTGTTGGTTAATATTAGGTCTAGCAGTGCCCCCCTCCTTGTTGGGTCCTGAACCAGTTGTGAAAGGTAATTGTCTCTCATAGTTGTCAAAAACCGATTACCTTTGCTGGAACTGCAGGTTTCTGTTCCCCAATCTATTTCAGGGTAGTTGAAGTCCCCCATAATAATGACTTCTCCTTGAGTCGCAGCTTCATCTATTTGCTTTACGAGGATATTCTCCATTGCTTCCATTATTTTTGGAGATTTATAACAAATCCCTATCAGTAATTTATTATTTTTTCCCCCTCCCCTTATCTCCACCCACAGGGACTCTACATTTTCATTAAATTCACCTATATTATCACGCAGGATGGGTTTTAAGGAAGATTTTACATATAGACACACCCCTCCCCCTCGCTTATCTGTACGGTCATTTCTGAACAGGCTATAGCCCTGCAAGTTAACAGCCCAGTCATGGCTCTCATCCAGCCACGTCTCAGATATCCCCACCATGTCATAATTATGCTCCAACAACATTAGTTCTAATTCATCCATTTTGTTGGCGAGGCTTCTGGCATTACTATACATGCACTTGATGTTACTCTCTGTACCTCTATTCTTTCTTAAATTACTAACTGTTCTAACCCCACCCCCCATGCTACCGCCACCCCCAACTTCCTTATTTGTGCCCAGGTCTCTATCTGCACTATCTTCCCCTCCTATAAAATGAATACCCTCCCCCCCAATCCCTAGTTTAAACACTCCTCCAACCTTCTAACCATTTTCTCCCCCAGCACAGCTGCCCCTTCCCCATTGAGGTGCAGCCCGTCCCTAGCGTAGAGCCTGTAGCCAACTGAGAAGTCGGCCCAGTTCTGCAGGAACCCAAACCCCTCCTTCCTACACCAATTCTTGAGCCACTTATTAACCTCCCTAATCTCCCGTTGCCTCTCTGGCGTGGCACATGGTACAGGCAGTATTTCGGAAAATACCACGTTGGAGGTCCTTGCTTTCAGCTTGCAGCCTAATTCCCTGAAATCATCTTTAAGGACCTTCCACCTACCTCTAACTTTGTCATTTGTGCCAATGTGCACCATGACCGCTGGGTCCTCACCAGCCCCTCCCAGTAATCTGTCCACCCGATCAGCGATGTGTCGGACTCGAGAGCCAGGTAGGCAGCACACCGTCCGACGATCCCTGTCTTTGTGACAGATTGCCCTATCTGTTCCCCTAATAATTGAGTCCCCCACTACCAGCACCTGTCTGGCCTGCCCTGCTCTCCTATTTCCCTCCTTACTGGAGCAGTCACTCCTCCGGCTTTCAGAGGACATGCCTGGCTGCAGCAGTGCTACCCCTGTACTGGCACCCCCCTCATCTGCCAACTTAGCAAACTTATTGGGGTGTGCCAGATCAGGACTAGCCTCCCTGGCACTCTTCCCTCTACCCCGCCTTCTATCTGTCACCCAGCTAACTGCCACACTGTCCTGCAGCTCCATCCTACCATCCCCCTCCTCATCTATCCCATTGAGCGTCTGCTCTGTGAGCAGAAGACTCCTCTCCATATTTGGATATATATATGGATCTCAGTGTTGCCAGCTGCACATTTAGATCCAGTATCTGGGTTTCCAAATGCACAATGTGCTCACATCTCGCACAGCAGTATGCACCCTCGACCGGCTGGTCAAGGACTGCATACATGTGGCAAGATGTGCACTGGATGGCATTAACAATTGTGGAGCACATTTCCTAATGGGGATTGCACCACACAGAAACGTTAATTAAAAATAAATACAAAGTATTAATTAAAAAAAAAAAAAAAACAGAAGCAATTCCTCCCTTGGAAACTCCCTGATTCCAAAGTCACTGAATCACAAGTCACACACTTACCGCTGTTCACACTTACGCTCAGGTCACACTCAGCTTGTTCACACTCGCTATGCTGAAGATTTATAGATTTTTTTTTTTCTCTCTATCTCCCCTCAACAGCAATCCACCTTGCTGCTCAGATGCACTTCCAAAAAGGACTTGAGCCCCAAACAGCTGCCCCTTATATCCCCTTAATTATGAGCCCCCACCCTAAGTTAACTCCTTATGAATATTAGCAAGCTGGACTAACTCATCATACACTGAAATCATATTGCAGACTGATGAGCAAAAAATAATCAAACAGAAACTTAGCTTCTCCAGAAGAGACTGAAAACGAAGATAATCAGGGGAGATCAGAATAGCACTGAATACATCGACAGCCGGCAACAAGTGGAGGTGAAGCAGAGCTAAATAGGAAACTCCCTAGTGCATAACGAGGCAGCTGATTCAGCCACAGATCCGCAGGATAACAAACAAAGCCACCAGGGGGAGCCCAAAAACAAAACTCACACAATACCACCTGTGACAAGAGGGAGCTTGAAAACAGAGTTTACAACAGGTAACACAGTGGCTCAGTGGTTAATAAAGATGCTTTGCAGTCTTAGCAGTCTTCAAATTCTTATGCCATTAAATCAGACAGTTATGTCACACAAAATAGCAAATAAATAAATTTTTTCACATGTCTACTTTACATTTGCATCATTTTTTGAGCATATATTTTTTTATTAGGAAGTTAGAAGGGTTAAAATTTGAAAAGCGATTTCTAATTTTTCCAACAAAATTTACAAAACCATTTTTTAGGGACCACATCACATTTGAAGTGACTTTGGGGGGGCCTATATGACAGAAACTACCCAAAAGTTGCCATAATTCTAAAAACTGCACCCCTCAAAGTACTAGAAACCACATTCAAGAACTTTATTAACCCTTCCGGTGCTTCACAAGAATTAAAGAAATGTGTTAGGAAAAAATGAACATTTAACTTTTCTTCACAAAAATTTTACTTTAGCTCCAAATTTGTTATTTTCACAAGAGTAATAAGAGAAAATGGACCCTAAAATGTGTTGTAAAATTTCTCCTGAATATGCTAATACTCTGTATGTGGGGGAAATCCACTGTTTGGGCACGCAGCAGGAGACAGAAAGGAAGGAGCACTGTTGGACTTTCAGAATACAAAAATGGCTGGAATCGAGAGTGGACGCTATGTCGCGTTTAGAGAGCCCATGGTGTACTTAAACAATGGAAACCCCCACGTTTGACTTTGGAAACTAGAACCCTAAAGGAATGTATCTAGATGTGTGGTGAACACATTGAACCCCCAGAAACTTCACAGAAGTTTATAATGTAGAGCTGTAAAAATAAAAAAATCAAATTTTTCCCACAAAAATATATTTTTAGCCCCATTTTTTTAATTTTCACAAGGGTAACAGGAGAAAATGGACACCAACATTTGTTGTTCAATTTCTACTGAGTACGAAAATACTCCATATGTGGAGGAAGGCTACTGTTTGGGTGCATGGCAGGGCTTGAAATGGAAGGAGTGACGTTTTGGAAAGCAGACTTTGATTGAATGGTCTATGGGCGTCATGTCATGTTGAAGAGCCCATGATGTCCCTAAACAGTGAAAAAAAACACAATTTGCCCCATTTTAGACAGTGAGCATTTTGAACTGATGGACAGTATTTGATATTATTAGGTCTTTAAATTTAAATAGTTTATTTTGTTTTTGCTCCCAATTTGTAATCTTCACAATGGATTATAAGAGAAAATAGACCCCCAAATTTTTTGAGCAATTTGTTCCGAACGCAACTGTACCCCATATGTGGTTAAAATTTCTGTTTGTGCATATGGCAATGCTAGGAAAGAGCACTATTAGCCTGGGATAGATTGTGAATGCCATGTTGCATTTGAAGAGCCCCTGACATGTGAAAACAGCAGAAACCCCAAACAAGTGATCACATCTTGGAAACTAGACCCCTCAAGGAATTCATCTAGGGGTGTTGTGAGTATTTTGAACCCATAGGTGCTTCACAGAATTTTATAATATGGAGACATGGAAATATGACATTTTATTGGTAAAAATGAAATTTTTGTATTTGGTGCAAATTTGTCAGGTGCCCAAAGGTTAATAGGTGACACTAGACCCCACAATTTCTTACGCAATTTCTTCGGAACCCGGTCCTGCCCTATATGTTGGTAGAAATTACTGTAAGGCCAAATGTCAGGGCTGAGAAGAACAGCTATTGGGCTTTTGGAGCACAGATTTTGTTGAAATAGTTTATGGGCAACATTTGCGGAGCCCGTAAGGTGCCAGAATAGCAGAAAAAAAAATTGCCCCATTGTAGAAACTGCACCTCTAAATGAATTAATCTACGACTGAAGTGACTATTTTGTAATATTCATGCCAGTTTTGTTTTCTAGAGAATTGAAAATCTATCATTCTAGTACCCATACATTGCATTCCCTGTTGTGAACTCTGTTTTCGGGCTCCCTCTTGTGGTCACACGTGGTATTGTGTGAGTTTTGTTTTTGGGCTCCCCCTGGTGGCTTTGTTTGTTATCCTGCGGATCTGTGGCTGAATCAGCTGCCTCGTTATGCACTAGGGAGTTTCCTATTTAGCTCTGCTTCACCTCCACTTGTTGCCGGCTGTCGATGTATTCAGTGCTATTCTGATCTCCCCTGATTATCTTCGCTTTCGGTCTCTTCTGGAGAAGCTAAGTTTCTGTTTGATTATTTTTTGCTCATCAGTCTGCAATATAATTTCAGTGTATGATGAGTTTAGTCCAGCTTGCTAATATGTGAGTTCTTGCGGCTGGTAAGCTCTGGGGTACGGAGTTGCTTCCCCCGCACCGTTAGTTGGTGCGGGGGCTCGAGCAATCTCTGCGTGGATATTTTGCTTAGGGTTTTCTATTGACCGCACAGCTCCCTTCCTATTTTCTGCTATCTAGTGTTAGCGGGCCTTATTTGCTAAATCTATTTCATCTCTGCGTTTGTGCTTTCCCCTTAACTCACCGTTAATATTTGTGGGGGGCTTTTCTATATCTTTGGGGTCATTTCTCTGAGGCAAGTAAGGACTTTACTTTCCCTCTAGGAATAGGTAGTTTCTCAGGCCGTGAAGAGACGTCTAGGATTTTCAGGTAACGTTCCACGGCTGCCTATAGTTGTTTGCGGATAGGATCAGGTTGCGGTCAATCCAGATACCACTTCCCCAGAGCTGGTCGTCGGTTTAGTTACTTAGCTAGTCAAACTTGCGATCCTTGCCACTAGGATAATAACAGTACAGCCGGCCTATAAAGTGTTAATTGCATGGTTGAAGCAGGAGAAGAGAAGCCTTGAGGATTTTTTTTTTTTTTTTTTGCTGCCGTGTGTCTAGCTGCTGTGTGTCTAGCTTCTCTCCTCCTCTTAATCTTGGTGTGGCTCTGAGTTCAGCTGCTGACATGGATATCCAGAGTTTGGCCTCCAGTGTAGATCATCTTGCTGCAAGGGTACAAAGTATTCAGGATTTTGTTGTTCACAGTCCTATGTCAGAGCCTAGAATACCTATTCCGGAGTTGTTTTCTGGAGCTAGATCTAGGTTCCTGAATTTTAAGAACAATTGTAAATTGTTTCTTTCTTTGAAACCTCGTTCCTCTGGTGATTCCGTTCAGCAAGTTAAGATTATTATTTCTTTCTTGCGCGGCGACCCTCAAGATTGGGCCTTTGCATTGGCGCCAGGGGATCCTGCATTGCTCAGTGTGGATGCGTTTTTTCTGGCCCTTGGATTGCTCTATGAGGAACCTAATCTTGAGAACCAGGCTGAAAAAGCTTTGTTGGCCCTCTCTCAGGGGCAAGATGAAGCAGAGGTGTATTGCCAGAAATTTCGGAAATGGTCGGTGCTTACTCAGTGGAATGAGTGTGCCCTGGCTGCAAATTTCAGAAAGGGTCTTTCTGAAGCCATTAAGAATGTCATGGTGGGGTTCCCTACGCCTGCAGGTCTGAATGAGTCAATGACTCTGGCCATTCAGATTGATCGGTGTTTGCAGGAGCGCAAACCTGCGCACCATTTGGCGGTGTCTTCTGAACAGACACCTGAGTCTATGCAATGTGATAGAATTCTGACCAGAAGTGAACTGCAAAATTATAGACGCCAAAATGGGTTGTGCTTTTATTGTGGTGACTCAGCTCATGTTATCTCAGCATGCTCTAAGCGCACAAAAAAGATTGATAAATCTGTCACCATCGGTACTTTACAGCCTAAGTTCATTTTGTCTGTTACCCTGATTTGTTCCCTGTCATCTTACCCGGTTATGGCTTTTGTAGATTCAGGTGCTGCCCTGAGCCTGATGGATTTGTCATTTGCCCGGCGCTGTGGTTTTGTTTTGAAGCCTTTAAAATTCCCTATTCCACTAAGGGGTATTGATGCTACACCATTGGCTTTGAATAAACCTCAGTACTGGACGCAAGTGACCATGTGCATGACTCCTGTTCATCAGAAGGTGATTCGCTTTCTCGTTCTGCATAATTTGCATGATGTTGTCGTGTTGGGTCTGCCATGGTTGCAGACTCATAATCCAGTCCTGGATTGGAAAGCAATGTCTGTGTCAAGTTGGGGTTGCCAGGGAATTCATGGTGACGCTCTTGTGGTGTCAATTGCTTCATCCACTCCTTCTGAAGTCCCTGCGATTTTGTCGGACTACCAGGATGTATTTGATGAGCCCAAACTCAGTTCTCTACCTCCTCATAGGGATTGTGATTGTGCTATAAATTTGATTCCTGGTAGTAAGTTTCCTAAGGGACGACATTTCAATTTGTCAGTGCCGGAGCATGCTGCTATGCGGAGTTATATAAAGGAGTCTTTGGAGAAAGGACTTATTCGCCCCTCCTCCTCCCCTCTGGGTGCGGGATTCTTTTTTGTGGCTAAGAAGGATGGTTCCCTGAGACCTTGTATTGATTATCGCCTTCTAAATAAAATCACGGTCAAATTTCAGTATCCTTTGCCATTGTTATCTGATCTGTTTGCTCGCATTAGGGGGTCTAGTTGGTTCACCAAGATAGATCTTCGTGGTGCGTATAACCTTGTGCGTATTAAGCAGGGTGATGAATGGAAAACAGCATTTAATACGCCCGAAGGCCATTTCGAGTACTTGGTGATGCCTTTTGGACTTTCTAACGCTCCTTCTGTCTTTCAGTCCTTCATGCACGACATCTTCCGCGAGTATCTGGATACATTTATGATTGTGTATCTGGATGATATTCTGTTTTTTTCTGATGATTGGGAGTCCCATGTTAAGCAGGTCAGGATGGTGTTTCAGGTCCTGCGTGCCAATGCTTTATTTGTGAAGGGCTCAAAATGTCTTTTTGGAGTCCAGAAGGTTTCTTTTTTGGGTTTCATTTTATCCCCTTCTACTATTGAGATGGACCCAGTCAAGGTTCAGGCTATTCATGACTGGACTCAGCCTACATCTGTTAAGAGTCTTCAGAAGTTCTTGGGTTTTGCTAATTTTTACCGTCGCTTCATCGCTAATTTTTGTGGTGTTGTTAAGCCTTTGAAGGATTTGACCAAGAAGGGTTCTGATGTTACTAATTGGTCTCCTGCGGCTGTGGAGGCCTTTCGGGAGCTGAAGCGCCGGTTTTCCTCGGCTCCGGTCTTATGTCAGCCAGATGTCTCTCTTCCTTTCCAGGTCGAGGTTGATGCTTCTGAGATTGGAGCGGGGGCTGTTTTGTCGCAGAGAAGCTCTGATGGCTCTGTGATGAAGCCATGTGCTTTCTTTTCAAGAAAGTTTTCGCCTGCCGAGCGGAATTATGATGTCGGTAATCGGGAGTTGTTGGCTATGAAGTGGGCATTTGAGGAGTGGAGACATTGGCTTGAGGGAGCTAAGCATCGTGTGGTGGTCTTGACTGATCACAAAAATCTGATTTATCTCAAGTCGGCCAAGCGGCTGAATCCTAGACAGGCTCGTTGGTCGTTGTTTTTCTCTCGTTTTGATTTCGTGGTCTCGCACCTGCCTGGTTCGAAGAATGTGAAGGCTGATGCTCTTTCTAGGAGTTTTGTGCCTGACTCTCCTGGAGATTCTGAGCCGGCTGGTATCCTCAGAGAAGGGGTGATTTTGTCTGCCATCTCCCCAGATTTGCGACGAGTGCTGCAGGAGTTTCAGGCGGATAGACCTGACCGTTGTCCACCGGAGAGACTGTTTGTCCCAGATAGATGGACCAACAGAGTTATTTCCGAGGTTCATTCTTCGGTGTTGGCAGGCCATCCTGGAATATTTGGTACCAGAGATTTGGTGGCCAGGTCCTTTTGGTGGCCTTCCTTGTCGCGGGATGTGCGTTCCTTTGTGCAGTCTTGTGGAATTTGTGCTCGGGCTAAGCCTTGCTGTTCTCGTGCCAGTGGTTTGCTGTTACCTTTGCCTGTCCCGAAGAGGCCTTGGACGCACATTTCCATGGATTTTATTTCAGATCTCCCTGTCTCTCAGAGAATGTCTGTCATCTGGGTGGTGTGTGATCATTTTTCAAAGATGGTCCATTTGGTGCCCTTGCCTAAGTTGCCTTCCTCCTCCGAGTTGGTTCCGCTGTTTTTTCAAAATGTGGTTCGTTTGCACGGGATCCCTGAGAATATTGTTTCCGACAGAGGATCCCAGTTTGTGTCTAGATTTTGGCGGACCTTTTGTGCTAAGATGGGCATTGATTTGTCTTTTTCGTCGGCCTTCCATCCTCAGACGAGTGGCCAGACCGAGCGAACTAATCAGACCTTGGAAACCTATTTAAGATGTTTTGTTTCTGCTGATCAGGACGACTGGGTGGCTTTTTTGCCATTGGCCGAATTTGCCCTTAATAATCGGGCTAGTTCTGCTACTTTGGTTTCGCCTTTTTTTTGTAATTCGGGATTTCATCCTCGTTTTTCCTCGGGTCAGGTGGAGCCTTCTGACTGTCCTGGAGTGGATCTTGTGGTGGATAGGTTGCATCAGATTTGGGATCATGTGGTGGACAATTTGAAGCTGTCACAAGAGAAGGCTCAGCGCTTTGCCAACCGCCGTCGCTGTGTGGGTCCCCGACTTCGCGTTGGGGACTTGGTGTGGTTGTCTTCTCACTTTGTTCCTATGAAGGTCTCCTCTCCCAAGTTCAAGCCTCGGTTTATCGGTCCTTATAAGATTTTGGAAGTCCTTAACCCTGTGTCATTTCGTTTGGACCTCCCAGCATCGTTTGCTATTCATAATGTGTTCCATCGGTCGTTGTTGCGGAGGTATGTGGTGCCTGTGGTTCCTTCGGTTGAGCCTCCTGCCCCTGTGCTGGTTGAGGGAGAATTGGAATACGTGGTGGAGAAGATCTTGGCTTCTCGTATTTCTAGACGGAGGCTTCAGTATTTGGTTAAGTGGAAGGGCTATGGTCAGGAGGATAATTCCTGGGTTGTCGCCTCTGATGTTCATGCGGCTGATTTGGTTCGTGCCTTCCATGTGGCTCACCCTGATCGCCCTGGGGGTTTTTGATGAGGGTTCAGTGACCCCTCCTCAAGGGGGGGGGTACTGTTGTGAACTCTGTTTTCGGGCTCCCTCTTGTGGTCACACGTGGTATTGTGTGAGTTTTGTTTTTGGGCTCCCCCTGGTGGCTTTGTTTGTTATCCTGCGGATCTGTGGCTGAATCAGCTGCCTCGTTATGCACTAGGGAGTTTCCTATTTAGCTCTGCTTCACCTCCACTTGTTGCCGGCTGTCGATGTATTCAGTGCTATTCTGATCTCCCCTGATTATCTTCGTTTTCAGTCTCTTCTGGAGAAGCTAAGTTTCTGTTTGATTATTTTTTCATCAGTCTGCAATATGATTTCAGTGTATGATGAGTTTAGTCCAGCTTGCTAATATGTGAGTTCTTGCGGCTGGTAAGCTCTGGGGTACGGAGTTGCTTCCCCCGCACCGTTAGTTGGTGCGGGGGCTCGAGCAATCTCTGCGTGGATATTTTGCTTAGGGTTTTCTATTGACCGCACAGCTCCCTTCCTATTTTCTGCTATCTAGTGCTAGCGGGCCTCATTTGCTAAATCTATTTAATCTCTGCGTTTGTGCTTTCCCCTTAACTCACCGTTAATATTTGTGGGGGGCTTTTCTATATCTTTGGGGTCATTTTTCTGAGGCAAGTAAGGACTTTACTTTCCCTCTAGGAATAGGTAGTTTCTCAGGCCGTGAAGAGACGTCTAGGATTTTCAGGTAACGTTCCACGGCTGCCTATAGTTGTTTGCGGATAGGATCAGGTTGCGGTCAATCCAGATACCACTTCCCAGAGCTGGTCGTCGGTTTAGTTACTTAGCTAGTCAAACTTGCGATCCTTGCCACTAGGATCATAACAATTCCCACACAGTGTAGAGCCCCCATACATTGTGCCTAGTTTTTGCTTCTGGCGATATGCACCCGTAAATTAAGTGCCTTCTCTACATTACAATAATGCCAAACATGTGGCCGGCTACTGTGGTTTAGGCAAAGTGGGGCTCAGGAGAAGGATGGCATTTGGGTTTGTGAGAATTCACAGGATTTTATTTGTTTTTATTATACAATATGAGTATGGGGTTAATAATGGGGGCGTCTTATAGAAGTCTCTCCATTACTAACCTCTGGACTTGATGTCACCAGCCAATACAAAGGTGACATCAACCGACCCAACTATCACCCCACTTGCCACCACATCTGGACAAGTGGAAAGAGCGACACTAATTGCCAGAATTGGCGCATCTGATAGATGCGCCTTTTCTAGCGTGGCTGAGAGCTAATGTTTTTAGGCTGGCCAATATTCATGGCTCCTAAACTATTAATATTAGCCCACAGCTGTCTGCATAGCTTTTGCTGATTATTAATTTATAGGGGGACCCTAAGTAATTTTTTGGGGGGCCTCCAATGTTAATAGCCATAATATGATATAATCAGGTTAACGGACCGGGTTTAAATCAAGCAAAGAACTGGTGGCAGTCCTACCAGGCTGGTTTCATTTGTGCTAGTGAAAGAGGCCTCTCAGCCTGTCAGGGCTGTGAGCGATTGTGGTGCCACATCAGTGGCTGCGTGGACCACATCCTCTCACTCCCTGTGCCTCCCTGACCCGTGTGGGCAGGGTATGTTTGTGTAAACCTGTACCAAGCTGACCTTACGTGTCCCCATGGGGTGCAGAACGTAATGCTGGTGATAGTGGGGAGACCATATTAAGTGATCTGTCTGACGTGATAGTGACGTCAGGCAGGTGTTGAGGTGCGGGGTTTGTCACATGTGATGGCAGCAGTGGGATTCTGTGTGACCTCTCTGGTGCCATCCTTCACACCCCATATGAAGTGGTAAACTACTGTTTTAGTACAGGGCAGAGCTTGGAAGGGAAGGATAGACAATTGAATTCTGGAGCCCAAGATTGGCTGAGATAGATTGCAGATTCCAATGTTGCATTTGAAGAGCTTCTGACACGCCAAAACAGCAGAAACCACTACAGTTGATAACATTTTGGACACTACACCTCTTGAGCAATTCATCTACAGGTGTAGTGAGCATTTTTAACCGTCAGGTGATTGACAGAATTGTACATCAATGACAAATTACATTTTTTCCATTTTTTCTACTAAAATGTTGATTTGGCCCCAAGTTTTTAATATTTAAAATGCATAATAGAAGAAAACAAATAGTACAATTTATTATGCAAATTCTCCTGTGTTCCCCAATACCCAATATGTAGTTGAAAACTACTTTTGAAGAATAATACAAAGAATAAATGAAGAAACATAGAGTTCAAATCTCCCCATAATTGTATGGATTAACCTCAAAAAGAGAATATATATGTATATTGAAGACTTGTCATGTCAAAAGTACAAAAATCATCTTTTTTTCATTCTTTATTTAAATTTTCAAATTTAAAGAACAAATAAACATTACAAGTGTTGTAGGACAATACAAACAATACAAAAAAAATCAGGCTCACAAGTCTCATCATAAAGAAATGCAAAACATGAAACACTGAACAATAATGGAGGTGGGAGGGGAGATCATGGGGGCAGTGATCTGACCAATAATTTCTGAAAACATATCAGGTAAAACAAATATAAAGGTCCAAAGCCTTAAATAGAAGAAGGTGGGAGGGGAGTGGCACATTACGAAGAGGACCCCAGTTTCCATGTCTTGGAGATTTTGGATCTGTATATATGGTTTTGAGCAAGATGAAACTCCATATGAAAATGAGTGTTAATTTTATCACAGAGTTGAGAAAGAGATGGAAGAACTGGAGCTTTCCACATAGAAGCAATACACTGTCTAGCAGCACTAAGGATGTGTACCACCGTGATCCTTTGATCTATAGGGAGACAATCAATTTCCATATTTATAACTGCCAAAGCAGGGGAAGGGACAGTTTTAACATTTATAAGCTCAGATATCAAATCAAAAACATTCACTCAGAATAATTGTATCAGGGGACATAATCAGAAATTATGAGCTAAAGAACCCACAGAACCACATCCCTTCCAACAAAAGGGGGACAGATTTTGAGATCCATGAGCTAGTCCATCAGGGGTCATATACCACCTCATATGCACCTTCTTCAATTGTTCTAAGTGATTTATGCAAGTGAAGATTTAAGTATACAACTAGAGGCCTCCTGCCACTCCCAAATTGAAAAAGAAAGGCCCAAATCTCGTTCCCATCTCGCCATATACGGCCAGCGTTCCCTTTGACCAGATGAGGCCAAAACCCTGTAAACTATAGAAAGGCCTCTCGTAGTAGTATCAGCACGATCAAAGTACCTCCAAATTAGAGATATGCTAGGCTTGTTATTAAATAATTGGAAGGGAGTAAGAAAGTGTCTGATTTGGATGTATTGATAAAAAAAACTTCCATTCTAATTTTTGGGTCCTCACCAGAGATTCAAAAGCAACAAGTGTTTTATTATTAAATAAATCAGCTAAGGAAGTGACCCCCAGTCTGGACCAGTTACTCAGATTGAGATGTGGGATATAGGCCTCCAATAATCTAACAGAAATTTTTGTTGGGGATGGAAAGTCACCCGTCCCCACCCAGAGTCTCTACATGGACAATGACGACCTTATAATTGGGAGAATTGGATTAAAATTAGTCGGCGATAAAAGTTCAGCTTCCAAAAGAAGTCTAGTAGAGCCCCGCCAAGCGAAACAGTTTTCAATTTGGAGTCATCTATGTGAGGACGACTGAGACCACCAGATCTCCGTGCTTTCAAGTAACGCTACCCTGTGGTAAGCCATAATATTGGGTACTTCCAGTCCTCCCTGGACATAACTACAAACCATAGATTTATAAGCTACTCTAGCCCTCTTCTTCGCCCAAATAAATTTTCCGATAAGTGATTGGAGTTTTTGAATAAATAACCTGGATAATTTTAAGGGGATACAATGACAAAAATATAAAATTGTTGGTAAGAACACCATCTTAAAGGACTATATTCCAGCCATCCAAGATAAATGAAGACCCATATACCTATCTAGTTCCATATTTAAGGAATTATATAGCTTATTACAATTTTCTTTAAGAATAAGATGGGAAGAAGTCAGCAATATTCCCAGATACGGAATACCTTCAGTTTGTCATTTAACGGGAAATAGCTTCTCTAGATAGTCCCGCAGGGCAAGGGGAACTGCAATGGGGAAAATCAAAGATTTAGAAGCATTCAGTTTATAATAGGAGATTCTTGAAAACTTTTCAAGCTCACCCATAACCTCAGGTAGGGATCTCTCCAGATTTGTGCACATTATAATTACGTCAGCATAGAGAACTATCACAGTATTAGTTTGAAAACCTAACTTGAAAACCTGAGATACCACTGTTTTTACGGATGGACTCCACCAGGGGTTCCATAACTAAAGCAAATATAATCGGGGATAGTGGACAACCCTGGCGGGTACCGTTAGAGATAGAGAAGTTCCGCAATCTAAATCCTGAGGCCACAACTAATGCATTAGAGTTAGAATATAGAGAAAGAACAGCAGACTTAATAGGGCCAGTAAGTCCACATTTAGATAAAATTCCATCTGGATAGCCCCAGTACACCCGGTCGAAGGCCTTTTCGGCATCCAATGACAAGAGAGCACTAGGGCCACCAGAGACCTCAGATTGATTAATCTTCTTGTTCCACCTCTGGATTGACAACCAGCAACAAAGCCCACTTGATCCGGATTAATCAAGGAAGGCAAGATCTTATGTAATCTGAAAGCAAGGGGTTTAGAGAACAATTTCACATCACAATTAAGTAAGAAGATAGCTCTAAAATTGTCCGGGGAGGTGAGAGGTTTCCCTGGTTTGGGAATAGTGGATATTATGATTATTTATTTATATAGCACCATTAATTCCATGGTGCTGTACATGAGAAGGGGTTACATCAAAATACAAATATCACTTACAGCAAACAAACTAACAATGACAGACTGGTACAGAGGGAAGAGTACCCTGCCCTTGAAGGCTTAGATTCTACAGGATTATGGGGAAGGAGACAGTAGGTCGAGGGTTGCAGTAGCTCCGATGGTGTTGAGGTGGCCGTATGGTCGTTACAGGTTGTAAGCTTCTTTGAAGAGGTGTGTTTTCAGGTTTCTTTTGAAGGATGCAAATGTGGTGGCTAACCAGACGTGTTGGGGCACAGAATTCCAGAGGATGGGGATACTCGGGAGAAGTCTTGGAGACGATCGGGTGAGGAGCGAATAAGCGTGGAGGAGAGAAGGAGGTCTTGGGAGGACCGGAGATTATGTGAGGGAGGATATTGAGAGACTAGTTCGGAAACATATGGAGGAGAAAGGTTATGGATGGCTTTGTAGGTCAGTGTTAGTAGTTTAAACTGGATACGCTGGGAAATTAGGAGCCAGTGAAGAGAATTGCAAAGAGGGGAAGCAGGAGTGTAGAGAGGAGTTGAGTTCTATTAGTTGAGCAGCAGAGTAAAGGACGGACTGGAAGGGTGCAAATGTGTTAGAAGGTAGGCCACAGAGGAGGATGTTGCAGTAGTCGAGGCGGGAGATGATTAGGGCATGTACGAGCATTTTGGTAGAGTGAGGGTTGAGGAAAGGACGGATTCTGGAAGTATTTTTGAGCTGGATGTAACAGGAGGTGGCAAGAGCTTGGATGTGCAGTTGGAAGGGCAGGGCAGAGGGTTACTCCGAGGCAGCGGATTTTGGGTACAGGAGAAAGTGTGATTTCATTTATTTTGATAGACAGATCAGGTAGGGAAGATATGCAAGTTAGAGGGAAAATAATTAGTTCTGATTTGTCCACATTAAGCTTGAGGAAGTGAGAGCAGAAGAAGGAGGATATGGCTGATAAACACTCTGGGATTCTGGAGAACAGATGGGTGACATCTGGGCCAGAGAGGTAGATCTGAGTGTCATCAGCATATAGATGGTACTGAAAGCCATAGGATCTTTTGAGTTTGTCCCAGGCCGAGTGTATAGAATGAGAAGAGTAAGGGCCCAAGGACAGAGCCTTGAGGGACACCAACAGAGAGGGGGCGAGATGAAGAGGTAGTATGTGAATAGGAAACGCTAAATGTGCGGTTGGTAAGGTATGAGGAGATCCAAGATAGGGCAAGGTCTTTGACACCAAAGGAAGAGAGGATCTGTAGTAGGAGGCAGTGGTCAACTGTGTCGAAGGCAGAGGACAGGTCTAGAAGGAGGAGTATAGAGAATTGTCTGTTAGCTTTGGCTGTAAGTAAGTCGTTAGTAAGTTTGGTCAGGGCAGTCTCAGTGGAATGGTGGGGACGGAAGCCAGATTGTAGGTTGTCGAAGAGAGAGTTAGATGCAAAGTAGGAGGAAAGTTCAGCATGGACGTGCTGCTCATGGAGCTTGGAAGCAAATGGGAGCAAAGATATGGGGCAATAGCTGGACATAGCGCTTGGGTTAAGGAATGTCTTTTTGAGGATACGTGTAATTGTGGCATGTTTGAAAGCAGTGAGGAAAATACCAGAAGTTATTGATATGTTGAAGAGATGGGTTAGGGATAGGATTAGTGCGGTGGTGAGGTTGGGGAGGAGGTGGGATGGGATAGGGTCAAGTGCACAAGTGGTGAGTTGTGATTTGGGGAGAAGTTGAGCAAGTTCCCCTTTGGTGATTTTGGAGAGGGAAGTTATGGGGTTTGGGCATTGGTCTGGTATACAATGGGGTTGTGGTGGTTTGACAACAAAAGACTTGCCTTGCTTGGTCTATCTTATTTTTGAAGTGCGTGGCAAAGTCCTTGGCAACGATTAGGAACTTGGAGGGGGCAGTAGTGGGTGGAGGAGGGAGTTAAAAGAGTTGAGCAACTGTTTGGGGTTGTGGGGTAAGGAAGATATGAGGGTTGTGAAGTAGGCCTGTTTAGCAGAGGTTAGAGCTGATTTGAATGCGAGTGTTGCTTGTTTGAGTGCAGCGAAATCATCTTGCGAATGCGTTTTCTTCCAACATCGTTCTGAATACTTGCTGAAGCTTCTTAGTGATGTTATTGTGCCAGGGTTGTCTTTTGGTTCGTCGTACTCTGCTATGCATGAAAGGGGAGACCGTGTCAAAAGCTGATGCAAGAGTGGCATTGTAGAAAGCAGTGGCAGTGTTTGTGTCGTGGAGTGAGGATATGGATGCTAGTGGTGGGATAGAGTCAGAGAGTGTGTGAGTGTCTAGGTGTGCGAAGTTCCTGCGTGGGTGCGCATGTTGCTGGACATGGGTGACAGATGAGGAGGACAAGGATGAGAAAGTGAGTAGATGGGGGTCAGATAGAGGGAGAGGGGAGGTAGAGAAGCTAGATAGGGAGCAGAAACGAGTGAAGGCCAGGTCTATTGTGTGTCCATCTATGTGGGTGGCTGAGGAAGACCACTGAGTAAGTCCAAAGTATGAAGTAAGGGACAGGAGTTTGGAGGCAGCTGACTGGTGGGTGTCAATGGGGATTTTGAAGTCACCCATGATGATGGTGGGAATGTCAGCAGAGAGAAAGTGAAGGACTCAGGTGGAGAATTGGTCACTAAAGGCAGTGGTTGGGCCCGGAGGTCGGTATATGACGGCCATTTGGAGGTTGTAGGGGGAGTAGATGTGGACAGAGTGGACTTCAAAAGAAGGGAGTATAAGGGAGGGTAGAGGTGGGATTGGGTTAAAGGTACAGTTGGAAGAAAGAAGTCTCACTCCTCCACCATATTTTTTGCCTGGGCGAGGAGTGCGGGTGAAGTGGAGGCCACTGTAACATAGTGCAGCAGGGGAGGCTGTGTCAGAGGATGTCAGCCATGTTTCGGTGATGCCCAGAAAGAAAAGGTTACGAGAGGTAAAGAGGTCGTGAATCACATGGAGTTTATTGCAGATGTAGCTGACATTCCATAGTGATCCAGAGAGAGGGTGCAGGAGGGTGGCGCGTCATGGGTAGTGTTGAGCGATACCTTCCGATATCGGAAAGTATCGGTATCGGAAAGTATCGGCCGATACCGTCAAAGTATCGGATCTCGCCGATTCCGATACCCGATCCCAATGCAAGTAAATGGGACCAAAATATCGGAATTAAAATAAACCCTTTCTTTCCTTGTAGGTTCATTCTACATGAAGGAAAACAACTAAGAATAATGTAGGATGTATTGGGGGAGGTGGGGGAGTCAATAAAGGCATAGAGGTTTAGCCCAATCAAATAGAATAGCAGGAATTTTAATTTTTTTTAAAGACGTTCGGAGTTACAAAGATATTGACTGTTAAGATTTTTTTTATTTAGTCAGATATTGATGTTTCACTACTTCCACGCCCTTCACCCTCTTTTTTACTTCTCCCACACTTTCTTCCTCATCATCATCAGCATCTTTGACATCAACTTCTTTTTCACCTTATTCATCTTCTTCATCTTCTACCTATAATTTTTTTTTTACATTGTTCATATTCTTTTTATTTAACTATTATTCTTCTTCATATTCAACTTCTTCATCATATTCTTATTTGTGACAGGCATTCCCGTAGTTGTTATCTATAAAAGTTTGAAGATTACACCTTCCGTTCTGCCTGTCACAAAAGAGTTACATTTGTCCGCGTTCAGTTTGGCCTGCAGCATCAGGCTTTATCCAGGGGCACCACGAGGAGGAACGGACTCACCCCCATACACTGCTTTGTCTTCTTCTGCTTATAATTTAGATAATATCTTTTGCTCTGATATTTAGTGTTTTGCTTAATGTTCTTCTGCTCTTTGTTCTGCAGCCTCTTGTTCTTCTGCTTCTCGGTCTCCCATGTAATCGTCGTCTCCAGGGTCATTGTCTCCAGGGTCGTCATCTCCGGGGTCGTCGTCATCGGGGTGGTCTTCAGGGTCATCGTCTCCAGGGTCGTCATCATCTCAGTGGTTGTCGTCTCTGGTGTCGTCGTCATCTTAGGGGTGGTCTTCCGGGTCGTCGTCTTTAGGGTCTTGAACTTGGAAATGTAGCAGAAGGTACAAGAAGGCTGAGAAAATGCCGAGAAACAGCTGATGGAACTGGAACTCGGATGGCTACCCGAAGGTCCAAGAGCCAATGGAACTACCGAGGACCAGCTGACGTTACTGGAACCCAGTTACTAAGCAGGAGGTACCCGTGCCTGAAAGCACTACCAAGGACCACCTGATGTTGGTGGAACTCGGATACCCAGAGGGAGGCACCTAAGCCAAAGGCTCTGCCCGGAACCAGCTGACGGTACTGGAACCAGGATGGGGAGCCGAAGGTACAAGAGCAAAAGACACTGCCGAGAACCAGCTGACGGTACTGGAACCCGGATGGGTAGCCGAAGGTCCAAGAGCCAATGGAACTACCGAGGACCAGCTGACGTTACTGGAACCCGGTTACTAAGCAGGAGGTACCCGTGCCTGAAAGCACTACCAAGGACCACCTGACGTTGGTGGAACTCGGATACCCAGAAGGAGGCACGTAAGCCAAAGGCTCTGCCCGGAACCAGCTGACGGTACTGGAACCAGGATGGGGAGCAGAAGGTACAAGAGCAAAAGACACTGCCGAGAACTAGCTGACGGTACTGGAACCCGGATGGGTAGCCGAAGGTCCAAAAGCCAATGGAACTACCGAGGACCAGCTGACGTTACTGGAACCCAGTTACTAAGCAGGAGGTACCCGTGCCTGAAAGCACTACCAAGGACTACCTGACGTTGGTGGAACTCGGATACCCAGAAGGAGGCACCTAAGCCAAAGGCTCTGCCCGGAACCAGCTGACGGTGCTGGAACCAGGATGGGGACCTATTCAAGCTTGTCTTCCTAGAGCCCCAACTAGCGGTGTTGGAGCAAAGGGTCAGCAGGGGGAGCAGAGTGTAGACTGAAGCTTGCACTGGAGGCATTTGTAGGTCTGTTGTGTCTGCGTGGCGTTTGTAGGACACGTTGCCGGCTACACAGCAGGGGAACAGCTGGCGGTGCTGAACCCCACTGACACATTGGCGGGTGTTTTTCTCTGTGCAGCCAGCACTTCGGGGCACCAACTGGCGGTGTTAGAGCCCAGGCTCTGCAGGGGGAGCAGAGTGTAGGCCGAAGCCTAATTGAACCAATTTTAAAGGTAACCTTTAACCCCCCCTCAGGGGTTGCAAACTAGAAGAGCCACACCTTGGGCAGTAGTAATGCTGCACAAGTCAAAGGTTGCTCTTTTAAATTCTGTTCCTTGCACACGCTGAATGAAACATGTATGACATTTAGCCCCTTAAACAGTCAAAACTGTCTTGGAGGCGGGAGTTTCCTTCTTAATGAGACGCAGCACAGATGTCAAGAATCCCACCTTGGTGCTGGGTGCGGCCTCCTGAGCATTGTTATTTGCTGTACAGGAGTCTGCGCTGTCGTGTTATCCCTTGGCCTTGCGCTGTTAGCGCTGCCCATCTTCTGACATCATTTAATGTCGGCCGGTGCGGTTTGCGATGACCATGAATCCCAGCCCCGCAGTGCCTTTACAGTGTTTCACACTGCGGGGCTGGGATTCATGGCCTGGCGCAGTACATATGTTCGCCTCTCGCTCGTGTCCTTACACCTGCTACAGACTGTGCGGCGTCAGCTGATCCCTTATCGCATGCCACGGCCATGAAGCCGCACAGTCTGAAGAAGGCGGAAGGAGCTGAGTGACAGCCTGGCGAAGATATGCACTGCTCATGCCCGTCAATCACACCCTCGCAGTCAAAATAAATAGGACACCGAGGGGCGTTGAGTCAAGCAGGGCGGCCGCAGAGGTGCAGCCAGCCAAACAATGATGTCAGAAGAAGGGCTGTGCTACCAAGGGGGTTGTTGCGTGTCATTACAAAGGAAAGTCACACCTCAGGGACGTTTTAATGGTCTCAGGGGACACATTGTAGACGTGTTCTGTTCCACGTGTGCAAGGAGAATAAGTTTATGAGCCACCTTTCACACATGCAGCATTACTGCTGTACAAGGTGGCTGTAAAACATACAAACACCTGGGGGAGGGGGGACAGTTTCCCTTCAATTTCAGTTCTTGTGTCTGCGTGGCTTTTGCAGGACATGATGCCGGCTACACAGCAGGGGAACAGCTGGCGGTGCTGAACCCCACTGACACATTGGCTGGTGTTTTTCTCTGTGCAGCTAGCAGCAGGGCTGCTACTAGGAATTTCAGGGCCCCATACTGGCAAAATTTTCAGGGCCCCCTTAAGACTCCGCCCAGGCTCCACCCCAGCCCCGCCTCCACCCCTCGAACTGTCCACAGCCCCACCGCTGTCTCTTGGCAAAACTCCACGTCTCACAAATCACACATTAACAGTTCCCATCACCAGATCAAACACATAGTTTTGTTTGTTTTGGCCAAAAGATTTTTTTTAATCTAAGACGACAACAAGGTAGACTCTTTTGGCCGGGCCCTACTCTACTCTAACCTATTAGACATTTGCTAAAATATGCAATACAATTTAGGTGTATTTTTATTTATTTTTCAATTTTTCAAATGACCAATAATACCACATACAAGGGACAAATACCACAACACCATGACCAGACACCATATTATCACCACATAGTGACCTATAATACTATCTACAAGGAACAAATACTGCCACACCATGTGCAGACCACATATTACCACCACAGTGACCGAACAATATCACATACAAGGGACAAATACCACCGCAGCATGTCCAGACCACATATTGCCATCACATGGTGACCAACTACATACAAGGAACAAATACCAACACAACATGAACAGACCACATATTACCACCACACTGTGACCGAATAATAGCACATACAAGGAACAAATACCGCTACACCATGGCCGGACAACATATTACCACCACATTGTGACTGAATAGTACAATACTGATCATTAATTTAAAAAAAATACTATCACCATAAGTGCCATTATACACAGGAGATCTGTACTTAGTATGCAGTGTGTGTACAGGTAATACAGTGGTCACTTGAGCTCTTATATATAGTGTCAGTGTACAGGTAATACAGGGATCACCAGTGACTTTATACACAGGAGCTCTGTATATAGGGTACAGTGTACATGTAATACAGCGATCACTAGTGACATTATACACAGGAGCTCTGTATATAGTGTATAGTGTACAGCTAATATAGTGATCACTAGTGACATTATACACAGGAGCTCTGTATATAGTATACAGTGTATGGTGTCAGTGTACAGGTAACATACTCACCAGTGACGTATCTAGCTAAAGTCCTTCATCTTTGCGTTTCTTTTTAATCCAGCGCAGACCGCTATCACTTCTTTTTGCCAGGACTCGTCTCTGCATAAAATAACACAGTTATCTAGAGCACCGCTTCCAGAGCACATTCCTCATTTTTTCCCTTTCTTCTACACTACACATCTGACTACAGACGTTCACCCACCATTAATATATACTGTAATTGGTTATTATGCAACCCACCATTCCAAATATAAATTATTGTTCAAAATGTTTTTATTCAACAAGAAGGAGAAATATACAAACATTGTAACAGTAACCATTAATAATAATGTTAACATTTTACTCCCCTCTTCCCCAGCAGTAGCTCCACCACCTTCCAAATATAAATTATAATCCGCCACTGTGCCCCCACTATCTGTATATAGCCACTTTCCCCATGTAATATATAAATTAATTAACACCTGTATTCTTTCTACCAATTTATTACCAGTCACTTTATCCTCAACGATCCCACTATTTACCTCCCGCTCTAACCCTTACCCCAATTCATTATAGTTACATGCCCCTTCTGCCTCAATTCATTGCCATGTCTTCTCTCTCTCCCACCCTCTATTCATTATGAATTGCTCTTCCCCACCCTCAAAATTCATTATTTGCTCTCCCTACCTTCAATACACCATTGGCTCTCCCCACCCCCACCTTCAATTCAATTGCTGTCCACGTTCCTCACACTCACTTCATGTGCAGTCCCCATCACCCCCACTTCATCATTTAGTCCTCTATCATCATTTAGTCCCCTATCCCCCCCCGTCACTTCATCTGCAGTCCCCCTTACTTCATCATTTGAAGCCCCCTACCATTTCATCATGTGCAGAACCCCCTCAAACACACTTCATCATCTGCAGTCCCTATCACTCCCACATAATTTCCTGTCCCCATCACCCCCACATCATCATTTGCAGTCCCCATCACCCCCACATCATCATTTGCAGTCCCAATCACCCCCCACATCATTTGCAGTCCCCATCACCCCCACATCATCATTTGCAGTCCCCATCACCCCCACATCATCATTTGCAGTCCACATCACCCCCACATCATCATTTGCAGTCCCCCCACATCATTTGCAGTCCCCATCACCCCCACATCATCATTTGCAGTCCCCATCACCCCCACATCATCATTTGCAGTCCCCATCACCCCCACATCATTTGTAGTCCCCATCACCCCCACATCATCATTTGCAGTCCCCATCACCCCCACATCATTTGCAGTCCCCATCACCCCCACATCATCATTTGCAGTCCACATCACCCTCACATCATCATTTGCAGTCCCTCCACATCATTTGCAGTCCCCATCACCCCCACATCATCATTTGCAGTCCCCATCACCCCCACATCATCATTTGCAGTCCACATAGTTACATAGTTATTAAGGTTGAAGGAAGACTGTAAGTCCATCTAGTTCAACCCATAGCCTAACCTAACATGCCCTAACATGTTGATCCAGGGGAAGGCAAAAAAACACCATGTGGCAAAGAGTAACTCCACCATGGGGAAAAAAATTCCTTCCCGACTCCACATACGGCAATCAGACTAGTTCCCTGGATCAACGCCTTATCAAGGAATCTAGTGTATATACCCTGTAACATTATACTTTTCCAGAAAGGTATCCAGTCCCCTCTTAAATTTAATTAATGAATCACTCATTACAACATCATACGGCAGAGAGTTCCATAGTCTCACTGCTCTTACAGTAAAGAATCCGCGTCTGTTATTATGCTTAAACCTTCTTTCCTCCAGACGTAGAGGATGCCCCCTTGTCCCTGTCTCAGGTCTATGATTAAAAAGATCACCAGAAAGGTCTTTGTACTGTCCCCTCATATATTTATACATTAAAATAAGATCACCCCTTAGTCTTCGTTTTTCCAAACTAAATAGCCCCAAGTGTAATAACCTATCTTGGTATTGCAGACCCCCCAGTCCTCTAATAACCTTGGTCGCTCTTCTCTGCACCCGCTCCAGTTCAGCTATGTCTTTCTTATACACCGGAGACCAGAACTGTGCACAGTATTCTAAGTGTGGTCGAACTAGTGACTTGTATAGAGGTAAAATTATGTTCTCCTCATGAGCATCTATGCCTCTTTTAATACATCCCATTATTTTATTTGCCTTTGTAGCAGCTGCCTGACACTGGCCACTGAATATGAGTTTGTCATCCACCCATACACCCAGGTCTTTTTCATTGACGGTTTTGCCCAGAGTTTTAGAATTAAGCACATAGTTATACATCTTATTACTTCTACCCAAGTGCATGACCTTACATTTATCCCCATTAAAGCTCATTTGCCATTTATCAGCCCAAGCTTCTAGTTTACATAAATCATCCTGTAATATAAAATTGTCCTCCCCTGTATTGATTACCCTGCAGAGTTTAGTGTCATCTGCAAATATTGAAATTCTACTCTGAATGCCCCCTACAAGGTCATTAATAAATATGTTAAAAAGAAGAGGGCCCAATACTGACCCCTGTGGTACCCCACTGCTAACCGTGACCCAGTCCGAGTGTGCTCCATTAATAACCACCCTTTGTTTCCTATCCCTGAGCCAGCTCTCAACCCACTTACACATATTTTCCCCTATCCCCATTACTCTCATTTTATGTAACAACCTTTTGTGTGGCACCGTATCAAAAGCTTTGGAAAAGTCCATATATACTACGTCCACTGGGTTCCCTTGGTCCAGTCCGGAACTTGCCTCTTCATAGAAGCTGATCAAATTAGTCTGACATGAACGGTCCCTAGTAAACCCGTGCTGATACTGGGTCATGAGGTTATTCCTCTTCAGATACTCCAGCATAGCATCCCTTAGAATGCCCTCCAGGATTTTACCCACAGTAGAGGTTAAGCTTACTGGCCTATAATTACCGAGTTCAGTTTTTGCCCCTTTTTTGAATATTGGCACCACATTTGCTATACGCCAGTCCTGTGGTACAGACCCTGTTATTATGGAGTCTTTAAAGATTAAAAATAATGGTCTATCAATGACTGTACTTAGTTCCTGCAGTACTCGGGGGTGTATCCCATCCGGGCCCGGAGATTTATCAATTTTAGTTATTTTTAGACGCCGCTGTACTTCCTGCTGGGTTAAGCAGGTGACATTTAATGGGGAATTTTTATCACTAGTCATTTTGTCTGCCATGGGATTTTCTTTTGTAAATACTGATGAAAAAAAGTCATTTAGCATATTGGCTTTTTCCTCATCCTCATCCACCATTTCACCCAGACTATTTTTAAGGGGGCCAACACTGTCATTTTTTAGTTTCTTACTATTTATATAGTTAAAGAATATTTTGGGATTATTTTTACTCTCTCTGGCAATGAGTCTCTCTGTCTCAATCTTTGCTGCCTTGATTTGCTTTTTACAGAATTTATTTAATTTTCTGTATTTATTTAATGCCTCCTCACTACCTACTTCCTTTAATTCTCTAAATGCTTTCTTTTTGTCCCTTATTGCCCCCCTTACAGCTCTATTTAGCCATATTGGTTTCCTCCTATTTCTAGTATGTTTATTCCCATACGGTATATACTGTGCACAGGTCCTATCCAGGATGCTAATAAATGTCTCCCATTTTCTTTGTGTATTTTTGTGTCTCAGGATATCGTCCCAGTTAATTGCACCAAGATCCTCTCTCATCCGTTGGAAATTTGCCCTCCTGAAGTTTAGTGTCCTTGTCACCCCCCTACTACCCATCTTATTAAAGGTTACATGAAAACTTATTATTTTGTGATCACTATTCCCCAAGTGACCCCCAACCCTTATATTTGATATGCGGTCTGGCCTGTTGGTTAATATTAGGTCTAGCAGTGCCCCCCTCCTTGTTGGGTCCTGAACCAGTTGTGAAAGGTAATTGTCTCTCATAGTTGTCAAAAACCGATTACCTTTGCTGGAACTGCAGGTTTCTGTTCCCCAATCTATTTCAGGGTAGTTGAAGTCCCCCATAATAATGACTTCTCCTTGAGTCGCAGCTTCATCTATTTGCTTTACGAGGATATTCTCCATTGCTTCCATTAGTTTTGGAGATTTATAACAAACCCCTATCAGTAATTTATTATTTTTTCCCCCTCCCCTTATCTCCACCCACAGCGACTCTACATTTTCATTAAATTCCCCTATATTATCACGCAGGATGGGTTTTAAGGAAGATTTTACATATAGACACACCCCACCCCCTCGCTTATCTGTATGGTCATTTCTGAACAGGCTATAGCCCTGCAAGTTAACAGCCCAGTCATGGCTCTCATCCAGCCACGTCTCAGATATCCCCACCATGTCATAATTATGCTCCAACAACATTAGTTCTAATTCATCCATTTTGTTGGCGAGGCTTCTGGCATTAGTATACATGCACTTGATGTTACTCTCTGTACCTCTATTCTTTCTTAAATTACTAACTGTTCTAACCCCACCCCCCATGCCACCGCCACCCCCAACTTCCTTATTTGTGCCCAGGTCTCTATCTGCACTATCTTCCCCTCCTATAAAATGAATACCCTCCCCCCCATTCCCTAGTTTAAACACTCCTCCAACCTTCTAACCATTTTCTCCCCCAGCACAGCTGCCCCTTCCCCATTGAGGTGCAGCCCGTCCCTAGCGTAGAGCCTGTAGCCAACTGAGAAGTCGGCCCAGTTCTGCAGGAACCCAAACCCCTCCTTCCTACACCAATTCTTGAGCCACTTATTAACCTCCCTAATCTCCCGTTGCCTCTCTGGCGTGGCACGTGGTACAGGCAGTATTTCGGAAAATACCACGTTGGAGGTCCTTGCTTTCAGCTTGCAGCCTAATTCCCTGAAATCATCTTTAAGGACCTTCCACCTACCTCTAACTTTGTCATTTGTGCCAATGTGCACCATGACCGCTGGGTCCTCACCAGCCCCTCCCAGTAATCTGTCCACCCGATCAGCGATGTGTCGGACTCAAGCGCCAGGTAGGCAGCACACCGTCCGACGATCCCTGTCTTTGTGACAGATTGCCCTATCTGTTCCCCTGATAATTGAGTCCCCCACTACCAGCACCTGTCTGGCCTGCCCTGCTCTCCTATTTCCCCCCTTACTGGCGCAGTCACTCCTCCGGCTTTCAGAGGACATGCCTGGCTGCAGCAGTGCTACCCCTGTACTGGCACCCCCCTCATCTGCCAACTTAGCAAACTTATTGGGGTGTGCCAGATCAGGACTAGCCTCCCTGGCACTCTTCCCTCTACCCCGCCTTCTATCTGTCACCCAGCTAACTGCCACACTGTCCTGCAGCTCCATCCTACCATCCCCCTCCTCATCTATCCCATTGAGCGTCTGCTCTGTGAGCAGAAGACTCCTCTCCATATTGTCTATGGATCTCAGTGTTGCCAGCTGCACATTTAGATCCAGTATCTGGGTTTCCAAATGCACAATGTGCTCACATCTCGCACAGCAGTATGCACCCTCGACCGGCTGGTCAAGGACTGCATACATGTGGCAAGATGTACATTGGATGGCATTAACAATTGTGGAGCACATTTCCTAATGGGGATTGCAGCACACAGAAACGTTAATTAAAAATAAATACAAAGTATTAATTAAACCCAAAAAAAAAAAAAAAAAAAAACCAAACAAAATAAACAGAAGCAATTCCTCCCTTGGAAACTCCCTGATTCCAAAGTCACTGAATCACAAGTCACACACTTACCGCCGTTCACACTTACACTCAGCTCGCTCACACTCGCTGTGCTGAAGATTTATAGATTTTTTTTTTTTCTCTCTATCTCCCCTCAACAGCAATCCACCTTGCTGTTCAGATGCACTTCCAAAAAGGACTTGAGCCTCAAACAGCTGCCCCTTATATCCCCTTAATTATGAGCCCCCACCCTAAGTTAACTCCTTATGAATATAGCTACTCCCAATTCAGCAACTCGCACAAATTCACACAGGTATTTGTTAAAGGCCTTCCAAATACCTCCTCACTCAATTCACCCCCACATCATCATTTGCAGTCCCCCACATCATTTGCAGTCCCCATCACCCCCACATCATTTGCAGTCCCCATCACCCCCACATCATTTGCAGTCCCCATCACCCCCACATCATCATTTGCAGTCCCCATCACCCCCACATCATCATTTGCAGTCCCCATCACCCCCACATCATTTGCAGTCCCCATCACCCCACATCATCATTTGCAGTCCCCATCACCCCACATCATCATTTGCAGTCCCCATCACCCCCACATCATTTGCAGTCCCCATCACCCCACATCATCATTTGCAGTCCCCATCACCCCCACATCATTTGCAGTCCCCATCACCCCACATCATCATTTGCAGTCCCCATCACCCCCACATCATCATTTGCAGTCCCCATCACCCCCACATCATCATTTGCAGTCCCCATCACCCCCACATCATAATTTGCAGTCCACATCACCCCCACATCATCATTTGCAGTCCCCCCACATCATTTGCAGTCCCCATCACCCCCACATTATCATTTGCAGTCCCCATCACCCCCACATCATTTGCAGTCCCCATCACCCCACATCATCATTTGCAGTCCCCATCACCCCCACATCATTTGCAGTCCCCATCACCCCACATCATCATTTGCAGTCCCCATCACCCCCACATCATCATTTGCAGTCCCCATCACCCCCACATCATCATTTGCAGTCCCCATCACCCCCACATCATCATTTGCAGCCCCCATCACCCCCACATCATCATTTGCAGTCCCCCCACATCATTTGCAGTCCCCATCACCCCCACATCATCATTTGCAGTCCCCCCACATCATTTGCAGTCCCCATCACCCCCACATCATCATTTGCAGTCCCCATCACCCCCACATCATTTGCAGTCCCCATCACCCCACATCATCATTTGCAGTCCCCATCACCCCACATCATCATTTACAGCCCCCATCACCCCCACATCATCATTTGCAGTCCCCATCACCCCCACATCATTTGCAGTCCCCATCACCCCCACATCATCATTTTCAGTCCCCATCACCACACATCATCATTTGCAGTCCCCATCACCCCCACATCATCATTTGCAGCCCCCATCACCCCACATCATCATTTGCAGTCCCCATCACCCCCACATCATTTGCAGTCCCCATCACCCCCACATCATAATTTTCAGTCTCCATCACCCCACATCATCATTTGCAGTCCCCATCACCCCCACATCATCATTTGCAGTCCCCATCACCCCCACATCATCATTTGCAGTCCCCTATCCCCCTTCACTTCATCTGCAGTCCCCCCCACTTCATCATCTGCAGACCCTATCATTTCATGTGCACAGTACTCCCTAAAACACACTTCATCATCTGCAGTCTCACTTCTCCCCCACCTCACCCATGTTTTTTATACTTACCTCAGTCGTTCCGGCCGTCTAGTGTTTCCAGCAGTGAAGCAGCAGCTAGAATGTATGGGCTGCTGAGAGGACCTGACAGGAGCCCCTACATTCTAGCACATTCACTACTGAGATTGCTAGAATGGATGGGCTGTAGTCAGGACCTGCAGGGAGCCCATACATTCTAGCTACAGCCGCGCAGGAGCTGCGCAGCCGACTAGGTAAGACGGCCGTGCACAGCTTCAAAACGGCTCCCGGGCCCCAACGCCGACTCACACGCCTCAGTTTACAGTATTTTAGTGCATGATGGGGCCCGGTCAGTAGAAGAAGCACAACAGTGGGGCCCCAGATCTGCAGGCCCCTCTGTGTACTGCTGCTGACGGGGCCCCATACAGCAGTAATGGCTTTCATGCCCTGATGGCGGCCCTGGCTAGCAGTACCGGGCACCAACTGGCGGTGTTAGAGCCCAGGGTCAGCAGGAGGAGAGGGAGCAGAGTGTAGGCCGAAGCCTGCACTGGCGGCAGCTTTGTGTCTGCGTGGCTGTTGCAGGACACGTTGCCGGCTACACAGCAGGGGAACAGCTGGCGGTGCTGAACCCCACTGACACATTGGCGGGTGTTTTTCTCTGTGCAGCCAGCACTTCGGGGCACCAACTGGCGGTGTTAGAGCCCAGGCTCTGCGGGAGGAGTAGAGGGAGCAGAGTGTAGGCCGAAGCCTAATTGAACCAATTTTAACCCCTTAGTGACAGAGCCAATTTGGTACTTAATGACCGAGCCAATTTTTAAAATTCTGACCAGTGTCAGTTTAAGAGGTTATAACTCTGGAACGCTTTATTGGATCCCGCTGATTCTGAGACTGTTTTTTCGTGACATGTTGTACTTCAAGTTAGTGGTAACATTTCATCGATATTACTTGCAATTATTTATGAAAAAAATGGAAATATGGCGAAAATTTTTAAAATTTTGCAATTTTCAAACTTTGTATTTTTATGCCCTTAAATCAGAGAGATATGTCACAAAAAATAGTTAATAAATAACATTTCCCACATGTCTACTTTACATCAGCACAATTTTGGAAACAATTTTTTTTTTTGTTAGGGAGTTATAAGGGTTAACAGTTGACCAGCAATTTCTCATTTTTACAACACCATGTTTTTTTTAGGGACCACATCACCTTTGAAGTGATTTTGAGGGGTCTATATGATAGAAAATAACCAAGTGTGACACCATTCTAAAAACTGCACCCCTCAAGCTGCTCAAAACCACATTCAAGAAGTTTATTAACCCTTTACGTACTTCACAGGAACTAAAACAATGTGGAAGAAAAAAATGAACATTTAACTTTTTTTTGCAAACATTTTACTTCAGAACCATTTTTTTTAATTTTCACAAGTGTAAAAACAGAAATTTAACCACAAATTTTGTTGTGCAATTTTTCCTGAGTACGCCGATACCCCATATGTGGAGGTAAACCACTGTTTGGGCGCACTGCAGAGCTTGGAAGTGAAGGAGCACCGTTTGACTGTTTCAATGCAGAATTGGCTGGAATTGAGATCGGACGCCATGTCGCGTTTGGAGAGCCCCTAATGTGCCTAAACAGTGGAATCCCCCACAGGTGACACCATTTTGGAAACTAGACCCCCCAAGGAACTTATCTAGTTGTGTGGTGAGCACTTTGAACCCCCAAGTGCTTCACAGAAGTTTATAACGTAGAGCCGTGAAAATAAAAAATCGCATTTGTTTTCACAAAAATGATTTTTTCGCCCACAAATTCTTATTTTCACAAGGGTAACAGGAGAAATTAGACCACAAAAGTTGTTGTGCAATTTCTCCTGAGTACGTCGATACCCCATATGTGGAGGTAAACCACTGTTTGGGCGCACCGCAGAGCTTGGAAGTGAAGGAGCACCGTTTGACTTTTTCAATGCAGAATTGGCTGCAATTGAGATCGGATGCCATGTCGCGTTTGGAGAGTCCCTGATGTGCCTAAACAGTGGAAACCCCCCACAAGTGATACCATTTTGGAAACTAGACCCCTTATGGAACTTATCGAGATGTGTGGTGAGCACTTTAAACCCCCAGGTGCTTCACAGAAGTTTATAACGTAGAGCCGTGAAAATAAAAAAATCGCATTTTTTCTACAAAAATGATTTTATTGCCTCCAAATTTTTATTTTACCAAGGGTAACAGGAGAAAATGGACCCCAGAAGTTGTTGTACAATTTGTCTTGAGTACGCCGACACCCCATATGTGGGGGTAAACCACTGTTTGGGCGCCTGGCTGAGCTCGGAAGCAAAGGAGCGCCATTTGACTTTTCAATGCAAAATTGACTGGAATTGAGATCGGACGCCATGTCGCGTTTGGAGAGCCCCTGATGTGCCTAAACAGTAGAAACCCCCCAAAAGTGACCCCATTTTGGAAACTAGACCCCCCATGGAACTTATCTAGATGTGTAGTGAGAACTTTGAATGCCCAAGTGCATCACAGAAGTTTATAATGCAGAGTAGTGAAAATAAAAAATATTTTTTTTCCCACAAAAAATATTTTTTTAGCCCCCAAATTTTTATTTTCACAAAGGTAACAAGAGAAATTGGACCCCAAAAGTTGTTGTCCAATTTGTCCTGAGTATGCTGGTACCCCATATGTGGGGGTAAACCACTGTTTGGGCGCACGGCAGAGCTCGGAAGGGAAGGAGCGCCATTTTGGAATGCAGACTTTGATAGAATTGTCTGCGGGCGTTATGTTGGGTTTGCAGACCCCTAATGTACCTAAACAGTAGAAACCCCCAACAAGTGACCCCATTTTGGAAAATAGACCCCCCAAGGAACTTATCTAGATATGTGGTGAGAACTTTGAATGCCCAAGTGCTTCACAGAAATTTATAATGCAGAGTAGTGAAAATAAAAAATATTTTTTTTCCCACAAAAAAGATTTTTTTAGCCTCCAAATTTTTATTTTCACAAAGGTAGCAAGAGAAATTGGATGCCAATATTTGTTCTCCAATTTGTCCTGAGTATTCTGGTACCCCATATGTGGGGGTAAACCACTGTTTTGGCACACGGCAGAGCTCGGAAGAGAAGGAGCGCCATTTTGGAATTCAGACTTTGATAGAATTGTCTGTGGGTGTTATGTTGCGTTTGCAGAGCCCCTGATGTACCTAAACAGTAGAAACCCCCCACAAGTGACCAAGTTTTGGAAACTAGACCCCCTAAGGAACTTATCTAGATATGTGGTGAGAACTTTGAAAGCTCAAGTGCTTCACAGAAGTTTATAATGCAGAGTAGTGAAAATAAAAAAATATTTTTTTTCCAACAAAAAAGATTTTTAGCCCCCAAGTTTTTATTTTCACAAGGGTACCAGGAGAAATTGGACCCCAAAAGTTGTTGTCCAATTTATCCCGAGTACGCTGATGCCCCATATGTGGGGGTAAACCACTGTTTGGGCGCACGGCAGAGCTCAGAAGGGAGGGAGTACCATTTGACTTTTTTAGCGCAAAATTGGCTGTCGTGTTTGGAGACCCCCTGATGTACCTAAACAGTGGAAACCCCCAAATTATAACTCCAACCCTAACTCCAACACACCCCTAACCCTAATCTCAACCCGATCCATAATCCTAATCACAACCCTAACGATGATCACAACCCTAACCCCAAAACAGCCCTAATCTCAACCCTAACCATAACCCTAATCAAAACCCTAAATCCAACACACCCCTAACCCTAATCCCAACCCTAACCCTAATCCCAACCCTAATCCCAAACGTAACACTAATCCCAACCCTAATCCAAACCCTAACCCTAATCCCAACTCTAACCCTAACTTTAGCCCCAACCCTAACTTTAGCCCCAACCCTAACCATAACTTTAGCCCCCGTCGTCACAAAAAAAGTTCAATGTAACCTTTTTTTTGTACGTCGCGTCCGCCATTTCCGCGCATGCGTGGCCGTAACTCTGCCCCCTCCTCCCCAGGACATAGACTGGGCAGCGGATGCGTTGAAAAACTGCATCCGCTGCCCACGTTGTGCACAATTTTCACAACGTGCGTCGGTACGTCGGGCCGACGCATTGCGACCGCCCCGTACCGACGCAAGTGTGAAAGAAGCCTAAGGCTACTTTCACACTAGCGTCGTACTCGGCCCATCGCAGTGTGTCGGGCCGACGTACCGACGCTAGCGTTGTAAGCGCCGCACAACGGGTGCAGCGGATGCTGTTTTTTCAACGCATCCGCTGCCCCATTGTGAGGTGCGGGGAGGCGGGGGCGGAGTTCCGGCCACGCATGCGCGGTCGGAAATGGCGGACACGTCGCACAAAAAAGTTACATGTAGTTTTTTTTGTGCCGACGGTCTGCCAAAGCACGACGCATCCGTCGCACGACGGATGCGACATGTGGCAATCCGTCGCAATGCGTCGCTAATGCAAGCCAATGGAGAAAAAACGCATCCTGCAAGCACTTTTGCAGGATGCGTTTTTTCTCCAACGACGCATTGCGACGGAAGCCAAAAAACGCTAGTGTGAAAGTAGCCTAACCCTAACCCTAGCCCTAACCCTAACCCTAAATTTAGCCCCAACCCTAACCCTAACTCTAACCCTAACCCTAACCCTAACTCTAACCCTAACCCTAACTCTAACCCTAACTCTAACCCTAACTCTAACCCTAACCCTAACCCTAATTTTAGCCCCAACTCGTCTTCTCCTGCCGGCCGGCAGATGGCAGCAGATGGCGGGCGCACTGCGCATGCGCCCGCCATGATGAAAAAGCCAGCTGGCAGGAGAAGACCGAAGAGGACCCAGGGACACCGGGTGAGTATGTTAGGGTCCCCGAATCCCCCTATTTCTCTGTCCTCTGATGTGCGATCACATCAGAGGACAGAGAAATAACTGATCGCTTTTTTTTTTTTTTTTTGCGGTCGCCGGTAAACTGTTAATTACCGGCGATCGCAAAGCAGGGGTCGGTGCAAACCGACCCCGATCATGTTCTTTGGGGTCTCGGCTACCCCCAGCAGCCGAGACCCCGAAGATCTTCCGGGCGGCGGGCGTACTGCGCGTGCGCCCGCCATTTTTTCCCGGAAAAAAGATGGCGGCGCCCATCGGGAGCCACGAGGAGCACCGGGGGAGATAGGTGAGTATTGGGGGGCTATCGGGGGCCATCGGGGACCCTATTTCTCTGTCCTCCGATGTGCGATCACATCGGAGGACAGAGAAATTAAAAGGCAAATCGCGTTTTGTTTTTTTTTGTTGCGACCGCCGGTAAACGGTTAATTACCGGCGATCGCAACTCGGGGGTCGGTAAAAACCCCCCGAATCATGTTCTCTGGGGTCTCGGCTACCCTCGGCAACCGAGACCCCAGAGAAAATCCGACTCTGGGGGGCGCTATTCACTTTTTCCACAGCGCCGTTAATTAACGGCGCAGTGGTTTAAGTACCCTTAGCGGCCGCCGTTAAAAGGCGTATCGGCGGTCGTTAAGGGGTTAAAGGTAACCTTTAACCCCCCCTCAGGTGTTACAAACTAGAAGAGCCACACCTTATGCAGCAGTAGTGCTGCACAAGTCAAAGGTTGCTCTTTTAATTTTGTTCCTTGCACAAGCTGAATGAAACACGTACAACATTTTGGCCCTTATACAGTCAATCTGTCTTGGAGGCGGGAGTTCCCTTCGTAATGAGACGCAGCACAGCTGGCAAAAATACCACCTTGGTGCTTGGCGCGGCCTCCTGAGCATCGCATTTTGCTGTACAGGAGTCTGCGTTGTTGCGTTATCCCTTGGCCATGCGCTGCCCGTCTTCTGACATCATTTCATGTCGGCTGGTGCGGTTCGCGATGCCCATGAATCCCAGCCCCGCAGTGTCTTTACAGTGTTTCACACTGCGGGGCTGGGATTCATGGCCTGGCGCAGTACATATGTTCGCCTCTCGCTCGTGTCCTTACACCTGCTACAGACTGTGCGGCGTCAGCTGATCCCTTACCGCATGCCACGGCCATGAAGCCGCACAGTCTGAAGAAGGCGGAAGGAGCTGAGTGACAGCCTGGCGAAGATATGCACTGCTCATGCCCGTCAATCACACCCTTGCAGTCAAAATAAATAAGACACCGAGGGGTGTTGTGTCGGGCAGGGCGGCCGCAGAGGCGCAGCCAGCCAAACAATGATGTCAGAAGAAGGGCTGTGCTACCAAGGGGGTTGTTGCGTGTCATTACAAAGGAAAGTCACACCTCAGGGACGTTTTAATGGTCTCAGGGGACACATTGTAGACGTGTTCTGTTCCACGTGTGCAAGGAGAATAAGTTTATGAGCCACCTTGCACACATGCAGCATTACTGCTGTACAAGGTGGCTGTAAAACATACAAACACCTGGGGGAGGGGGGACAGGTTCCCTTCAATTTCAGTTCTTGTGTCTGCGTGGCTTTTGCAGGACACGATGCCGGCTACACAGCAGGGGAACAGCTGGCGGTGCTGAACCCCACTGACACATTGGCTGGTGTTTTTCTCTGTGCAGCTAGCAGTACCGGGCACCAACTGGCGGTGTTAGAGCCCAGGGTCAGCAGGAGGAGAGGGAGCAGAGTGTAGGCCGAAGCCTGCACTGGCGGCAGCTTTGTGTCTGCGTGGCTGTTGCAGGACACGTTGCCGGCTACACAGCAGGGGAACAGCTGGCGGTGCTGAACCCCACTGACACATTGGCGGGTGTTTTTCTCTGTGCAGCCAGCACTTTGGGGCACCAACTGGCGGTGTTAGAGCCCAGGCCTTGCGGGAGGAGTAGAGGGAGCAGAGTGTAGGCCGAAGCCTAATTGAACCAATTTTAAAGGTAACCTTTAACCCCCCCTCAGGTGTTACAAACTAGAAGAGCCACACCTTATGCAGCAGTAGTGCTGCACAAGTCAAAGGTTGCTCTTTTAATTTTGTTCCTTGCACAAGCTGAATGAGACACGTACAACATTTTGGCCCTTATACAGTCAATCTGTCTTGGAGGCGGGAGTTCCCTTCGTAATGAGACGCAGCACAGCTGGCAAAAATACCACCTTGGTGCTTGGCGCGGCCTCCTGAGCATCGCATTTTGCTGTACAGGAGTCTGCGTTGTTGCGTTATCCCTTGGCCATGCGCTGCCCATCTTCTGACATCATTTCATGTCGGCTGGTGCGGTTCGCGATGCCCATGAATCCCAGCCCCGCAGTGTCTTTACAGTGTTTCACACTGCGGGGCTGGGATTCATGGCCTGGCGCAGTACATATGTTCGCCTCTCGCTCGTGTCCTTACACCTGCTACAGACTGTGCAGCGTCAGCTGATCCCTTATCGCATGCCACGGCCATGAAGCCGCACAGTCTGAAGAAGGAAGCTGAGTGACAGCCTGGCAAAGATATGCACTGCTCATGCCCGTCAATCACACCCTCGCAGTCAAAATAAATAAGACACCGAGGGGCGTTGTGTCGGGCAGGGCGGCCGCAGAGGCGCAGCCAGCCAAACAATGATGTCAGAAGAAGGGCTGTGCTACCAAGGGGGTTGTTGCGTGTCATTACAAAGGAAAGTCACACCTCAGGGACGTTTTAATGGTCTCGGGGGACACATTTTAGACGTGTTTCGTTCCACGTGTGCAAGGAGAATAACTTAGTGAGCCACCTTGTACAAATGCAGCATTACTGCTGTACAAGGTGGCTGTTATACATACAAACGCCTGGGGGGGGACAGGTTCCCTTCAATTTCAGTTCTTGTGTCTGCGTGGCTTTTGCAAGACACAATGCCGGCTACACAGCAGGGGAACAGCTGGCGTTGCTGAACCCCATTGACACATTGGCGAGGTGTTTGGCTCTGTGCAGCCAGCACTTCTGGGCCCCAACTGGCGGTGTTAGAGCCCAGGGTCAGCAGGAGGAGTAGATGGAGCAGAGTGTAGGCCGAAGCCTGCACTGGAGCAAGTTGAAAGGGAACCTTTAACCCTCTCCCCCAAGGCGTTTGTAGCTGAAGGAGCCATCTTGTACAGCACTAATGCTGAAAAAGGTAAACTTAGCTCTTTTAATTATGGTCCTTGCAAACGCTGAACTTGACACTTATGAAATGTGTCCCCTCACACCGTTAAACCGTCTTTAGGTGGAACTTTCATTTGTCATGTGACGCAGCACAGCCGTCATTCTTACCCCCTTGGCGCCGTGCGCCGCCTCCTCAGCGTTGTTTGAATCTGTCCCGGAGCCTGCGCTGTTATGTTAGCCCTTGGCCATGCACACATTTTGCTCTGCCCGTCTTCTGACATCATTTGGTGTCAGGCTGGCTGCGCCTGTGTGGCCGCGCTGGCCAAGATCCCGCCTCGCTGTGTCATCTAATGTAATCACTCTGCGGACCTGTGATCCATGGGCATGAGCAGTGCATATCCTCGCCTCTCACTCCCCTCCCTACGGCTTCTTCAGACTGTGTGGCGTCCCGGCCGTGGCATGCTATTAGGGATCAGCTGACGGTGCACGGTCTGAATAAGGCGTAGGGAGATGAGTGAGAGGCGGAGGTTAAGATATGCACTGCGCATGTTCATGGATCACTGGCCCGCAGTGGGATTAAATCAGAAGACACTACGAGGCGGGATCTCGTCCAGCGCGGCCGCACAGGCGCAGCCAGCCTGACACCAAATAATGTCAGAAGACGGGCAGCGCTAAGGGTGCCTGGCCAAGGGCTAACATAACAGCGCAGGCTCCGGGACATATTCAAACAACGCTGAGGAGGCGGCGCACGGCACCAAGGGGGTAAGAATGACGGCTGTGCTGTGTCACATGACAAATGAAAGTTCTACCTACCGGACGGTTTAACGGTGTGAGGGGACACATTTCATAAGTGTTAGGTTCAGCATGTGCAAGGAGCACCACGAAAAGAGGCACTTTTTCCTTTTGCATCATTACTGCTGCACAAGGTGGCTCTTTCAGTAACAAACGCCTGGGGGGGGGGTACAGGTTCCCTTAAATTTAAGTTGTTGTGCCTGCGTGGCGGTCGCATGACACGTTGCCGTATACACAGCAGGGGAGCAGCAGGCATTACTGAACCCCACTAACACATTGGTGAGGTGTTTGGCTCTGTGCGGACAGCACTTCCGGACAACAACTAGCGGTGTTGGAGCCCAGGGACAGAAGGAGGAGGAGGTGGAGGAGAGAGGAGGGATTGCCACACACACAGCTGGGGAACAGCTGACGTTACTGAACCCCAATAACAGAGGAGCGACTGTTGACTGTGCGGACAGCACTTCCAGGCAACAACTAGCGGTGTTGGAGCCCAGGGACAGAAGGAGGAGGAGGAGGAGGTGGAGGAGAGAGGAGGGATTGCCACACACACAGCTGGGGAACAGCTGATGTTACTGAACCCCAATAACAGAGGAGCGACTGTTGACTGTGCGGACAGCACTTCCAGGCAACAACTAGCGTGTTGGAGCCCAGGGACAGAAGGAGGAGGAGGAGGTGGAGGAGAGAGGAGGGATTGCCACACACACAGCTGGGGAACAGCTGACGTTACTGAACCCCAATAACAGAGGAGCGACTGTTGACTGTGCGGACAGCACTTCCGGACAACAACTAGCGGTGTTGGAGCCCAGGGACAGAAGGAGGAGGAGGTGGAGGAGAGAGGAGGGATTGCCACACACACAGCTGGGGAACAGCTGACGTTACTGAACCCCAATAACAGAGGAGCGACTGTTGACTGTGCGGACAGCACTTCCAGGCAACAACTAGCGGTGTTGGAGCCCAGGGACAGAAGGAGGAGGAGGAGGTGGAGGAGAGAGGAGGGATTGCCACACACACAGCTGGGGAACAGCTGACGTTACTGAACCCCAATAACAGAGGAGCGACTGTTGACTGTGCGGACAGCACTTCCAGGCAACAACTAGCGGTGTTGGAGCCCAGGGACAGAAGGAGGAGCAGATAGGAGGTATTGCAGCACACACAGCAGGGGAGCAGCTGACGTTACTGAACCCCAATAACACGGCAGCAAGTGTTGACTGTGCGGACAGCACTTCCAGGCACCAACGAGCGGTGTTGGAGCCCAGGGACAGCAGGAGGAGCAGAGGAACACAGTGTAGGCCGAAGCCTGAATGGAGAAAGTCGAAGGGGAACCTTTAACCCCCCCCAAGGCGTTTGTAGCTGAAAGAGCCAGCTTGTGCAGTACAAAGGATGCAAAAGGAAAAGGTGGCTCTTTTCATTATGCTCCTTGCAAACACAGAACTAAACACTTATAAAATGTGTCCCCTGATACCGTGAGACCGTCCCGGAGGTGGGACTTTCCTTCGTAATATGACGCAGCACAGCCGTCATTCCTACCCCCTTGGCGCCGTGCCCCGGCTCCTCAGCGTTGTTTAATTCCGTCCCGGAGCCTGCGCTGTTATGTTATCCCTTGGCCAGGCACACTTAGCGCTGCCCATCTTCTGACATCATTTGGTGTCAGTCTGGCTGCGCCTGTGCGTCCGCGCTGGCCGAGATCCCGCCTCACAGTGTCATCTAATGTAATCCCACCGCGGGCCTGGGATCTGTGGCCATGCGCAGTGCATATCCTCGCCTCTCACTCCCCTCCCTCCGGCTTCTTCAGACTGTGCGGTGTCACGGCCGTGGCATTCTATTAGGGATCAGCTGACGGCGCACAGTCTGAAAAAGGCGAAGGGAGATGAGTGAGAGGCGGAGGTGAAGATATGCACTGCGCATGCCCATGGATCCCAGGCCCGCAGTGTGATTAAATCAGAAGACACTGCGAGGCGGGATCTCGGCCAGCGCGGATGCACAGGCGCAGTCAGGTTGACACCAAATGATGTCAGAAGAGGGGCAGCGCTAAGTGTGCCTGGCCAAGGGATAACATAACAGTGCAGGCTTCGGGACAGAATCAAACAACGCTGAGGAGCCGGCGCACGGCGCCAAGGGGGTAGGAATGACGGCTGTGCTGCGTCACATTACGAAGGAAAGTCCCACCTACGGGACGGTTTTACGGTATCAGTGGACACATTTTATAAGTGTTAAGTTCTGCGTGTGCAAGGAGCTAAACAAAAATAGCTACATTTTCCTTGTGCAGCATTACTGCTGCACAAGGTGGCTCTTTCAGTAACAAACGCCTGGGGGGGGGCAGGTTCCCTTACATTTCAGTTGTTGTGTCAGCGTGGCGGTCGCAGGACACATTGCCGGCTACACAGCTGGGGATCAGCTGACGTTACTGACACCCAATAACACTGGGTTGTATGTTTTGACTGTGCAGACGGCACTTCTGAGCCTCAACTGGCGGTGATGGAGCCCAGGAATTAAAGTTCAGGTGGTAGAAAGATGAACACAACAGGAGACCTGGATACTGTAGACAGTCACCTAATTATTTAATCAGGAAGAGGAGTGGCAAATTCCTGCGAGATCCAGGCCTGGTTCATTTTCAGGAAAGTAAGCCGGTCAACGTTATCGGAGGATAGTCGCATGCGACGGTCAGTTAGTACACCACCTGCAGCACTAAAGACGCGTTCCGATAATACACTAGCCGCAGGGCAAGCCAGCACCTCCAATGCATACTGGCTTAGCTCTGGCCATGTATCCAGCTTTGAGACCCAAAACTTGAAAGGGGAAGAGCCGTCTGGGAGTACAGCAAGAGGGCAAGACATGTAGTCTGTCACCATCTGACGGAACCGTTGCCTCCTGCTGACTGGAGCCGTCTGTGATGGTGTAGACTTTTGTGGCGGGCACACAAAACTGTGCCACAGTTGGGCCATACTGGTCTTGCCTTGGGCAGAGGCACTGCTTCTGCTCCCTCTTTGTGCAGAGCCTCCTCCACTGCCTGGACGCACTGAGCTGCTTTGTAATGCACTAGCAGCACTTCTCTCAGTTGGACTGGAGAAGATGATGGAATTCACCAGTGTGTCTTGGTACTCCCGCATTTTTCGCTCCCGGTTCAACGGTGTGATGAGGCTTTCCACGTTGTCCCGGTAGCGACGATCGAGGAGGGTGAACACCCAATAATCAGACATTTTGAGAATGTGGGCGATGCGGCGGTCGTTTCTCAGGCACTGCAGCATGTAATCCACCATGTGCTGCAGACTGCCAACTGGCCAAGAAACGCTGTCTCCTGCTTGAGGCGTGATCTCTACCCACTCGTCATCACCCCACCCTCGCTGTACACACTGACTACTGGACAATTGTGTAATTCCCTCCTCTGGACGGATGTCTTCCTCCTCCATTGACTCCTCCTCATCCTCCTCACAAACTGTCCCCTGCCTACGCGTTTGTGAGGAACCACGTGGCGCTGACTGTCCAGAAGATGATGGAAATGGTGAATCCTCATCCTCCACCTCTTCCACAACATCATCCCTTAGCGCTTGCAGTGATTTTTCAAGCAGGCAGATAAGGGGGACAGTCATGCTGACTAGTGCATCATCTGCACTCGCCATCCGCGTGGAATAATCGAAGGGACGCAAAACCTGGCAGACGTCCTTCATAGTGGCCCACTCTGTGGTTGTGAAGTCTGAACGGCACGGAGTGCGACTTCTTTGCGCCTGATGCAGCTGGTACTCCATTACTGCTTGCTGCTGCTCACACAATCGCTCCAACATATGTAACGTGGAATTCCACCTGGTAGGAAGGTCACATATGATGCGATGTTCCGGAAGGCGGAATCGGCGCTGCAGAGCCGCAATGCGCGATTTTGCCGTGCTGGAACGCCGCAAGTGAGCACACTCTAGGCGGGCCTTGAGCAGCAGTGCATCAAGATCCGGATAGTCCCTCAAAAAACTCTGCACGACCAAATTGAGCACATGTGCCAGACATGGGATGTGAGTGAGGTTGCCGAGGCCCAGAGCTGCCACCAGATTTCGGTCATTATCACACACTACCATGCCTGGCTGGAGATTCGCTGCCACAAACCACACATCACTCTCCTGCTTGATGGCATTCCAGAGCTCCTACGCTGTGTGGCTTCGATTCCCCAAAGAAATTAATTTCAAGACGGCCTGTTGACGTTTGGCCACGGCTGTGCTCATGTCGGTCGTAACAGGTAAACGTTCACGGGTCCATGTGGAGGTGGACTGTGACGGCTCCTGCAGCGCCGATTCTGAGGAACTTGTGTAAGAGGAGGAGTCAATGCGTACAGACTGGATTCCTGCAATCCTTGGAGTGGGCAGGACACATCCTGCGCCACTCGCACGATCTGTACCCGGCTCAACAACATTAACCCAATGGGCAGTGAGGGAAAGGTATTGCCCCTGTCCATGTTGACTGGTCCACGCATCGGTGGTGAGGTGGACCTTGCTACTGACGGCGTTCAGTAGCGCATGTTTTATGTGTCCCTCCACATGCTTGTGCATGGCAGGGACGGCTTGCCTGCTGAAATAAAAGCGGCTGGGCACATTGTACTGTGGGACTGCCAATGACATCAAGTCACGGAAGCTGTCAGTCTCCACCAGCCTGAATGACAGCATTTCCCGTCACAGAAGTTTGGCAATGCCTGCAGTCAGAGCCTGTGCTCGTGGGTGGTTTGCCGAGTAAGGCCGCCTTTTCTCCCATGCCTGTACTATTGATGGCTGTAGACTGAACTGGGAGTGTGAGGATAACTGGGAATGTGGTGCTGCGAGTGGAATTACAGTGGGTCTCTGGACAACAGTGCCAGAGGTTCTTCCATGGCGATCCTGGGAGGAAGCCGAACCAGCTGCATGTGAGCTGGAGGAAGAGGCAACACGAACTGAAGAGGTGGTAGCTGCCGCTGTTGGTTGGCCTAGCTTCAGTGTGTTTCTGTAACTCCGCCGCGTGCCTGGTCCGCACATGTTTCCACATGTTGGAGGTATTGAGGTTGCTGACATTTCTCTCTCTTTTGACTTTGTGATGACACACCTTGCATTTAACATAGCAAATGTCATCTGCAACTGTGTCAAAAAAGGACCAGGCACTGCAAGTCTTGGGAGCGCCCTTTTTGGCTGTTGGAAGAGACACGCTCCTAGCAGGTGCCAAAGTGGAGGCTACAGGATCCGCAGTCTTCCCCCTCCCTCTCCCTCTTTGGGCCGTTCGGGGAATCTCTTCCTCAGAGCTGCTCCCACCACCTTCCTGTCCCTCACGCCACGATGGGTCAAGGACCTCATCATCTACACTACCCTCTGCCACCAACTGCTCCTCCTGGGTAGTCTCAGCAGCAGAGCACGCACCAGAAAGTGGCACCTGAGTGTCATCAGCGGATGCGTTCTGCGGTGTGGTGACCGGAGGCACTGGCCCACCCGCCTCTTCAGACTCAGAGAGAAAAAGCTGTTGTGCATCACTGCACACTGCCTCTTCTTCCATTTCTCCAATGCTGCTTGGCTGGCCCCCTGTTTCCATGCCAAGAGATTCATAGAACAGAAGTAGAGACGGCTCCTGTCCTGGGCTCTCTGTCTGCCTGGGCAATTTGGCAGGTGGTGAAGAGACAGATGGGTGCTCTCCAGTGCTCTGTGTCTGAGAGGATGTGGCACTAATTGAAGTCGATGCGTTAGCTGCCATCCATCCGACAACGGCTTCAATTTGTTCTTCACGCAGCAGCGGTGTACGGCACTCTACGACAAAACTGCGCATGAAGGACTGTTCCCTGGTGAAACTGGGTGCTGATGAGTCACCGGTGCCCGCAGCAGGCACAGAATCCCCACGTCCTCTCCCTGCTCTGCGCCCATGCCCACGCCCACGTGCCTTACTCCCTGCCTTCTTCATCTTGGTTGACTGATAAAGATAAGCAGAAAAGTACTAATGGCTTTGTGTGCTTATTCCTGAACAGCTCCTAACAGGTATAAGAAACAATAATTTTCTAAAGTGTGGATTAGACTTTAATATCAGCTAATGTGGCCTACACAACTGTAAAGTGGTGTGTTTGGTGAACTTTATTATTTATTTATTTTTTTTTGGGCTGAACTGACAACAGGGCGAGCTGCAGTCACACGGAGACCGTGCAGACAGCCGTAAACGGCGCTGCAAGGCCCCAAAAACCTCCTCTACGTTATCCTATGTAGTGTTTTTCCACAATTTAGCTGGATACGGGTGGAAAGACACTAATAGGAATTTTTTGAAAAAATGTGCAGCAGCCTGCACTACTTAGAAAAAAGGAAATTGGATTTCACGGTATGACGCAGTGATTTACCCTGAGCTGGATACAACCGGCTATGGCTGCACACAGACTACAGGGTGAGCTGCAGTCACACGGAGACCGTGCAGACAGCCGTAAACAGCGCTGCAAGGCCCCAAAAACCTCCTCTACGTTATCCTATGTAGTGTTTTTCCACAATTTAGCTGGATACGGGTGGAAAGACACTAATAGGAATTTTTTGAAAAAATGTGCACCAGCCTGCACTACTTAGAAAAAAGGAAATTGGATTTCACGGTATGACGCAGTGATTTACCCTGAGCTGGATACAACCGGCTATGGCTGCACACAGACTACAGGGTGAGCTGCAGTCACACGGAGACCGTGCAGACAGCCGTAAACAGCGCTGCAAGGCCCCAAAAACCTCCTCTACGTTATCCTATGTAGTGTTTTTCCACAATTTAGCTGGATACGGGTGGAAAGACACTAATAGGAATTTTTTGAAAAAATGTGCACCAGCCTGCACTACTTAGAAAAAAGGAAATTGGATTTCACGGTATGACGCAGTGATTTACCCTGAGCTGGATACAACCGGCTATGGCTGCACACAGACTACAGGGCGAGCTGCAGTCACACGGAGACCGTGCAGACAGCCGTAAACAGCGCTGCAAGGCCCCAAAAACCTCCTCTACGTTATCCTATGTAGTGTTTTTCCACAATTTAGCTGGATACGGGTGGAAAGACACTAATAGGAATTTTTTGAAAAAATGTGCACCAGCCTGCACTACTTAGAAAAAAGGAAATTGGATTTCACGGTATGACGCAGTGATTTACCCTGAGCTGGATACAACCGGCTATGGCTGCACACAGACTACAGGGCGAGCTGCAGTCACACGGAGACCGTGCAGACAGCCGTAATCGGCGCTGCAAGGCCCCAAAAACCTCCTCTACGTTATCCTATGTAGTGTTTTTCCACAATTTAGCTGGATACGGGTGGAAAGACACTAATAGGAATTTTTTGAAAAAATGTGCAGCAGCCTGCACTACTTAGAAAAAAGGAAATTGGATTTCACGGTATGACGCAGTGATTTACCCTGAGCTGGATACAACCGGCTATGGCTGCACACAGACTACAGGGCGAGCTGCAGTCACACGAAGACCGTGCAGACAGCCGTAATCGGTGCTGCAAGGCCCCAAAAACCTCCTCTACGTTATCCTATGTAGTGTTTTTCCACAATTTAGCTGGATACGGGTGGAAAGACACTAATAGGAATTTTTTGAAAAAATGTGCAGCAGCCTGCACTACTTAGAAAAAAGGAAATTGGATTTCACGGTATGACGCAGTGATTTACCCTGAGCTGGATACAACCGGCTATGGCTGCACACAGACTACAGGGCGAGCTGCAGTCACACGAAGACCGTGCAGACAGCCGTAATCGGTGCTGCAAGGCCCCAAAAACCTCCTCTACGTTATCCTATGTAGTGTTTTTCCACAATTTAGCTGGATACGGGTGGAAAGACACTAATAGGAATTTTTTGAAAAAATGTGCAGCAGCCTGCACTACTTAGAAAAAAGGAAATTGGATTTCACGGTATGACGCAGTGATTTACCCTGAGCTGGATACAACCGGCTATGGCTGCACACAGACTACAGGGCGAGCTGCAGTCACACGGAGACCGTGCAGACAGCCGTAATCGGTGCTGCAAGGCCCCAAAAACCTCCTCTACGTTATCCTATGTAGTGTTTTTCCACAATTTAGCTGGATACGGGTGGAAAGACACTAATAGGAATTATTAGAAAAAATGTGCAGCAGCCTGCACTACTTGAAAAAGAAAAAAAAAATAGAACAGTATGAGGCAGTGAACCACCCTCCCTGAACTGAATACAACCAGCTATGGCCTATGGCTGCACACAGACTAGAGAGTGGGCTGCACACACACACACACACACACACAGAGACCTTGCAGATCGCTGTGAAAACAGCGCTGCAAGGCAAAAGCAAGGTGATTAGTAGGTGAACACAGCGGTTGCTAAATTAGCCTTGGAAAAGAACAATAAAGCAAATCGCTATCTCAACTGGCCCTCAGTCAGCAAACAGCGTCCTGTCACTAACTGAATTCACAGCAGAGTGAGCGCAAAATGGCGCCAGCGACTTTTAAACTGCAGCATGACATCATTTCAGTAGCCAATCACAGCCTTGCTAGTAGTTTCATGCCCACCATGCTGTACAGGATGTGCCCACACTCAGAATCATTCCTCATTGGCTGAATTCGTGCAGTTTGAATCCTGTGAACTTCCGATTCCGGTATCCGATACGCGGCAAGTATCGGATCTCGGTATCAGAATTCCGATACCGAAAGTATCGGCCGATACCCGATACTTGCGGTATCGGAATGCTCAACACTAGTCATGGGCACAGATTTGAGATGGGCAAGATTTTGGATGTTTATATTGGGTTGGGAGCAATAGGAGGGGGTAGTAATGGGAGAAAAGAGCTGTGGGGGTCCAGGATTGGGAGATATGTCGCCAGCAGTGAGGAGAAGCAGAGAGAGAGAGAGCAGGTGGGAGAAGGAGAGTGGGAGACTTGTTTTGTGTTTTATTAGGAGAGATCTGAGGTTGAGGAGCAGGTCAGCAGAGGAGGTCAGGTGGGGAGACAGGAGGGAAGGAGAGATTATTACTTGGTTAGAGGGTGCTGGGGTTTGGGGATAGCAAAAGAGGCTGAGGAGTAATGGAGCCAAAACTGTTAAAGCAAAATACTTCCGGGACATAGTGCACCGGCGCATGCGCACTAATGCTTTTCAGCTTTGCCCGCAGTTGGGCAAAGCATACTGTGCATTCGCGCAAGGCAAGATTACCTTGTGCAGGCGTGTACTACGGAGGACACAGCATGATCTTCACTCCAATATTGTGGCCAGCATGCAGCCAGCGGGTAAGTAAAGGGTGAATCAAACACCTGAAAACCCCGCTCATATGACCGCAAACCTGTCCCGCCAAATTCAGGTGACAGGTTCCCTTTAAGGGGATAATGATGCCAAAATCTAACTTCTAACTTAAATTTTTTTTATGGAAAGCATTTATACTTATGAATTGAACATATTCCCACACCCAAATGTTGTTAGTGCCCTTTAGAGTCTAATAAACTTCAGTTCTACAATGAGGTGCTGTATGTTCATGATTCTATATGACAAGGAAAACTGGCATTTTAAAAGGTACCATAAAGTCCTATATTTAAACCTATAGCACTTGAATCTCCCTGACACATTTTTTTATATTAAAGTGAAATTGCTTCTTCTGATTTCATTTACTTGTTTGCTATGTTTCAATAAAATGAAAATAGAAATGTTTTATCACTTTCAATTACCCTGTAATAAACTGTATTATTTTTACTGCTATTATTTTCTTTGTTTAGTATACTGCACCAGTTATTTTTAATAATGGCATAATAAGCCAATCTATAAAGCTTATTTAAGAGATTGTTGGCTGAAAAGCAATTTGAAAGTAAGAGATTTACTTTCTGAAAGTAATTTATTTTCTCTGTTTTTTGTTAGAAACATATTTCCTTTGTTAATTTTTCATCATTTCAGCAGAGAATGTATTATCTTTATTAAAATGTTTATTAATTCACTCCTAGCATAGGAAAAAAACTCCCATGGCAAATTTATAATGAAATTCTAAATAATGTCCACTAGAACTAGAGCCCAAGGAGACCTTTTTTTCTAGAAACTCTACACAGCTATTAATTGAGTAAGTCCCATGATAGTATAGTGTATGCAATTTATTAACTACTTTGTAGTGAGATTGTATTCCTTTTGCATTGATATTATGCAAGGCAAATACTGGATATTTTATAAAAGTAGTTTATTCTATAATGCATATTATATATGTTGTGATATGTTTATGTAGTTTGTACACTAATGTATTATACATATTTCATAATTTTATAAATGGTATCAAGCTCTAGGGTATAAGCTTAAAATAATTGTACATCTTAAAAAAGACGCCGCAAGGAGTTTGAATGATGTGACTGTTTTGAAAAATTATTTTATTCCCCTTTAATTAATATGCTGAACTCCTTTTTCTTATAAATCTGTATTGTTGCACTCATTTGTTATTCTTCTGAAAATTGTAGGAATAATTAATGTTATCGTTCCATCTGTCAATAGGGTGTATCCACACACAGTATGACACTATCAGCAATAGTTGGAAAATATCAGAAGGTGTAGAGACACCCTCTGGTATCACCCTGATGATTGGAATACAGCAGCATAGATGCCATTACAGTTGAAAGCAATAATGGAGGAAAGAGTGTCAGATGACGCTCCCTCTCCCATCATTTCCCGCTGCCTCTCACACAGCAGGTTCGCGATGAAGTGACATCACTTCACTGTGTGTCGGGCAGACGGCAGTGCAGCTGCTGAAACTGGAGCAAAGCCAAAATCAGAGTGGGAACGAGGAGGAGAGGTGAGTATTGTGCTTGGTTGTTTGTTTATACAGTACTAGCTATTGAACCCGTTCTACGCCTGGGTGGCGAGCATTTATATTAGTATATGGTCTCCATCCTGGTATGTGCTGCTCCCATCTTGCTCTCCCATCCTGTCATGTGCTGCACCATCCTGCGCCCCCATCCTGTCATGTGCTGCTCCACCGTGTCATGTGCTGCTCCATCCTGCATCCCCATCCTGTCATGTGCTGCTCCACCGTGTCATGTGCTGCTCCATCCTGCGCCTCCATCCTGTCATGTGCTGCTCCACCGTGTCATGTGCTGCTCCATCCTGCATCCCCATCCTGTCATGTGCTCCCATCCTGCGCCCCCATCCTATCACGTGCTGCTCCATCCTGCGCCCCCATCAGTGCGGGCGGCTGTGCGGAGTGCGGGCGGCTGTGCGGAGTGCGGGCGGCTGTGCGGAGTGCGGGCGGCTTTGCGGAGTGCGGGCGGCTGTGCTGAGTGCGGGCGGCTGTGCTGAGTGCGGGCGGCTGTATGTGGCATGGCTGTGCATGGCTGTGCTGGGTACGGGCGGCTGTGCTGGGTACGGCGGCTGTGTACGGCTGTGCTGGGTGCGGTGGCTGTGCTGGGTGCAGCGGCTGTGCGTGGCTGTGGGCGGCTGTGCTGGGTGCGGCGGCTGTGCTGGGTGCGGCGGCTGTGATGGGTGCGGTGGCTGTGGTGGGTGCGGCGGCTGTGGGTGGCTGTGCGTGGCTGTGCTGGGTACGGCGGCTGTGGATGGCTGTGCTGGGTGCGGTGGCTGTGCTGGGTGCAGCAGCTGTGCGTGGCTCTAGGTGGCTGTGCGTGGCTGTGGGCGGCTGTGCGTGGCTGTGCTGGGTGCGGCGGCTGTGGATGGCTGTGCTGGGTGCGGTGGCTGTGCTGGGTGCAGCGGCTGTGCGTGGCTGTGGGCGGCTGTGCGTGGCTGTGGGCAGCTGTGCGTGGCTGTGCTGGGTGCGGCGGCTGTGCTGGGTGCGGTGGCTGTGCTGGGTGCGGCGGCTGTGCGTGGCTGTAGGCGGCTGTGCGTGGCTGTGGGCGGCTGTGCGTGGCTGTGCTGGGTGCGGTGGCTGTGCTGAGTGCAGGCGGCTGTATGTGGTGCGGCTGTGCGTGGCTGTGCTGGGTGCGGGTGGCTGTGCTAGGTGCGGCGGCTGTGGACGGCTGGTGCTGGGTGCGGTGGCTGTGCTGGGTGCAGAGGCTGTGCGTGGCTGTGGGCGGCTGTGGGCGGCAGCTGTGGGTGGCTGTGCTGGGTGCGGCGGCTGTGCTGGGTGCGGCGGCTGTGCGTGGCTGTGCTGGGTGCGGTGGCTGTGGTGGGTGCGGCGGCTGTGCGTGGCTGTGCTGGGTGCGGCGGCTGTGGATGGCTGTGCTGGGTGCGGTGGCTGTGCTGGGTGCAGCGGCTGTGCGTGGCTGTGGGCGGCTGTGCGTGGCTGTGGGCGGCTGTGCGTGGCTGTGCTGGGTGGGGCGGCTGTGCTGGGTGCGGCGGCTGTGCTGGGTGGGGCGGCTGTGCTGGGTGCGGCGGCTGTGCGTGGCTGTGCTGGGTGCGGCGGCTGTGGATGGCTGTGCTGGGTGCGGTGGCTGTGCTGGGTGCAGCGGCTGTGCGTGGCTGTGGGCGGCTGTGCGTGGCTGTGCTGGGTGCAGCGGCTGTGCTGGGTGCGGCGGCTGTGCTGGGTGCAGCGGCTGTGCTGGGTGCGGTGGCTGTGCGTGGCTGTAGGCGGCTGTGCGTGGCTGTGGGCGGCTGTGCGTGGCTGTGCTGGGTGCGGCGGCTGTGGACGGCTGTGCTGAGTGTGGCGGCTGTGCTGGGTGCGGCGGCTGTGCGTGGCTGTGCTGGGTGCGGCGGCTGTGCTGGGTGCGGCGGCTGTGCATCGCTGTAGGCGGCTGTGCGTGGCTGTAGGCGGCTGTGCGTGGCTGTGGGTGGCTGAGCTGGGTGCGGCGGCTGTGCTGGGTGCGGCGGCTGTGCGTGGCTGTGCTGGGTGCGGTGGCTGTGGTGGGTGCGGCGGCTGTGGGTGGCTGTGCGTGGCTGTGCTGGGTGCAGCGGCTGTGCGAGGCTGTAGGCGCCTGTGCGTTGCTGTGGGCGGCTGTGCGTGGCTGTGCTGGGTGCAGCGGCTGTGCGTGGCTGTAGGCGGCTGTGCTGGGTGCGGCGGCTGTGCGTGGCTGCGCTGGGTGCGGTGGCTGTGGTGGGTGCGGCGACTGTGGGTGGCTGTGCTGGGTGCGGCGGCTGTGCTGGGTGCGGCGGCTGTGCGTTGCTGTGGGCGGCTGTGCGTGGCTGTGCTGGGTGCGGCGGCTGTGCTCGGTGCGGCGGCTGTGCTGGGTGCGGCGGCTGTGCGTGGCTGTGCTGGGTGTGGTGGGTGCGGCGGCTGTGGACATAAGTGGCGTAAGTAACAAATAGCTGTGGCATGAAGTGCCACAGCCTCATGGCACAGCAATTTGTTACTTGCGGTACCTTATTCATTTCCGTCGCCATTTTCTGTGTCCTCCTGGTGCCGGAATCGGCGCCTGCGCAGTCCGCGCTTTCTGGCGCCATTTTCTTGAAGACACACTGCAATCTGTCTTCAAGAAAATGGCGCCGGAAAGCGCGGACTGCGCAGGCGCTGATTCCGGGAGCAGGGGGATATTCATGGCCCGGAATGGCGTCGGTGGAATGGGACGGGTAAGTATACTCACCCTCCGCCTCCTGGCTCGTCCCTGTTTCTCCGTTGGAGATCGCGGTGTGCGTTCAGCGCTTACGCATACCGCGATCTCCTGGGAGCGTCGCTCTGTGGGGTCCAGACTGCGCCGGCGCTTGCGCTTGCGCAGTCTATAAAGGCTTCGGACAGAGTGACGCTCCCAGCGTTATATTATAGATGTATACATTGCTCAAAAAATAAAGGGAACACTTAAGCAACAGAATATAACTCCAATAAATCAAACTTCGGTGAAATCAAACTGTCCACTTAGGAAGCAACACTGTTTGACAATCAATTTCATATGCTGTTGTGCAAATGGAATAGACAACAGATGGAAATGATTGGCAATTATCAAGACACACTCAATAAAGGAGTGGTTCTGCAGGTGGGGACCACAGACCACATCTCAGTACCAATGCATTTTAGCTGATGTTTTGGTCACTTTTGAATGTTGGTTGTGCTTTCACACTCGTGGTAGTGCAGCGCCCCAGAGTCCTGGTCGTTGCAGTACTGATGCTCTGCCGGAACGGGGGGCTATGGTACGTCTGATGACACTGAAGGAGTTCACCTGACCAGGTATCACAGACACCAATGCACTTCACAGTCTGGCCTCCAGGGGGAGCTAAGGGCGCTATGTATTAGGCCACTCCTCACAGTCTGGTAAAACTGGGGGTTAGACAGGAAGTTAGGGAGAAGCTGACTGGGAATCGAACAGGCAACATCCTGTGGCAGAGGGTGTTGTGGGGAGAGACTCAGGGGGGTCCTTGTCAGGAGTGGGATCCTGGCAGAGACCTAGCGAACCAGAGAAAACATAAAGGGACCGCGCCTGCACTTCCTTGCGGCGGTACCCCAAGAAAGGACAAGAAGCGAGGTTTATTGTGCTGAGTGAGAAACGAGATCAACGCAACAAGGAGAAACACCAGTAGGAGTCATGCTGTAAGGCGAGGCAACATCCTACTGAGGCGTGTAGCCGGTGGCCGGAACGCCGAGGAAGTATTGAGCTTCAGGCCTTACTTCAAACCTACGGCAGGACAGTCAGTTATAGGTGGGCTGTCTCACTCAAATCACCTAAGAAGACATAGGGGCAACAACTGGAGAGGGGCGACACTAGGGTCCCGGAAGAGCTCCGAGCCTACCCGTCATACGGGTGCGTCCTAGCCATATGATCTGGGGGACGAAGCAGAACATCATAATCGAGTTGTGAGGGAACTTCAGAAACAGACACAACAGTTGTGGGGACTATCCCGTAAGCACAGCAGGGGAGGACCAGAACACACACGCGCTAGAAGGTAGGCACAGATTTCCACCTGCAAAGGGAACTCTGAAGGTGCCATCGGACCGGCCGGACTCCCACAGCCCGGTTAACCGTATTCCAGACTGAGAATCCTGAGCCTTCAGTAAAGAGGTAAAGAGACTGCAACCTGGTGTCCTTGTTAATTACTGCGACCGGCACTGCACCACATCATCACCACCACCCACACATCGAACTGTTATTCCTTTATTGGATCCCCCTTAACAGGGTCACAGGCTGGGGTCTAGCCACCGTGATATCGCCAGAGCCAGAAGGGAGACCCGGTACTTGGGACTCGGTGGCCCTGTGACAGGGGGCGCTCCAGTAGCATGAGACAGACTCTGCAACCCACACAAGAGACTCAGGTAGTGCAGCTCATCCAGGATTGCACATCAATGCGAGCTGTGGCAAGAAGAATTGCTGTGTCTGTCAGTGTAGTGTACAGAAGCTGGAGGCGCTACCAGGAGATAGGCCAGTACACCAGGAGATGTGGAGGGGGCCATAGGAGAGCAACAACCCAGCAGCAGAACTGCTACCTCAGCCTTTGTGCAAGGAGGAACAGGAGGAGCACTGCCAGAGCCTTACAAAATGACCTCCAGCAGGCCACAAATGTGCATGTGTCTGCACAAACGGTTAGAAACTGACTCCATGAGGATGGTCTGAGAGCCTGACATCCACAGATGGGGTTGTGCTCACATCCCAACACCTTGCACAACGCTTGCCATTTGCCACAGAATACCAGGATTGTTAAATTCACCACTGGTGCCCTGTGCTCTTCACAGATGAAAGCAGGTTCACACTGAGCACATGTGACAGATGTGACAGAGTCTGGAGATGCCGTGGAGAGTGATCTGCTGCCTGCAACATTCTTCAGCATGACCGGTTTGGCAGAGGGTCAGTAATGGTGAGGGTTGGTATTTCTTTGGAGGGCCGCACAGCCCTCCATGAGCTCGCCAAAGGTAGCCTGACTGACATTAGGTACTGAGATGAAATCCTCAGACCCCTTGTGAGTCCATATGCTGGTGTGGTTGGCGCTGGGTTCTTTCTAATGCAGGACAATGCCAGACCTCATGTGGCTGGAGTGTGTCATCAGTTCCTGCAAGATGAAGGCATTGAAGCTATGGACTGGCACGCCCATTCCCCTGAACTGAATCCGATTGAACACATCTGGGATATCTTGTCTCGCACTAGGGTTGAGCGAAACGGGTCGATCATTTTCAAAAGTCGCCGACTTTTGGCTAAGTCGGCGTCTCATGAAACCCGATCCGACCCCTGTGCTTGTCGGCCATGCGGTACGCGACTTTCGCGCCAAAGTCGCGTTTCAATGACGCGAAAAGCGCCATTTCTCAGCCAATGAAGGTGAACGCAGAGTGTGGGCAGCGTGATGACATAGATCCTGGTCCCCACCATCTTAGAGAAGGGCATTGCAGTGATTGGCTTGCTGTCTGCGGCGTCACAGGGGCTATAAAGGGGCGTTCCCGCCGACCGCCATCTTACTGCTGCTGATCTGAGCTTAGGGACAGGTTGCTGCCGCTTCGTCAGAAGCAGGGAGAGCGTTAGGCAGGGTCCACTAATCACCAAACCGCTTGTGCTGCAGCGATTTCCACTGTCCAACACCACCTTCGGTGTGCAGGGACTGTGGAAGCTATTTTTTTTTTTTTTTTCCCTCAGCGCTGTAGCTCATTGGGCTGCCCTAGAAGGCTCCGTGATAGCTGTATTGCTGTGTGTACGCCACTGTGGAAACCAACTGCTTTTTTCAAAGCACATATCCTCTTGTTCCTTTCTGCACAGCTATCTTTTCTGTTTGTCCACACTTTTTATTTAATTTGTGCATCAGTCCACTCCTATTGCTGCCTGCCATACCTGGCTTAGATTACTGCAGGGAGATAGTAATTGTAGGACAGTCCCTGTTTTTTTTTTGTTTTTTTTGTGGGAGATTAAGATTGGCATTTCTGCTACAGTGCCATCCCTGTGTGTGCCATCTCTCACTGAGTGGGCCATAGAAAGCCTATTTATTTTTTCCGTGATTTGTGTTCTAAATTCTACCTCAACACAAAAACACTACATCAATCAGTGGGAGAAAAATATTGGCCTCAGTCAGGGCTTGTGTGCCACTGCTGTGTGTGCTATCTCTCATTCAGTGGGCTATAGAAAGCCTATTTATTTTATTTTTTTTTTAATATTATTTGGTTTCTAAAGTCTCCCTGAAAAAAAAAAAAACCTAAAAAAACAGTGGGAGAGTAATATTGCCCTTTCAGCTTGTGTGCCAGTCTTGACTCCTGGGTGTGCCACCTCTCTCCCGCTCATTCAGTGGGCCATAGAAAGCCTATTTATTTTTTTAAAAAAATATTATTGGGTTTCTAAAGTCTCCCTTAAAAAACAAAAAATACATAAAAAAACAGTGGGAGAGTAATATTGCCCTTTCAGCTTGTGTGCCAGTCTTGACTCCTGGGTGTGCCACCTCTCTCCCTCTCATTCAGTGGGCCATAGAAAGCCTATTTATTTTTTTTTAAAATATTATTGGGTTTCTAAAGTCTCCCTTAAAAAACAAAAAATACATAAAAAAACAGTGGGAGAGTAATATTGCCCTTTCAGCTTGTGTGCCAGTCTTGACTCCTGGGTGTGCCACCTCTCTCTCATTCAGTGGGCCATAGAAAGCATTTTTTTTTTTTCCTTGATTTGTGTTCTAAAATCTACCTCAACACAAAAACACTACATCAATCAGTGGGAGAAAAATATTGGCCTCAGTCAGGGCGTGTGTGCCACTGCTGTGTGTGCTATCTCTCATTCAGTGGGCTATAGAAAGCCTATTTATTTATTTTTTTTTTTTAATATTATTTGGTTTCTAAAGTCTCCCAGAAAAAAAAAAAAAACATAAAAAAACAGTGGGAGAGTAATATTGCCCTTTCAGCTTGTGTGCCAGTCTTGACTCCTGGGTGTGCCACCTCTCTCTCTCATTCAGTGGGCCATAGAAAGGCTATTTATTTTTTTTTTGTTTTTTTAATATTATTTGGTTTCTAAAGTCTCCCTGAAAATAAAAAGAAAAGTTAAAAAAACAGTGGGAGAGTAATATTGCCCTTTCAGCTTGTGCGCCAGTCTTGACTCCTGGGTGTGCCACCTTTCTCTCTCATTCAGTGGGCCATAGAAAGGCTATTTATTTTTTTTGTTTTTTTTAATATTATTTGGTTTCTAAAGTCTCCCTGAAAATAAAAAAAAAAAGTTAAAAAAACAGTGGGAGAGTAATATTGCCCTTTCAGCTTGTGCGCCAGTCTTGACTCCTGGGTGTGCCACCTTTCTCTCTCATTCAGTGGGCCATAGAAAGGCTATTTATTTTTTTTGTTTTTTTTAATATTATTTGGTTTCTAAAGTCTCCCTGAAAATAAAAAAAAAAAGGTAAAAAAACAGTGGGAGAGTAATATTGCCCTTTCAGCTTGTGCGCCAGTCTTGACTCCTGGGTGTGCCACCTTTCTCTCTCATTCAGTGGGCCATAGAAAGGCTATTTATTTTTTTTGTTTTTTTTAATATTATTTGGTTTCTAAAGTCTCCCTGAAAATAAAAAAAAAAAGTTAAAAAAACAGTGGGAGAGTAATATTGCCCTTTCAGCTTGTGCGCCAGTCTTGACTCCTGGGTGTGCCACCTTTCTCTCTCATTCAGTGGGCCATAGAAAGGCTATTTATTTTTTTTGTTTTTTTTAATATTATTTGGTTTCTAAAGTCTCCCTGAAAATAAAAAAAAAAGGTAAAAAAACAGTGGGAGAGTAATATTGCCCTTTCAGCTTGTGCGCCAGTCTTGACTCCTGGGTGTGCCACCTTTCTCTCTCATTCAGTGGGCCATAGAAAGGCTATTTATTTTTTTTGTTTTTTTTAATATTATTTGGTTTCTAAAGTCTCCCTGAAAATAAAAAAAAAAAGGTAAAAAAACAGTGGGAGAGTAATATTGCCCTTTCAGCTTGTGCGCCAGTCTTGACTCCTGGGTGTGCCACCTTTCTCTCTCATTCAGTGGGCCATAGAAAGGCTATTTATTTTTTTTGTTTTTTTTAATATTATTTGGTTTCTAAAGTCTCCCTGAAAATAAAAAAAAAAAGTTAAAAAAACAGTGGGAGAGTAATATTGCCCTTTCAGCTTGTGCGCCAGTCTTGACTCCTGGGTGTGCCACCTTTCTCTCTCATTCAGTGGGCCATAGAAAGGCTATTTATTTTTTTTGTTTTTTTTAATATTATTTGGTTTCTAAAGTCTCCCTGAAAATAAAAAAAAAAAGTTAAAAAAACAGTGGGAGAGTAATATTGCCCTTTCAGCTTGTGTGCCAGTCTTGACTCCTGGGTGTGCCACCTCTCTCTCTAATTGTGGGCCATAGAAAGCCTTTAAATTTTTTTCCTTCATTTGTGTTTTAAAATCTACCTCAACACAAAAACACTACATCAGTCAGTGGGAGAAAAACATTGGCCTCTGTCAGGGCTTGTGTGCCACTCCTGTGCGTGCCATCTCTCATTCAGTGGGCCATAGAAAGGTTTTTTTTTTTTTTTTTTTTTTTTTTTTAAATATTCTTGGGTTTCTAAAGTCTCCCTGAGAAAAAAAAAAAATTAATTAGGTGGGAGATTAATATTGACAATAGTGCTTGAGTGACAGTCCTGCGTGTGTGTCATCTCTGTGATTTGGTGCCACAGAAAACAGAGTGTGTAACATTGTGCCTGATTTTCGTTGTGGTCTCACCAACCTGTTAAGGGATATAGAAATCATACTGAAGTTATAGCTCACCGTGTAAGTTGTTTGACAGCAACAAATAAAGTTACTTTGGTTAAGATTTTAAAACAATGAGGAAGTCTGGTGCAAGAGGTCGTCGTGGGCGTTCATTGTCAGCTGGTAATGATGGTAGTGGTAGTGGAGCATCAGGTGGTCGTGGGGATAAAAATATTCCACCTAAGTCTGGAGCTGTGGAGGCAGTTTCGTCGTCAGGCTACACAAGGCCTCGAACGCTCTCTTTTCTGGGAGTAGGAAAACCGCTTTTAAAGGCGGAGCAGCAACAGCAAGTTTTGGCTTACATTGCAGACTCAGCCTCTAGCTCTTTTGCCTCCTCTTCAGAAACTGGTAAATGTAAAAGCAGCGCGTCGCTTGTGGATGTTCACGGTCAGGGACAAGTCGCTTCCTTGTCCTCCTCAGCAAAAACTACAACAAGAGAGAAGGATGCAGCAGGCGACACAACGGGTCACTCCATGGAGCTCTTTACACATACCGTCCCTGGCTTAGAAAGTGAAACATTTAACAGGCCATGCCCATTACAAGTAGATTCTGACATGGAGTGCACTGATGCACAGCCACAGCCAGAGTACTATGCTGCTCCTTTGACTCAGACCACCACATTGCCCTCTCAGGGTACAGATCCACAATCAGACCCTGATGAGACTATGTTGCCCCGCCACGAACGCTATACCACCGACCGACACAGTGACACAGACGAAGTTGCACACGAGCTCGAAGAGGAGGTAATAGATGACCCAGTTATTGACCCCGATTGGCAGCCATTGGGGGAACAGGGTGCAGGCGGCAGTAGTTCAGAAGCGGAGGTGGAGGAGGGGCCGCAGCAGGCATCAACATCGCAACAGGTTCCATCTGCCGGGCCCGTATCTGGCCCAAAACGCGTGTCAAAGCCAAAACCTGTTGGAGGACAGCGTGGCCATCCGGTTAAAGCTCAGTCTGCAATCCCTGAAAAGGGATCCGAGTCTAGGAAGAGTGCAGTCTGGCATTCTTTTAAACAACATCCAACTGATCAGCGCAAAGTCATCTGTCAAAAATGTTCAACTAGCTTAAGCAGAGGTCAGAATCTGAAAAGTCTAAATACTAGTTGCATGCATAGACACTTAACCACCATGCATTTTCAAGCCTGGACTAACTACCAAACGTCCCTTAAGGTTGTAGCACCCTCGGCCAATGAAGCTAGTCAGCAACGCAACATCCCTTCCGTCACTGTAAGGCCACCATTTTCCGCACCACCGGCAGTATCTGTGCAGGTTTCTTTGCCAGCCAAAAGCAGTCAGGGTCAGGGAATCACCAGTTTTGTAGGAGGAAATATTGCATCTAGGGCACCGGCGGAAACAATACCGTCTCCAACCGTCTCTCAGTCTGCCATGTACACCGGCACACCCGAAAGTTCCACGATCTCCAGCTCTCCAGTCCAGCTCACCCTACATGAGACTCTGGTTAGAAAAAGGAAGTACTTATCCTCGCATCCGCGTACACAGGGTTTTAACGCCCACATAGCTAGACTAATCTCGTTAGAGATGATGCCCTACCGGTTAGTTGAAAGCGAAGCTTTCAAAGCCCTGATGGAGTACGCTGAACCACGATACGAGCTACCCAGTCGACACTTTTTTTCCAGAAAAGCCATCCCAGCCCTGCACCAGCATGTTAAACAGCGCATCGTCCATGCACTCAGGCAATCTGTGAGTACAAAGGTGCACCTGACTACAGATGCATGGACCAGTAGGCATGGCCAGGAACGTTATGTGTCCATCACGGCACACTGGGTGAATGTGGTGGATGCAGGGTCCACAGGCGACATCAATTTAGGGACAGTTGTGCCTAGCCCACGGTCTAGGAAACAGTTGGCTGTAGGCGTTCGCACCCCCTCCTCCTCCTCCTCCTCGTCCTCCTGCAGAAGCTACAGCTCTTCCACAGAACGCAGTCTGCCAACCACTCCATCGGCAGATGACACTGTTGCACACCAGTTGTCCCATTATGGGCCAGCTACTGCCAAGCGTCAGCAGGCTGTATTGGCTATGAAGTGTTTGGGCGACAACAGACACACCGCGGAAGTTCTGTCCGAGTTCTTGCAACAAGAAACGCAGTCGTGGCTGGGCACAGTAGATCTTGAGGCAGGCAAGGTAGTGAGTGATAACGGAAGGAATTTCATGGCTGCCATCTCCCTTTCCCAACTGAAACACATTCCTTGCCTGGCTCACACCTTAAACCTGGTGGTGCAGTGCTTATTGAAAACTTATCCTGGGTTCTCCGACCTGCTCCTCAAAGTGCGTGCACTTTGCTCACATATCCGACGTTCGCCTGTACACGCCAGCCGTATGCAGACCTATCAGCGGTCTTTGAACCTTCCCCAGCATCGCCTAATCATAGACGTTGCAACAAGGTGGAACTCAACACTGCACATGCTTCAGAGACTGTGCGAACAGAGGCGTGCTGTTATTTATTTGTGGGAGGATACACGGGCAGGCAGTAGGATGGCAGACATGGAGTTGTCAGGTGTGCAGTGGTCTAAGATACAAGACATGTGTCAAGTCCTTCAGTGTTTTGAGGAATGCACACGGCTGGTTAGTGCAGACAACGCCGTAATAAGCATGAGCATCCCCCTAATGCGTCTGCTGATGCAAAGTTTGACGCACATAAAGGAGCAGGCGTCTGCACCAGAGGAAGAGGAAAGCCTTGATGACAGTCAGCCATTGTCTGGTCAGGGCAGTGTACAGGACGAGGTAGCGGGCGAAGAGGAGGTGGAGGACGAGGAGGATGATGGGGATGAGTATATTTTTAATGCCGAACCTTTCCCGGGGGCACAGGAAATTGGTTGCGTGTCACGGCCGAGTTCTGGTTTTTTGAGGGACACAAGTGACGTAGATTTGCCTGCAACTGCCCCTCAACCAATCACAACCGGAGATTTGACAACTGGAACTTTGGCCCACATGGCGGATTATGCCTTACGTATCCTAAAAAGGGACACACGCATTACGAAAATGATGAACGATGACGATTACTGGTTGGCCTGCCTCCTTGATCCACGCTATAAAGGCAAATTGCAAAATATTATGCCACATGAGAACTTGGAACTAATATTAGCAACCAAACAATCAACTCTTGTTGACCGTTTGCTTCAGGCATTCCCAGCACACAGCGCACGTGATCGTTCTCACACGAGCTCCAGGGGGCAGCAGACTAGGAGTGTTAGGGGTGCACACATCAGAAGTGGCGTTGGACAGAGGGGTTTTCTGACCAGGTTGTGGAGTGATTTTGCTATGACCGCAGACAGGACAGGTACTGCTGCATCAATTGAAAGTGACAGGAGACAACATTTGTCCAGTATGGTTACTAACTATTTTTCATCCCTTATCGATGTTCTCCCTCAACCGTCATTCCCATTTGATTACTGGGCCTCCAAATTAGACACCTGGCCAGAATTGGCAGAATATGCATTGCAGGAGCTTGCTTGCCCGGCAGCAAGTGTCCTATCAGAAAGAGTATTCAGTGCTGCAGGTTCAATATTAACCGAAAAAAGGACTCGTCTGGCTACCCAAAATGTTGACGATCTAACATTCATTAAAATGAACCACAACTGGATTTCAAAATCTTTTGCCCCACCTTGCCCGGCCGACACCTAGCTTTCCTATGAAAAGCTCTTGCCTGTGAATTACTTTTCTAATGTCTAATTTGCTGCAGCTGATTGTACAGCATACGACATGTTTACACCTCCCTAAATGGCCAAACTCCCCACACGGGGCCGTGGTATCGCGACTTGGCGCAAGCACCCGTGAGACTGTGGTGTGTGTGAAGAGGTGGGTGTGCTCGCTTTTGGTTGACGGCATTGCTACTGGGTCCCTCATAGTACAATGTAGTGTCTCTGGCGGTGGTGGTGCGCACCCAACGTCAGACACACCGTTGTAACATGAGGGGCCCTGGGGCGGTCCCGCCGGCCTCAAGAGAGTTCCCCCCTACCCCAGCTCAAAATGTGCTCTACCACGTGCAAAATTATGTCGCACAGCTCCACCAATCTTTAGTCTATTCGCTGACATCATTCAATGTCTGGCACTGACAATACAAATTTGTAGACATCTATGATGCAACTTAAAGTAGTCTGTGTCTGTGTCCTATATTGGCACCATTAAATAGTTACTGCCAAATTACTATGTCAGAAACTCAGTAGATGAGCCCACCCCTGTACCTAAGTATGCCACCTTTTTTTTTGTTTTGGTTGTTTTGCGAGACATTAACATCTATTTATATTTTGGGAGTACTGGGACAGACACTCCTTGCACTACTCCTCCACTCACCACCAAGCTGCCTGTGTATCCATGTAACCGCTGTAAAACTGCCATGAGCCTATTGTTTGTTATTTTAGGCCTTTGATAGCCTGTCTGCGGCCCCTACTTGCAATACTCCTCCACTCACCACCAAGCTGCCTGTGTATCCATGTAACCGCTGTAAAACTGCCATGAGCCTATTGTTTGTTATTTTAGGCCTTTGATAGCCTGTCTGCGGTCCCTACTTTAAATACTCCTCCACTCACCACCAAGCTGCCTGTGTATCCATGGAACCGCTGTAAAACTGCCATGAGCCTATTGTTTGTTATTTTAGGCCTTTGATAGCCTGTCTGCGGTCCTTACTTTAAATACTCCTCCACTCACCACCTAGCTGCCTGTGTATCCATGTAACCGCTGTAAAACTACCATGAGCCTATTGTTTGTTATGTTAGGCCTTTGAAGCCTGTCTGCGGTCCCTCCTTCCACTAGTCCTCCACTGACCAGACCACTGCTGCCCGTGTACCCCTGGAACCAATTATAAAGTGCCTACAGCCAGCCCATTTTTTTATGTTAGGCCTTTGAAGCCTGTCTGCGGTCCCTCCTTCCACTAGTCCTCCACTGGCCAGACCACTGCTGCCCGTGTACCCCTGGAACCAATTATAAAGTGCCTACAGCCAGCCCATTTTTTTATGTTAGGCCTTTGAAGCCTGTCTGCGGTCCCTCCTTCCACTAGTCCTCCACTGACCAGACCACTGCTGCCCGTGTACCCCTGGAACCAATTATAAAGTGCCTACAGCCAGCCCATTTTTTTATGTTAGGCCTTTGAAGCCTGTCTGCGGTCCCTCCTTCCACTAGTCCTCCACTGACCAGACCACTGCTGCCCGTGTACCCCTGGAACCAATTATAAAGTGCCTACAGCCAGCCCATTTTTTTATGTTAGGCCTTTGAAGCCTGTCTGCGGTCCCTCCTTCCACTAGTCCTCCACTGACCAGACCACTGCTGCCCGTGTACCCCTGGAACCAATTATAAAGTGCCTACAGCCAGCCATTTTTTTATGTTAGGCCTTTGAAGCCTGTCTGCGGTCCCTCCTTCCACTAGTCCTCCACTGACCAGACCACTGCTGCCCGTGTACCCCTGGAACCAATTATAAAGTGCCTACAGCCAGCCCATTTTTTTATGTTAGGCCTTTGAAGCCTGTCTGCGGTCCCTCCTTCCACTAGTCCTCCACTGACCAGACCACTGCTGCCCGTGTACCCCTGGAACCAATTATAAAGTGCCTACAGCCAGCCCATTTTTTTATGTTAGGCCTTTGAAGCCTGTCTGCGGTCCCTCCTTCCACTAGTCCTCCACTGACCAGACCACTGCTGCCCGTGTACCCCTGGAACCAATTATAAAGTGCCTACAGCCAGCCCATTTTTTTATGTTAGGCCTTTGAAGCCTGTCTGCGGTCCCTCCTTCCACTAGTCCTCCACTGGCCAGACCACTGCTGCCCGTGTACCCCTGGAACCAATTATAAAGTGCCTACAGCCAGCCCATTTTTTTATGTTAGGCCTGTAAAAAACAAAATGGTGGTTAGGGCCTACTAACGGCTTCTGCCCCTCCCTGGTGTTGCCCTCAACTAAATAAAGCTGAGCTTCAACCTTCTGCTCCAAATTACCATTTTAAAAAATGCAATAGGCTTTTCCGGCCTACTAAAGGTGTCTGTCTGTGTGCCCCTGCCTGGTGTTGTCCTCAACTGAATAAAGCTGAGCTTCAACCTTCCGGCTCTCATTAATTGGTTTGTAAAAAACAAAATGGTGGTTAGGGCCTACTAACGGCTTCTGCCCCTCCCTGGTGTTGCCCTCAACTAAATAAAGCTGAGCTTCAACCTTCTGCTCCAAATTACCATTTTAAAAAATGCAATAGGCTTTTCCGGCCTACTAAAGGTGTCTGTCTGTGTGCCCCTGCCTGGTGTTGTCCTCAACTGAATAAAGCTGAGCTTCAACCTTCCGGCTCTCATTAATTGGTTTGTAAAAAACAAAATGGTGGTTAGGGCCTACTAACGGCTTCTGCCCCTCCCTGGTGTTGCCCTCAACTAAATAATGCTGAGCTTCAACCTTCTGCTCCAAATTACCATTTTAAAAAATGCAATAGGCTTTTCCGGCCTACTAAAGGTGTCTGTCTGTGTGCCCCTGCCTGGTGTTGCCCTCAACTAAATAAAGCTGAGCTTCAACCTTCTGCTCCAAATTACCATTTTAAAAAATGCAATAGGTTTTTCCGGCCTACTAAAGGTGTCTGTCTGTGTGCCCCTGCCTGGTGTTGTCCTCAACTGAATAAAGCTGAGCTTCAACCTTCCGGCTCTCATTAATTGGTTTGTAAAAAACAAAATGGTGGTTAGGGCCTACTAACGGCTTCTGCCCCTCCCTGGTGTTGCCCTCAACTAAATAAAGCTGAGCTTCAACCTTCTGCTCCAAATTACCATTTTAAAAAATGCAATAGGCTTTTCCGGCCTACTAAAGGTGTCTGTCTGTGTGCCCCTGCCTGGTGTTGTCCTCAACTGAATAAAGCTGAGCTTCAACCTTCCGGCTCTCATTAATTGGTTTGTAAAAAACAAAATGGTGGTTAGGGCCTACTAACGGCTTCTGCCCCTCCCTGGTGTTGCCCTCAACTAAATAAAGCTGAGCTTCAACCTTCTGCTCCAAATTACCATTTTAAAAAATGCAATAGGCTTTTCCGGCCTACTAAAGGTGTCTGTCTGTGTGCCCCTGCCTGGTGTTGTCCTCAACTGAATAAAGCTGAGCTTCAACCTTCCGGCTCTCATTAATTGGTTTGTAAAAAACAAAATGGTGGTTAGGGCCTACTAACGGCTTCTGCCCCTCCCTGGTGTTGCCCTCAACTAAATAAAGCTGAGCTTCAACCTTCTGCTCCAAATTACCATTTTAAAAAATGCAATAGGCTTTTCCGGCCTACTAAAGGTGTCTGTCTGTGTGCCCCTGCCTGGTGTTGCCCTCAACTAAATAAAGCTGAGCTTCAACCTTCTGCTCCAAATTACCATTTTAAAAAATGCAATAGGCTTTTCCGGCCTACTAAAGGTGTCTGTCTGTGTGCCCCTGCCTGGTGTTGTCCTCAACTGAATAAAGCTGAGCTTCAACCTTCCGGCTCTCATTAATTGGTTTGTAAAAAACAAAATGGTGGTTAGGGCCTACTAACGGCTTCTGCCCCTCCCTGGTGTTGCCCTCAACTAAATAAAGCTGAGCTTCAACCTTCTGCTCCAAATTACCATTTTAAAAAATGCAATAGGCTTTTCCGGCCTACTAAAGGTGTCTGTCTGTGTGCCCCTGCCTGGTGTTGCCCTCAACTAAATAAAGCTGAGCTTCAACCTTCTGCTCCAAATTACCATTTTAAAAAATGCAATAGGCTTTTCCGGCCTACTAAAGGTGTCTGTCTGTGTGCCCCTGCCTGGTGTTGTCCTCAACTGAATAAAGCTGAGCTTCAACCTTCCGGCTCTCATTAATTGGTTTGTAAAAAACAAAATGGTGGTTAGGGCCTACTAACGGCTTCTGCCCCTCCCTGGTGTTGCCCTCAACTAAATAAAGCTGAGCTTCAACCTTCTGCTCCAAATTACCATTTTAAAAAATGCAATAGGCTTTTCCGGCCTACTAAAGGTGTCTGTCTGTGTGCCCCTGCCTGGTGTTGTCCTCAACTGAACAAAGCTGAGCTTCCACATTCTGGCTTTCGCCCTATACTATCAGATATTAAACTGCATTTGGCCTACTAGTGTGGTTAGGCCCTTGAAACAGTGTCTGCTGCTCTTGGGTTTGCTACTCCACTGAACAAAGCAATGCCGCCTGTTTAGTCCTGTTACCAATTTTGAACTGCATTTAGCCTACTTTATTCTTTGGCCCTATATCTGTTTCCTCCTCATCCTGCCCATTGCCCAGCCACTGCTAAATGAGTCTGCTGGTACATTGACCTAGACCACTACATTCCCCTTGTACTCTACACAGCCAGAATCTGACCCTGCTGAAAGTAAGGTTCCCCTTCCCGCATGTTATACCACCTTACACAGGGACAAAGAGGAAGGTGCAGATGAAAGTGCAGGTTCCTTCATCAGGTGGGGGGGCATACTCGTTGGCGACGTCACTGGCACAGGGCCCCTCAGAGTATGCAAAAGTGTCGCTGCTGGTGGGAGGCGCCCCCGCCATGCAAACACACCGCCGTACTTTGAGGGGCCCTGTGCCAGTGCCAATGCGAACGAGTGGGCCCCCCCCTGCTTGCTCAGGATCACAGCACTTGCAACGTTTAAATACTTACCTTTCCCTGCAACACCGCCGTGACGTAGTCCGCATTTCCTGGGCCCACGAAAAACTTGAGCCAGCCCTACTCCCCCCACAACTTTTGCCAAATGACCCCCAATTCCCTATGCCCAACTATTATTATACAGTTAATTAAGATTGGCAAGCTTCAGAAACAAGAATGGATGTTTTTGGCATTAAAATGGGCACTGTAGGTGTTTTCCTGGCCTCCACTCACTGCCGACTATGCTTCCCCATTGACTTGCATTGGGTTTCGTGTTTCGGTCGATCCCCGACTTTTAGCGATAATCGGCCGACTGCACTCGACTCGACTCTGGACAAAATCGGGTTTCCCAAAACCCTACTCGATCTTAAAAAAATGAAAGTCGCTCAACCCTATCTCGCACCATTCACCAACGTCACGTTGCACCACAGACTGTCCATGAGTTGGCGGATGCTTTAGTCCAGGTCTGGGAGGAGATCCCTCAGGAGACCATCTGGCGCCTAATCAGGTGCATGCCCAGGTGTTGTAGGGAGGTCATACAGGCATGGTGAGGCCACACACACAACAGAACATCATTTCCTTGTCTTGAAGCATTTCCACTGAAGTTAGATCAGCCTGTAATTTGATTTTCCGCTTTGATTTTGAGTATCATTCCAAATCCAGGCCTCAATGGGATACTAATTTTGATTTTCATTGATCAATTTTATGCTCTATTGCTCTCAACACATTCCACTATGTAATAAATAAAGATTTGCAATTGAAATATTTCATTCAGTAATATCTAACATGTGGAATTTTAGTGTTCCCTTTATTTTTTTGAGCAGTATATATATACAGTACAGACCAAAAGTTTGGACACACATTCTAATTTAAAGGGCACCTGTCACCCTGTTTTTTCCGTATGAGATAAAAATACTGTTAAATAGGGCCTGAGCTGTGCATTACAACAGTGTATTTTGTGGACCCCGATTCCCCACCTATGCTGCCAAAATATGTTACCAAAGTAGCCGTTTTCGCCTGTCAATCAGGCTGGTCTGGTCAAAAGGGCGTGGTGTCTTCCCCCAGATCTTGCTTAGTTTTCCGTTGGTGGCGTAGTGGTTTGCGCATGCCTAAGGTCCCGAATCCACTGCACAGGGGAGTTAAAAGAGCGCGATGTGCACTATTTCATTGGTGATCGGTGGGGGCGGCCATCTTCCTTTGGCCGCGCGTGCGCAGAAGCGGCGCTCTGCTGGCCGCGGCTTCAGGAAAATGGCCGCGGGATGCCGCGCGTGTGCAGATGGAGATCGCGGCGGCCATTTTCCTGCCATGGATCGCGACGGCCATCCACCAATGAAATAGTGCACATCGCGCTCTTTTAACTCCCCTGTGCAGTGGATTCGGGACCTTGGGCATGCGCAAACCACTACGCCACCAACGGAAAACTAAGCAAGATCTGGGGGAAGACACCACGCTTTTTTGACCAGACCAGCCTGATTGACAGGCGAAAACGGCTACTTTGGTAACGTATTTTGGCAGCATAGGTGGGGAATCGGGGTCCACAAAATACACTGTTGTAATAAACAGCTCAGGCCCTATTTAACAGTATTTTTATCTCATACGGAAAAAATGGGGTGACAGGTGCCCTTTAAAGATTTTTCTGTATATTCATGACTATGAAAATTGTACATTCACACTGAAGGCATCAAAACTATGAATTAACACCTGTGGAATTATATACTTAACAAAAAAGTGTGAAACAACTAAAATTATGTCTTATATTCTAGGTTCTTCAAAGTAGCCACCTTTTGCTTTTAATGACTGCTTTGCACACTCTTGGCATTCTCTTGATGAGCTTCAAGAGGTACTCACTGGGAATGATTTTCAATTCACAGGTGTGCCCTGTCAGGTTTAATAAGTGGGATTTCTTGCCTTATAAATGGGGTTGGGACCATCAGTTATGTTGTGCAGGAGTCTGGTGGATACACAGCTGATAGTCCTACTGAAAAGACTGCTAGAATTTGTATTATGGCAAGAAAAAGCAGCTAAGTAAAGAAAAACTAGTGGCCATCATTACTTTAAGAAATGAAGATCAGTCAGTCCGAAAAATTGGGAAAACTCTGAAAGTGTCCCCAAGTGCAGTGGCAAAAACCATCAAGCGCTACAAAGAAACTGGCTCACATAGGGACCGCCTCAGGAAAGGAAGACCAAGAGTCACCTCTGCTTCTGAGGATAAGTTTATCTGAGTCACCAGCCTCAGAATTCGCAGGTTAAAAGCAGCTCAGATTAGAGACCAGGTCAATGCCACACAGAGTTCTAGCAGCAGACACATCTTTACAACAACTGTTAAGAGGAGACTTTGTGCAGCAGGCCTTCATGGTAAAATAGCCACCAGGAAACCACTGCTAAGGACAGGCAACAAGCAGAAGAGACTTGTTTGGGCTAAAGAACACAAGGAATGGACATTAGACCAGTGGAAATCTGTGCTTTGGTCTGATAAGTCCAAATTTTGAGATCTTTGGTTCCAACCACTGAGTCTTTGTGCTTTGCAGAAAAGGTGAACGGATGGACTCTACGTGCCTGGTTCCCACCGTGAAGCATGGAGGAGGAGGTGTGATGGTGTGGGGGTGCTTTGCTGGTGACACTGTTGGGGATTTATTCAAAATTGAAGGCATACTGAACCAGCATGGCTACCACAGCATCTTACAGCGGCATGCTATTCCATCCGGCTTGCACTTAGTTGGACCATCATTTATTTTTCAACAGGACAATGACCCCAAACACACCTCCAGGCTGTATAAGGGCTATTTAACCAAGAAGGAGAGTGCTGGGGTGCTACGCCAGATCGAGATGGTTTGGGGTGAGCTGGAACGCAGAGGGAAGGCAAAAGGGCCAACAAGTGCTAAGCATATCTGTGAACTCCTTCAAGCTTGTTGGAAGACCATTCCCAGTGACTTCCTCTTGAAGCTCATCAAGAGAATGCCAAGAGTGTGCAAAGCAGTCATCAAAGCAAAAGGTGGCTACTTTGAGGAACATAGAATATAAGACATAATTTTAGTTGTTTCACACTTTTTTGTTAAGTATATAACTCCACATGTATTAATTCATAATTTTGATGCCTTCAGTGTGAATGTACAATTTACATAGCCATGAAAATACAGAAAAATCTTTAAATTAGATGGTGTGTCCAAACTTTTGGTCTGTACTGTATATACAGTATATATATATATATATATATATATATATATATATATATATATATATATATATATATATATATATGTGTATATACACTCACCGGCCACTTTATTAGGTACACCTGTCCAACTTCTTGTTAACACTTAATTTCTAATCAGCCAATCACATGGCGGCAACTCAGTGCATTTAGGCATGTAGACATGGTCAAGACAATCTCCTGCAGTTCAAACCGAGCATCAGTATGGGGAAGAAAGGTGATTTGAGTGCCTTTGAACGTGGCATGGTTGTTGGTGCCAGAAGGGCTGGTCTGAGTATTTCAGAAACTGCTGATCTACTGGGATTTTCACGCACAACCATCTCTAGGGTTTACAGAGAATGGTCCGAAAAAGAAAAAAAATCCAGTGAGCGGCAGTTCTGTGGGCGGAAATGCCTTGTTGATGCCAGAGGTCAGAGGAGAATGGGCAGACTGGTTCGAGCTGATAGAAAGACAACAGTGACTCAAATCGCCACCCGTTACAACCAAGGTAGGCCTAAGAGCATCTCTGAACGCACAGTGCGTCGAACTTTGAGGCAGATGGGCTACAGCAGCAGAAGACCACACCGGGTACAACTCCTTTCAGCTAAGAACAGGAAACTGAGGCTACAGTTTGTACAAGCTCATCGAAATTGGACAGTAGAAGATTGGAAAAACGTTGCTTGGTCTGATGAGTCTCGATTTGTGCTGCGACATTCGGATGGTAGGGTCAGAATTTGGCGTAAACAACATGAAAGCATGGATCCATCCTGCCTTGTATGGAGCATCTTTGGGATGTGCAGCCAACAAATCTGCGGCAACTGTGTGATGCCATCATGTCAATATGGACCAAAATCTCTGAGGAATGCTCCCAGCACCTTGTTGAATCTATGCCACGAAGAATTGAGGCAGTTCTGAAGGCAAAAGGGGGTCCAACCCGTTACTAGCATGGTGTACCTAATAAAGTGGCCGGTGAGTGTATATATATATATATATATATATATATATATATATATATATATATATATATATATATATATATATACATTCATGTATATATATATATATATATATATATATATATATATATATATACATATATATATATATATACCAGTGAGTGAGTCCGGGTGGCCATAAGACTGTAGGAATGCGGGGCAGTATTATATTCTGTGGGAAGGTTGGGGGGGCGGGGCGGCTACATTATATTCCATGTGGGGCTGCAATATACTCTGAGGGTTTACATTATATTCTGTGGGGGTAAGCATTATATTCTGTGGGAGGAAAGGCTGCATTATACCCTATAAGGGGGCTGCATTATACCCTATGTGGGGGGCTACATTATATTCTTTGAAGGAGTTGCATTATACTATATGAGGGCTGCATTATATTCTATGATGGGGCTACTTTATATTTTATTAGGGGGACTACCCCGACCCCTGCTAGATAATGACGTGTGCTACCTTATATTATACCCTTATATTTGTGTGTTTTACCACACAATCAATTGTCTTGTATTCATTTCTATGTAGCAACATTGTGTGCCCCAAGAATGATTTTCTCTGGTGGGCCCATGGTGCTCCAGTCCGATGCCGTCTGTCACTAAAAAAAATAATCAATCAGGTGTGATGAAAATCTCTTACTACAATTTAAAGGTCAATAAGTCTTCATTAGCCAGATGGATTAATCCTTTCACGACCAGAGGTACTTCCATTTTTGTTTTTTGCTCCCCTTAATAACAGAGCCATAACTTTTTTTATTTTTCTGTCAATTTAGCCATGTTAGGGCTTGTTTTTTGCAGGACAAGTTGTACTTTCGAATGACACTATTGGTTTTAGCCAGTAGAGTAGCTACCAGGGGGGCCCGGTGCTCAGAGGGGTCCCACCCGGAGCTACGCTACTGTAACTGTTTCGGCACGTGCAACGCGCCGATACAGTTACCTTCTGTGGCAGAGCAAGGAGAATCGATCTCCCTGCTCTGCCGCCCGCTATGGGGCCCCTGAGCAGGCCGGGGGGGGCCTGGTGCAAGTAGTGGGCCCCCGTCCATCACGCACTGATGAGTGAAGGAGCGCTGCACTGTGCTCCTCCTCCCATCATCCCCCTGTCAGCATCTGACGCTGACAGTGGGATCGATGAAGTCACCACCTGACGCCTGCTGTCAGAAGATGAGTGTGAGGTCGGAGCTCCACTGGAACAAGGAGGAAGAGAGGTGAGTATTTATTTATTGTTTTTTATGGGGGCTGCCTTAAACTTCAGGATCTGCCTATAGGGGGGCTGCTTTATACTTCAGGATCAGCATATAGGGGGCTGCCTTATACTTCAGGATCTGCCTATAGGGGGACTGCCTTATACTTCAGGATCTTCCTATAGAGGTGCTGGCTTACACTTCAGGGTCTGCTTATAGGGGGGCTGCCTTATACTTCAGGATCTGCCTGTGGGGGGCTGCCTTATACTTCAGGATCCGCCTATATGGGGAGATGCCTTATGTTAGGGTTGCAAAAAACCAAAGAACTTAATGATACACAGGTCCAAAAATGAGAAAAAGTACAAATTTTATTAGATAAAAACAGAAAAATAAAGAAAAGGGGGATACGTATTAGAGAAATACAACACATATGGTGCAGAAAATGGGCCACACAGAGACCAAGACCACAGCACATTGGATGTTTAATATGATATAATATTAATATGTTCTGCCAACCAAACACAAATCTTAATAGTAAGGGGTTAAATTTAACCACCATAGCAATAGCCTCAATATTGAAGCCCAAAACTGAGGGGAGTACATAATTCAAATCGGTTAGCAAACATAAAGTACACTAGTACAAATCATGATAGTAATAGCAGATAGCCGCTAGAGTAGCTAGCAGTAACTAAAATACGGTGTACTAAACACATGGACAATAGCCCGCAAACAGTACAACAATTACGGCATTACCGGTAGTGCAGAATATTCCCCCCGAAGAAGGAAGGTCCGAAACGCGCGTCGGGGCGGACGCGCAGTGACCAGACCACATCTGAATATTCTGCACTACCGGTAATGCCGTAATTGTTGTACTGTTTGCGGGCTATTATCCATGTGTTTAGTACACCGTATTTTAGTTACTGCTAGCTACTCTTGCGGCTATCTGCTATTACTATCATGATTTGTACTAGTGTACTTTATGTTTGCTAACCGATTTGAATTATGTACTCCCCTCAGTTTTGGGCTTCAATATTGAGGCTATTGCTATGGTGGTTAAATTTAACCCCTTACTATTAAGATTTGTGTTTGGTTGGCAGAACATATTAATATTATATCATATTAAACATCCAATGTGCTGTGGTCTTGGTCTCTGTGTGGCCCATTTTCTGCACCATATGTGTTGTATTTCTCTATTACGTATCCCCCTTTTCTTTATTTTTCTGTTTTTATCTAATAAAATTTGTACTTTTTCTCATTTTTGGACCTGTGTATCATTAAGTTCTTTGGTTTTTTGCATTTCATTTGGATGATGGGTCTGTGTACTTCCAGATCATTATACATGGCCCTATTATTTATTTAGGGAAAAATATTGTTACCATGTATTTCTGTCATATAAGGTGTTTATATCTTATGTTAGGGTTGGCAGAATGCACCGAGTATATATATATATGTATTATTAGGTGTGCTCGCCACCCGGGGTCCACCGTGCAGGAGAGGAACCTGCTGCTAGCAAATGGCGGCGCTATATGGTTGCATAAACGAACTCTGTTAACTCCACAGAGTCGCTATGAACAAGATGCTGTGCCCTGTTAATCTCACAGAGGTACACAGCTATCAACCAGAGCAAACTGTGGTCATGCAGTCAGAGAAAACAGACAAAAATCTCCTCACCGAAGGTGCCGGTATTCTAGCGGCTTATTTCAGCCAAGGCCTATCTGCATCCAAACATGACCACACTGGCGCTGAGCTCATATACATTGGTTTAAAACTAGCACATGGCGGTGCAGCCATGCAAACCTTTTATAGCTGCAACAACTTCAGGACCTTCCTAGAGGACCAATGGGAGCTGCTACAGTACCTGAGCAACTTCAGGACCTTCCTAGAGGACCAATGGGAGTTGCAGCAGTATCTGAGCATGTGACCCCCAACCACCAATGAGAGGTTTCACCCTGGGCATTCTCTGAAGGGAAAAAGCAGGACTTAGTCCCAGAGACGTCTGCTCGCTGCTGACCAGTACTGGCTACAAAGGCAGAGCCTGGAAGGACAGCAGTAACAATTCGCACAGTATCAGCTTGAGCCAGATGCTGGGACTGATATCTCCACTGAGCAGGCTCCACTGTGGCTGGAGAAGAATGGAAGACCGCAGCGGAGGTGGTTTGAGATTCCCCCTGTGCAGAGGTGGGAACTCGACACCTAACATTTTTCTCACTCCTATGGCCCCCCCTCCTTGGACTTGGACCTCGCTACGCTTGAAGGCAGCAATGAGCTGTGGAGCTCGAATGTGCTCAGCAGGCTCCCAGGACCTGTCCTCTGGGCCATAACCCTTTCAGTCCACCAAATACATTTTTTTGCCACGTACCACCCTGCACCCCAAAATAGCGTTCACCTCATAATCGTCAGAAGACGAACCCGATGTCCCGGTAGATAACTCAGAAAACCGGGACATGTATACGGGCTTCAAGAGGGACACATGAAAGGTGTCGGTGATACCTAGACATGGAGGAAGAGCCAGACGGTAGACCACAGGGTTAACCTGTTCAAGGACCTTGAAGGGACCCAAGAAGCGAGGTGCAAACTTAGTGGACTCAACTCGCAGCCTGATGTTACGGGCGCAGAGCCACACTATGTCACCAGGAGCAAAGGTTGGAGCAGGGCGCCAATGGGCATCGGTGGAGCACCTCAATCTCTTCTTGGAGGCCTGGATGGCATTCTGAGTGCAGTCCTAAATGTCCCATGCCTCCACAGCCCAGTCTGCCACCCTGGAGTTGGCGGAAGACTCGGGCATAGGCACAGGAACCCGTGGATGCTGGCCGTAATTAGGGAGGAAAGGAGTCTGACCGGTGGAGTCGGCTACAGTGTTCTTAAGCAAAACTCCACCCACGGTAGCAAGGATGCCCAGTCATCCTGCCTGGCAGAAACAAAATGTTGCAGATATGTGACCAGGGTCTAGTTGGCCCTCTCTACCAACCCATTCGTCTCGGGATGATATGCTGAGGAGAGATTCAACTCAATGATGAGTAGACAACAAAGTTCTCTCCAGAATCGAGATGCAAACTGGGGACCCCAGTCACTGACAATTTTGTCTGGCATATAGTGATGAGCGATACCTTCCGATATCGGAAAGTATCGGTATCGGATTGGATCGGCCTATATTCAAAAAATATCCGATATCTCCGATACCGATACCCAATACCAATGCAAGTAAATGGGACCAAAATATCGGAATTAAAATAAACACTTTCTTTCCTTGTAGGTTCATTCTACATGAAGGAAAACAACTAAGAATAATGTAGGATGTATTGGGGGAGGTGGCAGAGACATTAAAGGCATATAGGTTTAGCCCAATCGAATAGAAATGCAGGAATTTAAAAAAAATTTTTAAGACGTTCGGAGTTACAAAGATATTGACTATGTTAAGATTTTTTTTTATTTTGTCAGATATTGATGTTCCACTACTTTTATGCCCTTCACCTTCTTTTTTACTTCTCCCTCACTTTCTTCTTCATCATCCTCAGCAGCAGCATCTTTGACATCAACTTCTTCTTCACCTCATTCATCTTCTTCTTCATCTTCTACCTATTATTTTTTTGTTCCATTCTTCATATTCTTTTTATTAAACTATTATTCTTCTTCATATTCTACTTCTTCATCATATTCTTATTTGTGACAGGCATTCCTGTAGTTTGTTATATCTAAAAGTTTGAAGATTACACCTTCCGTTCTGCCTGTCACCAAAGAGTTACAAAAGGATTTGTCCGCGTTCAGTTAGGCCCGCAGCAGCAGGCTTTTTCCAGGGGCACCATGAGGAGGAACGGACTCACCCCCATACACTGCTTAGTCTTCTTCTGCTTATAATTTAGATAATATATTTTGCTCTGATGTTTAGTCTTATGCTTAATGTTCTTCTGCTCTTTGTTCTGCAGCCTCTTGTTCTTCTGCTTCCCGGTCTTCCAGGTTGTCGTCTTTAGGGTCTTGAACTTGGAAATGTAAAAGAAAGGTACAAGAAGGCTGAGAAAATGCCGAGAACCAGCTGATGGAACTGGAACTCGGATGGCTACCCGAAGGTCCAAGAGCCAATGGAACTACCGAGGACCAGCTGACATTACTGGAACCCGGTTACTAAGCAGGAGGTACCCATGCCAGAAAGCACTACCAAGGACCACCTGACGTTGGTGGAACTCGGATACCAAGAAGGAGGCAACTAAGCCAAAAGCTCTGCCCGGAACCAGCTGACGGTACTGGAACCATGGGGACCTATTCAAGATTGTCTTCCTAGAGCCCCAACTAGCGGTGTTGGAGCCAAGGGTCAGCAGAGGGAGCAGAGTGTAGGCTGAAGCCTGAATTGGAGGCAGCTTAGTGTCTGTTGTGTCTGCGTGGCGTTTGTAGGACACGTTGCCGGCTACACAGCAGGGGAACAGCTGGCGTTACTGAACCACACTGACACAGTGGCGAGTGTTTTTCTCTGTGCAGCCAGCACTTCCGAGCACCAACTGGCGGTGTTAGAGACCAGGTACAGTGGGAGGAGAAGTGTGTAGGCCGAAGCCTGCACTGGAGGCAGCTTAGTGTCAGTTGTGTCTGCGTGGCATTTGCAGGACACGTTGCCGGCTACACAGCAGGAGAACATATAACAAAAGGAGGAATAGGAGCCCAGAGTACAAATTTATATGAAAATCTTTATTTATACAAAATGTTAAAAAATTAGGACAAGAGCTATCATAGTAGGTATGCCACAACAACAAATAAAGGCGTCACCACCGGCGGGATCCCTTCTCCTTCGTTCCCCCCTGCTGCATGGGTAAGCACATCTCTCACTTTTATCGCTGCTGTTTTTTGGGTCATTATATATAAGTGAACAGGGCACTTGCCTTAGACTGTGCATTGCTTATTGATACAGCAGCCATTTGTATTGTTTTTTCTGCTTCCCATGATATAACCATCTTGCGCTATATTGGTGTCCATTATTTATCCATCATTTATTGGTCTATCTACACAATCACTCCCTATAGCGCCGGGGTTGGAGGGCAAGGGTTGGTTTATTTTTTCCCCCTTTATTTGTTGTTGTGGCATACCTACTATGATAGCTCTTGTCCTAATTTTTTAACATTTTGTATAAATAAAGATTTTCATATAAATTTGTACTCTGGGCTCCTATTCCTCCTTTTGTTATATGCAGTATTTGGAGCGATGATTTGAATAATCCGGGTTATTACCCTATTTATACTAGTGCTTTCTCCCGGGTTGGTTTATTATGTTTTTGGATTTCTTATTATCACAGCAGGGGAACAGCTGACGTTACTGAACCCCACTGACACAGTGGCGAGTGTTTTTCTCTATGCAGCCAGCACTTCCGAGCACCAACTGGCGGTGTTAGAGCCCAGGGACAGCAGGAGAAGCAGAGTGTAGGCCGAAGCCTGCACTGGAGGCAGCTTAGTGTCTGTTTTTGTCTGCGTGGCGTTTGCAGGAAACGTTGACGGCTACACAGCAGGGGAACAGCTGATGTTACTGAACCCCACAGACACAGTGGCGAGTGTTTTTCTCTGTGCATCCAGCACTTTTGAGCACCAACTGGTGGTGTTAGAGCCCAGGGAATGCAGGAGGAGCAGAGTGTAGGCCGAAGCCTGCACTGGAGGCAGCTTAGTGTCTGTTGTGTCTGCGTGGCATTTGCAGGACACGTTGCTGGCTACACAGTAGGGGAACAGCTGGCGTTACTGAACCCCACTGACACAGTGGCGAGTGTTTTTCTCTGTGCAGCCTGCACTTCCGAGCACCAACTGGCGGTGTTAGAGCCCAGGGTCAGCAGGGGGAGCAGAGTGTAGGCCGAAGACTAATTGGAGCAAATTGAAAGGGAACCTTTAAACCCCCCAGGCGTTAGTAACTAGAAGAGCCACCTTGTGCAGCAGTAATGCTGCACAAGGAAAAGGTGGCTCTTTTAATTATGTTCCTTGCACACGCTGAATGAAGCACTTCTAAAATGTTGTCCCTCATACCGTGAAACCGTCTCGGAGGCGGGACTTTCCTTCTTAATGAGACGAAGCACAGCTGTCAAAAATACCCCCTTGGTGCTGGGCACAGCCTCCTGAGTGTTGCTTTTTTGTGTTCTGGAGTCTGCGCTGTTGTGTTATCCCTTGGCCATGCGCTGTTACTGCACATGCCCATGAATCCCAGCCCCGCAGTGTCTTCTGATTTATTCACACTGTGGGGCTGGGATTCCTGGCCTTGTGCAGTAAATATCTTCACCTCTCATTCATGACCTTATGCCTGCATCAGACTGTGCGGCGTCAGCTGATCCCTTATCGCATGCCACGGCCGTGAAGCTGCACAGTCTGAAGAAAGAAGAAGGAGATGAGTGAGAGGCGAAGATATGCGCTGCGCATGCCCATGAATCCCAGCCCTGCAGTGAGAATAAATAAGACACTGCGGGAAGTGATCTCGGGCAGGGCGGTCACACAGGCGCAGCCAGCCTGACAACAAATGATGTCAGAAGACAGGCATTACTAACTGCGCATGGCCAAGGGATAACATAACAGTGCAGGCTCCGGGACAGATTCAAACTTCGCTGAGGAGGCAGCGCACGGCGCCAAGGGGGTTGCTGCATGTCATTACGAAGGAAAGTCACACCTCCAGGACGGTTAATCGGTATCAGGGGACACATTTTATAAGTATTTAGTTCTGCGTGTACAATGAGTATAACAAAAAGAGCCAACTTGTCCAAATGCAGCATTAGTGCTGCACAAGTGGCTCTTTTAGTTACAAAAGCCTGGGGGGGCAGGTTCCCTTTAATTTTTGTTGTAGTGTCAGTGTGGCATTTGCAGGACACGTTGCCGGCTACATAGCAGGGGAACAGCTGGCGTTACTGAACCCCACTGACACAGTGGCGAGTGTTTTTCTCTGTGCAGCCAACACTTCCGAGCACCAACTGGTGGTGTTAGAGCCCAGGGGATGCAGGAGGAGCAGAGTGTAGGCCGAAGCCTGCACTGGAGGCAGCTTAGTGTCTGTTATGTCTGCGTGGCGTTTGCAGAACACGTTGCCGGCTACACAGCAGGGGAACAGCTGGCATTACTGAACCCCACTGACACAGTGGCGAGTGTTTTTCTCTGTTCAGTCTGCACTTTCGAGCACCAACTAACGGTGTTAGAGCCCAGGGTCAGCAGGGAGAGCAGAGTGTAGGCCGAAGCCTGCACTGGAGCCAGCTTAGTGTTTGTTGTTTCTGCGTGACGTTTGCAGAACACGTTGCCGGCTACACAGCAGGGGAATAGCTGACGTTACTGAACCCCACTGACACAGTGGTGAATGTTTTTCTCTGTGCAGCCAGCACTTCTGAGCACCATCTGGTGGTGTTAGAGCCCAGGGAATGCAGGGGGAGCAGAGTGTAGGCTGAAGCCTGCACTGGAGGCAGCTTAGTGTCTGTTGTGTCTGCGTGGCGTTTGCAGAACACTTTGCCAGCTACACAGCAGGGGAACAGCTGGAGTTACTGAACCCCACTGACACAGTGGAGAGTGTTTTTCTCTGTGCAGCCTGCACTTCCGAGCACCAACTGGCGGTGATAGAGCCCAGGGTCAGCAGGGGGAGCAGAGTGTGGGCCGAAGCCTAATTGGAGCAAATTGAAAAGGAACCTTTAAACCCCCCCAGGCATTAGTAACTAGAAGAGCCACCTTGTGCAGCAGTAATGCTGCACAAGGAAAAGGTGGCTCTTTTAATTATGTTCCTTGCACACGCTGAACAAAACACTCCTAAAATTTTGCCCCTCATACTGTGAAACCGTCTCGGAGGCAGGACTTTTCTTCTTAATGAGACGAAGCACAACTGTCAAAAATACACCCTTGGTGCTGGTCGCAGCCTCCTGAGCGTTGCTTTTTTGTGTTCCGGAGTCTGCGCTGTTGTGTTATCCCTTGGCCATGCGCTGTTACTGCACATGCCCATGAATCCCAGCCCCGCAGTGTCTTCTGATTTATTCACACTGCGGGGCTCGGATTCCTGGCCTTGTGCAGTAAATATCTTCACCTCTCATTCATGACCTTATGCCTGCATCAGACTGTGCGGCGTCAGCTGATTCCTTATCGCATGCCACGGCCGTGAAGCTGCACAGTCTGAAGAAAGAAGAAGGAGATGAGTGAGAGGCGAAGATATGCGCTGCGCATGCCCATGAATCCCAGCCTTGCAGTGAGAATAAATAAGACACTGCGGGAAGTGATCTCGGGCAGGGCGGTCACACAGGCGCAGCCAGCCTGACAACAAATGATGTCAGAAGACAGGCATTACTAACTGCGCATGGCCAAGGGATAACATAACAGTGCAGGCTCCGGGACAGATTCAAACATCGCTGAGGAGGCAGCGCACGGTGCCAAGGGGGTTGCTGCGTGTCATTACGAAGGAAAGTCACACCTCCAGGACGGTTAATCGGTATCAGGGGACACATTTTATAAGTATTTGGTTCTGCGTGTACAATGAGTATAACAAAAAGAGCCAACTTGTCCAAATGCAGCATTAGTGCTGCACAAGGTGGCTCTTTTAGTTACAAACGCCTGGGGGGGCAGGTTCCCTTTAATTTTTGTTGTAGTGTTGTCAGGGTCGTAATGACAATAAATCCTCATTCACCAGTCATTCCAAATTGTAGTGTGAGCGCAGAACATCTGGTACCAATTAAAATGACTCAGGCACACAGCTGATTCAATTTTAGCTGATGTCCTGCATCCACCTCGGTGAGGAGCAGTACAGCAACTACTTTATTTTTGAATACACAGTACTATTGTTTAGGAAAAAAGAAATGCATTAGGCGGAGTTTAAGCAGCATACATCTAGTGCTCAGTCTCTCTCTCTGACTCGTCAGAACGTCTCCCGGTGGTTACTTCTTTCTTCACATTCCAGAGTTATCTTTTCAGGAGAAATGAAACTTAACCCTTCAGATTCTAAACTGAAGTGAAGAATGAACACTGGCAGCCATCTTTAGATACAATTACATTTGCATTAGCTAGCAGATAGGAAAAACTTATTGTTTCACAGTATAAGATATATAAAAGTACAAAGGTATATAAGAAAATATATTTTCACCTTGACAATCCCCCCTAAACACTAAGTTTTTCCCTTAAAAAAAGATCCTTGGAGACTGTCCATGTGATGGGGAAAGGGGAGGTGGATTTCTTCATCCAGACAACTCAGAAGCTCTCCCCTAGCGAGAGGCCTCCAGGCAGCTGAACCCTTCACTAACCTCACATGGAGTTCTCCCACTGTCCCTAAATTAAATCTCTTGGCATCATCTGAGAATGGGAGGTTTTGTCTATTCTCTTGAGAGGAATATACTTCGGGATCTCCCCTGGATCAGTACCATTGTACTCTGGTGGATCTATTTCTTGATTGAGGAAGGCGCCAGTCGGAGTTGCTTTGGCAATAACCTTTTTATACAAGGGAATAACACAACAGAGGATTATCGATTCAATTATAAGGAGGGCAATTAGTACTAAACAAACTTATTGAAGGAATCCCTTGATCCCACCTAACCAATTGGAGAAGAAAGATGTGTCCACTCCAGCATACATGACACGTCGTCTTATTGTCCTAACTTGTTCAACTTCTTTAGAAACCTTCAGGTCTTTCGGATCTACATTTCGCCATTCAGGTCTGGCTGTCTATATTTCATCTCGTAAGTCTATGGTCATACCATCAATGAATGTATTTACCAATACTCTAACATCAAGTGGGTTTATGGGACTGTACTCCATGTCTTCCCATTTCAGCTGTAACCGTTCAAAGTATAGCTCTACACTCTCTCCTTTGTCACATCTGTAGAAAATCTTAATTTGTGTCCTAGCACGTCACCTGTTTTTGTGCTCACTAACTACCTAGGCCTGCCTAGGTGCACTTATACATCCATCATATGGTCATTATTCGTCTGTAAAATGAGAAAGGTTGGTTCTCAGGGTCAGCCAAATATTTTGCGTAGCTAGCTAGTCAGAGGGCCTCCAGGGATAATACTCCTGTATCTGTCTTACCCTACCTGATGTGGTTGGTTCTCTGGTGGTGGGGAGTGACATGACATGCTGATCTACAGCTCCTTCCCAAAAGGATTACTGTCAGCCTACTCCTAAAAGTTAATGTCCCCACTATCCGCCAACCACAATCCTGTGTCAGCTTCTTATGTCACTACATGTGATCTTGTCTGGACAGGATTCAGTGTAATTCTCTTAGGTCGGGTTGCAGCACGGGTCATACAAGTGTTAGGGCTCAAACCCTCAACTATATCCTGAAAGGCATCTTGGCTAAAATTGACGAACCTTTGTTCCCTGTAATATATATAATTGATCCATTCAACATTTTTATTAATCTACACCTGTGGGACTATAGAAGCAATGCCGGCATAAATCTGGTTCTGGGCTTTAAACTGGTCAGGCACCCCCCTTGGCACTCCAATGGCATCAATATATACTAGTGAATCTTCTTCATAACTCATGTGGAGCTGATTCAGACTTCTCCTCTTTCTGGTAGGTTCATCAGGTACCTCTGGATCCCAAGGTAAAATCTTGAACTGCATAGCTAGTTTAACAAGGGTGCATTGGCCTATCCAGGCATTAGGCAACCTAGGACGGAGCTTACCATCTCCACATAACCAATAAATATCGTACATATATTGTGTATGTTTAATTAGCAAGTCAGTATCTAAGGAACTGTTCTCCTTGCAGAAACCTGTCTCGAAGATGCCTACTGGTGTACCTGTGGTGTCGTGGGAATTATAGCAGGTGTAATTGTCAGCTAATACGGTTACTTCTCCTGGGACCTTTAGTCTGGGTTCCTTATGAATTAGTGGGACATAATCTGGGCAATCAGTGGGCTTCAAACCTTTCAACAGATTCATGACACAGGCAGTGGTGTTGTCATCAGGAAAAAGCAATGCATGTGTGTATAGGTGTGTATTCGCAGCAGCACAAGCAATACATCCTACAGAGATATTCTAGACTCTTACATTGTATCTCACCCATTCTAACCATAGGTTTTTTCCTTGGGGCTGTTTGTGTTTCTATGGAGAAAACTTCTCGCCAACTAAGACCTGGAAGGGGGATTACTTCATTAACTACATTTCGCAAACGCTCACCTGGGCCTACTTTAGCTGTACTGGTAACAGGGGTCATGGTTGGTCTGAAGCTAATATCCTGGAGCTGTATATGGCCTAAATTCCCATGGTATCCACTACTAAACACATCATTAAAATGCCTTCCCAGTACAAACCTCTGCAGATCAGCAGATTGGGGGTTTTCAAGATTCAGGAGGAGGGGATGACAGTTTCTACCCCATTTACAGCCCCTAAGTGATTGCAGAAAGGCTGTTAGATGCATTCTCCCACGGAGACTCCTACCCGTCCCATCCTTAGGGAACGTGGCTTCGCTAGGTTTATATCCCCAATCGTCTCCAGTATTCCAGGCAGCATCTGACCAATAATAACAATTATTGTTGTATTGTCTGGTAACACACATATAAAACTGGATGATTCCCTCTACCACCCGTTCAGTCTCAGGGCATTTGACTACATCACAGAAATCAAATCGCCAGATATTCACCGGGGCTGTCAGGTTTACCCAGAGAATAGTGGGACCTTAGTATTTTCATTTACATTAGGGGCCGAAAAGGTAGGGGCGAGGATGGCCCCCATTTCCAGGATCAAAAACAACAGCAACATTTCCCTTCAGTCACTACTGTGACTAAACACTGGTTCGGTCTCTTTTACAATATGAGGCGTGGATCCAGGTGCTCTTTCCTTCAAGTTTTACTGCAGTGGGGGTGACCAGGATCACAGTGTGGGGTCCTTCAAATCTCGGCTGGAGACAATCTCTGCGCACAAACTTTTTCACATACACCGGGTCTCCTGGCACAAAGGGATGGTGTCCAGGAACCTTGTCTGAGTCTGGAAGAGAACTGAAGACAGTTAAATGCACTTTGGCAAGGTGTCCATGTAAGGCCTGCACATAACTAGTCAAGTCCTGGTACTTGAGCTGCAACTGTTGTGGAAAGAAACATTCAAGATTGGGGCCCCTGCCAAACAGAATATCATACGGTGACAGTCCTGTCTTCCTGTTTGGGGTATATCTTACTGAAAACAAAACTAGAGGAAGGCATTCTGTCCATGGTTTACCAGTCTCTGCCATTGCCTTCTGGATTTTAAGCTTAAGAGTTCCATTTAGTCTCTCCACTTTTCCACTGCTCTGTGGATGGAGTATGCAATGCTTGACTTACCCCCAGTGCTGCCATTACCTCTGACATGATCTCTCCAGTAAAATGGGAACTCCGATCGCTTTCAATGACTTCAGGAACTCCATACCTGCATATGATCTCAGCCATCAGTTTCTTCGCTGTTGTCTTAGCCGTAGCTTTGGCAACTGGGTAGGCTTCTGGCCAACCTGAAAATAAATCAATGCAGACCAACACATACTCATACGTCCCTGCCCTGGGTAACTGAATATAATCAATCTGCAGTCTCTGGAATTGGTTAAAGGGGCCGGGGAGTGTGTTTGGATGGGATTTTCACTGTCCTACTCTGATTATGTGTGGCACATATCATGCAGCTCTGTACCTGCCTTTCTGCGCAGGTGGAAAACCCCGGGGGCAATCCATTGTTTCTGTAGGGTGTCACACATGGCCGTCTTCGAGTGGTGCACATTCCCATGCAGAACCTGTGCCATCATTGGGTACAGTATCTGTGGTAGGCAGACCTTTTCACCCCTCCCCCATAGTCCAGTGACGGTATCAGAGCAAGCCCCTATCTTTTGCCACCTATTTTTCTCCTCCTTACTTGCCTGTTCTTGTAACCGGGCTAAGATGTCTTTCAACACAAGTGGAGATGGTGGGGTGTCCAGGTGATGTACTTGAGAGGCTACAGGAGTGCTTGCTGCTTTCTTGGCAGCCTGGTCTGCCAGTGCATTACCCTTTGTCCGTCCATCAGTGCCTTTGGTATGTGCCTTTACCTTTATGATGCCTGCTTGGGTGGGAAACTGTAGTGCATTCATAAGTTGCTGGACTGCCTCAGCATGTTTAAAGGGGTGGCCATTTTCTGTCAGGAAAGCCCTGGCTCTCCAGATAGGCCCATAACCGTGTGTAATGCCAAAAGCATACCTGGAATCAGTGTAGATATTTACAGTCTTAACTTCTGCTAGTTTGCACGCTTCTGTGAGCGCCTTGAGCTCTGCTTCTTGTGCACACATATGAGCTGGCATTGACTCTGCCTTGATTACCTCATGTTCTGAGACCACAGCATATCTGGCACAGAAGCATCCTCGGTCATCTTGGTGACGGGATCCATCTACAAAAAGCTCAAAATCAGCATTAGAATAGGCACACTAGAGACCAGCCGTTTCCTGAGACATCAATTCTAGACAATCATGTGGTTTGTAAACCTGATCCTGTTCCTCTGGATCCATTCTAGAAAGAAAAAGAGTGTCCTTGCTCATGTCACCTATTCCTCCCCCCTTTGGATCCAGGGGAACTAGGAGAAGAGTAGCGGGGTTCAGGACAGTGCACCTTTTCAAAGTTACATTAGTAGGCATGAGAATAGCACACCAAAGTCGCAGCTGTCCAGCCATGGACATGTGGCTAGGTTGTACCTGATTAAGGATACTATATACATCGTGTGGGATGTGGACCATCAGTGGATAATCCAAAACAATCTCTGAAGATTTGTGTAGCAACAGCTGGACAGACAACACAGCCCAAACACATAAGGGACTTCCTCTTGCCACCGTATCCAGGCGGCCACTGTAATAAACAACAGGTCTCTGTTTGTTTCCATGAAGCTGAGTCAGCACACCTGTAGCATGTCCTGCATAGGTGAGCTCTGTCTGCAAGGCAGACTGAAATACTGTACGGCAATGCTCGGGTGTCTTGGAATTATATACGGGGCCTTCAGTGTGTAACACTATATCACAGGGCAAATTCCCTCTTTGGGTGGACCTAGCGTCTCCTGGATGCAAGGGGCCATAAGTGGCAAGGTAGGCCTGACACTCTTGGGCTATGACTGGGCTTCCCTTTTCTAGCTATCTGTTGGGCCAAACAACCTCTATGTGACAGGGTAGAGTTAGCTGGGTTCACTATGGCTCCTATCTGGTGGGTAATTATGTCCCCATACCCTACTGAGAAAAGAACCTGGGAGCCCTGGGGTGTGATGTAGTAGTTTGAATGACAGGGAACCAAACTTCAGATTCCTGGAAAGTCTGGCCTTGTAAGTGTGAAGGTTTCACGGGAAGAGGAGATGTAGGGGCCTTTCCGGGCTGGGGGGTCTGCCATTTACACCGATTAAAACAAACTCTTAATCTGAAAATTGACATAACGAGGCTGGACTTGCGTGTACGATAGGAGGGGGCAGAAACTGGAGTCTGTTACGTAGACAGTAAGAAGCGCTGCTGACTTAACCCCTTTCCTTTCCTACTGGGCTAAATTCTTTTGAAAACTCTTTACTATTTTCAATGCATCATCCGGAGTGGAAATCTCAATATCGGGTCTACCACAAAAAGGTATGAATGGGCTTTTTGTTACAGTGAAAATCCCAGATCTTCAAACACTACCATAAGACGCCCATAGAACTTCTCGGCAGTCCAGGATATATACACTGGTGCCTTTGCTGTAAGGGGCACAGGGGCTTACAGTCAGGAGTAGAGGCTTAATTTCCTGGGGAGGGACTATATTATCCAACAGGGAGCCCCCCTGTTGATCTTCAATTTGCTATATATATAAGCAGGTAAATCTTTTACCAATCTTTCAATTACTTACAAGTTTTCCTCTAAGACTAAGCACAGGTCTATTTCACTTCCAATTTCATACAGTACTTATTGATTTAAACATAAATCTCTCAGCGTGTACTAAACCAAGGACAGAGAAAACTTAGAATGCAATACATGGCCCCCCTTCCCTCTAGCCCACAGCACCGAGGGAAAAAATTTCAAGCAGGTCGCGCAGGGATTCACTCACCCCCTCCCATCTAGTAACACGGAGATAAGAAAAATCACTGCATTCCACAGCGCACAAGGGAGAATACAAAAGCCCAGCTCTTTGCCCCCCTTTCTCTAAGTTCGTAGCACAGATGAGGAAAGAGGAGAAATCTCACAGCGGTCCACTCCCTCCTCCCCCCTTTCCTACACAGCACTGATACAAGGCTCCGTATCTTCTACACAGTCACAAATTGCAGCAGTTTTCAGACTTAATTTCTACAAAACTTTCCTATGATCCTCCTTGGTCTGGGCGGAGCCCCAAGGACGGCCCGTACACGCACACACGGCAGGTCTCCACCCAGGTTGGATTCTGCACAACACAAACAGGACACACCTACGCTTCTGGAAAGCCCATCCCGCCGCCATTACAGGGCGGTGGCTGGGACTGCATTTTCATCATCAGTGGCACGGCCGCCATTTTACAATCTGTAAAATCACAGTTCAAAGGCATTTTATAACCAAACACGGGTTCTACATTGTCTGATCCTCCCTCTCCATCAACCTATTTTCATCCTTCATTCTTCAAGCTTTGTGCAACTCGCAGATGAGTTTGCGCTTGTTCTAACAATCCTTTATCTTTCAACATGCCCCTTTTATTTTCTATGAGATTGGGCCACATAGCCGGCTGCAATCTCCCTGACGAGGGCAATCCTACATGCTTATACAATCTCTCAACATTCTTGACTGCCTTCTTTCCCTCCCGTGACTCTACTATTGCCTTGACTTCCACAGCATCCTCATCTAACTTGTGGGGCACGGACTTCTTCTGCTTTAAGATACGCAACTTGACTCACAGAATACTTTGATTTTCTGCAGTAAACCATTGACAGCGATATCAACGCTGGTGTTCTACAATACGGAATCTCGCTCAACGTATTAGAAAAAGAGCCTCGCGCTCAATATTTTCTGTCCCTAACCTGAACACCAGTGATTAACAGACTATCCTGCCACGATATTCTAAACAGTCGGGAGGCGGTCTCCTAGTGAGAGCCCTCCACAGAAATACAGGTGGTCCCTTCTCGGGACGTCTTAATTACCTAGCTGGTACAATATCACAGAGGCTGCGTCTCCTATCCCTTCTCTAAGCCGCCCCACAATCTACAACTTGCTCAATTTTTCACTCCACTTCACTACTAGACAATAGTCACAGGTAGGGTGGTTGAACGGAGTGCAATGACCGGTGGAGGAGGTGAGGTGTACACGAGGACGCGCAAGATGCGACGTCTCTCAGTTGCTGGTTCAGAGCGTGGCACAGGATCGCGCTCGGTCTCACCACTCGACCGGTCACTCCCCAGACCCAAGGAGACCACAGACAAACCAATAACGGCTGAGACACTAGCAAGTGTGACACATACAGTGTATATGATCGCCACTTACCGTGTTCGGAGGGTGATCAGTCCTCGAGGTCAGCCACTACGGGTATCATCCACAGACATCCAGGCATGGGTCCAGGGGGTCTCGGATCGCTGTCCACGCCCCCCGTTGGGCTCCAAATTGTCGGGGTCGTAACGACAATAAATCCTCATTCACCAGTCATTCCAAATTGTAGTGTGAGCGCAGAACATCTGGTACCAATTAAAGTGACTCAGGCATGCAGCTGATTCAATTTTAGCTGATGTCCTGCATCCACCTCGGTGAGGAGCAGTACAGCAACTACTTTATTTTTGAATACACAGTACTATTGTTTAGGAAAAAAGGAATGCATTAGGCGGAGTTTAAGCAGCATACATCTAGTGCTCAGTCTCTCTCTCTGATTCGTCAGAACGTCTCCCGGTGGTTACTTCTTTCTTCACATTCCAGAGTTATCTTTTCAGGAGAAATGAAATTTAACCCTTCAGATTCTAAACTGAAGTGAAGAATGAACACTGGCAGCCATCTTTAGATACATTTACATTTGCATTAGCTAGCAGATAGGAAAAACTTATTGTTTCACAGTATAAGATATATAAAAGTACAAAGGTATATAAGAAAATATATTTTCACCTTGACAGTGTCAGTGTGGCATTTGCAGGACACGTTGCCAGCTACATAGCAGGGGAACAGCTGGCATTACTGAACCCCACTGACACAGTGGCGAGTGTTTTTCTCTGTGCAGCCAACACTTCCGAGCACCAACTGGTGGTGTTAGAGCCCAGGGGATGCAGGAGGAGCAGAGTGTAGGCTGAAGCCTGCACTGGAGGCAGCTTAGTGTCTGGTATGTCTGCGTGGCGTTTGCAGAACGCGTTGCCGGCTACACAGCAGGGGAACAGCTGGCATTACTGAACCCCACTGACACAGTGGCGAGTGTTTTTCTCTGTGCAGCCTGCACTTCCGAGCACCAACTGGCGGTGTTAGAGCCCAGGGTCAGCAGGGAGAGCAGAGTGTAGGTCGAAGCCTGCACTGGAGCCAGCTTAGTGTTTGTTGTTTCTGCGTGACGTTTGCAGAACACGTTGCCGGCTACACAGCAGGGGAATAGCTGACGTTACTGAACCCCACTGACACAGTGGTGAATGTTTTTCTCTGTGCAGCCAGCACTTCTGAGCACCAACTGGTGGTGTTAGAGCCCAGGGAATGCAGGGGGAGCAGAGTGTAGGCCGAAGCCTGCACTGGAGGCAGCTTAGTGTCTGTTGTGTCTGCGTGGCATTTGCAGAACACTTTGCCAGCTACACAGCAGGGGAACAGCTGGCCTTACTGAACCCCACTGGCACAGTGGAGAGTGTTTTTCTCTGTGCAGCCTGCACTTCCGAGCACCAACTGGCGGTGTTAGTGCCCAGGGAATCAAGGAGGAGCAGAGGAACAGAGTGTAGGCTGAAGCCTGCACTGGAGGCAGCTTTTGTCTGTTGTGTCTTCGCGGCGTTTGCAAGACACATTGCCGGCTACACAGCAGGGGAACAGCTGGAGTTACTGAACCCCACTGACACAGTGGAGAGTATTTTTCTCTGTGCAGCCTGCACTTCCGAGCACCAACTGGCGGTGATAGAGCCCAGGGTCAGCAGGGAGAGCAGAGTGTGGGCCGAAGCCTAATTGGAGCAAATTGAAAAGGAACCTTTAAACCCCCCAGGCGTTAGTAACTAGAAGAGCCACCTTGTGCAGCAGTAATGCTGCACAAGGAAAAGGTGGCTCTTTTAATTATGTTCCTTGCACACGCTGAATGAAACACTCCTAAAATTTTGCCCCTCATACTGTGAAACCGTCTCGGAGGCAGGACTTTTCTTCTTAATGAGACGAAGCACAACTGTCAAAAATACACCCTTGGTGCTGGGCAAAGCCTCCTGAGCGTTGCTTTTTTGTGTTCCGGAGTCTGCGCTGTTGTGTTATCCCTTGGCCATGCGCTGTTACTGCGCATGCCCATGAATCCCAGCCCCGCAGTGTCTTCTGATTTATTCACACTGCAGGGCTGGGATTCCTGGCCTTGCGCAGTAAATATCTTTGCTTCCCACTTATGTCCTTACGCCTGCTTCAGACTGTGCGGCGTCAGCTGATCCCTTATTGCATGCCATGGCCGTGAAGCCGCAAGTCTGAAGAAGGCGGAAGCAGATGATTGAGCGACGAAGATATGCACTGCGCTTGCCCATGAATCCCAGCCCCGCAGTGAGAATAAATAAGACACTGCAGGGCGTGATCTCGGGCAGGGCGGTCACACAGGCGCAGTCAGCCTGACAACAAATGATGTCAGAAGACGGGCAGCGCTAACTGCGCATGGCCAATGGATAACATAACAGCGCAGGCTCCGGGACAGATTCAAACAACACTGAGGAGGCGGCGCACGGCGCCAAGGGGGTTGCTGCATGTCATTACGAAGGAAAGTCACACCTCCGGGATGGTTAATCGGTATCAGGGGACACATTTTATAAGTGTTTAGTTCTGCTTGTGCAATGAGTATAACAAAAAGAGCCACCTTGTTCAAATGCAGCATTAGTGCTGCACAAGGTGGCTCTTTTAGTTACAAACGCCTGGGGGGGCAGGTTCCCTTTAATTTTTGTTGTAGTGTCTGTGTGGCATTTGCAGGACACGTTGCCGGCTACACAGCAGGGGAACAGCTGGCGTTACTGAACCCCACTGACACAGTGGCGAGTGTTTTTCTCTGTGCAGCCAGCACTTCCGAGCACCAACTGGCGGTGTTAGAGCCCAGGGAATCAAGGAGGAGCAGAGGAGCAGAGGGTAGGCCGAAGCCTGCACTGGAGGCAGCTTATTGTCTGTTGTGTCTGTGTGGCATTTGCAGGACACGTTGCTGGCTACACAGCAGGGGAATTGCTGGCGTTACTGAACCCCACTGACACAGTGGCGAGTGTTTTTCTCTGTGCAGCCAGCATTTCCAGGCACCAACTGGCGGTGTTAGAGCCCAGGGACAACAGCAGGAGCAGAGTGTAGGCCGAAGCCTGATTGGAGGAAGTTGAAAGGGAACCTTTAACTCCCCGCCAAGGCGTTTGTAGTAGAAAGAGCCATCTTGTGCAGCACTAAGGATGCAAAAGGAAAAGGTGGCTCTTTTAATTATGCTCCTTGCAAACGCAGAACTAAACACTTATAAAATGTGTCCCCTAATATCATGAAACCATCCCGGAGGTGGGACTTTCCTTCAAAATGGGACGCAGCACAGCCATCATTCCCACCCCCTTGGCGCCGTGCACTGCCTCCTCAGCTTTGTTTGAAACTGTCCCGTAGCCTGCGCTGTTATGTTCAAACTTGGCCATGCACAGTTAGCGCAGCCCATCTTCTGACATCATTTGGTGGCAGGCTGGCTGCGCCTGTGCGGACGCGCTGCCTGAGATCCCGCCTGGATCGTCTAATTTAATCACACTGCGGGCCTGGGATCCATGGGCATGCTCAGTGCATATCTTCGCCTCTCCCTCCCCTCCTTCCGGCTTCTTCAGACTGTGTGGCATCACGGCCATGGCATGCTATTAGGGATCAGCTGACGACGCACAGTCTGAAGAATGCGGAGGGAGATGAGTGAGAGCCTGAGGTGAAGATATGCACTGCGCATGCCCATGGATCCCAGGCCCGCAGTATGATTAAATCAGAAGAGACTGCGAGGTGGGATCTTGGGCTGCGCAGCCACACAGGTGCAGGCAGCCTGACAACAAATGATGTCAGAAGACCGGCAGCGCTAAATGCGCATGGCGAAGGTTGAACATAACAGCGCAGGCTACGGGACAGAATCAAACAACGCTGAGGAGGCGGTGCACGGCGCCAAGGGGTAGGAATGACGGCTGTGCTGCATCCCATTACGAAGGAAAGTCTCACCTCTGGGATGGTTTCATGGTGTGAGGGGTCACAATTCATAAGTGTTAGGTTCAGCGTATGCAAGGAGCACAACAAAAAGAGGCACCTTTTCCTTGTGCAGCATTACTGCTTTGCAGCGCTCCAGAGTCCTGGTCGTTGCAGTATTGTCGCTCTTCCACAAGGGGGAGTGATGGTACGTCTGATGGCACTAAAGGAGTTCACCTGACCAGGTATCACAGTCACACACTACGCTTCACACTCCGGCCACCAGGGGGAGCAAAAGGTTCAATGTATTAGGCCACTCCTCACACTCTGGTAAAACTGGGAGTCAGATAGGAAGTTAGAGAGAAGCTGACTGGGTTTTGCCCAGGTAACATCTAGTGAGAGAGAGAGTTGCTTGGGAAGACTCAGGGATGTCCCTGTCAGGGGTGGGATCCTGACAGTGGCCTAGCACGAGACAGATCGTTACGGGGCCATGCCTGCACCTCATTGTGGCGGCATCCTAAGAAAGGACACGAAGAGAAGTATATTGTGGAGAAGTGAGAAACGAGATCACAGCACAAAGGAGATAGAACCAGGAGGAGTCATGCCCCAAGATCGGCAACATCCTTCTGAGGTGCGTAGCCGGCGGCCGGAACGCCGAGGAAGTAATAGGCTCTACGCATTACTTTGAACTATGGCAGGACAGTTAACTCTAGGTTGGCTGTCTCACCTTTACACCTAATGAAGACAACGGAGGCAATTGTGGGAGAGGGGCGTATCTAGGGTCCCTATAAAATAACTCCAGGCCTACCCCGTCATACGGGTGCGTCCTATCCATACCATCTGGGGGACGGAGAAAGAGAACAGAAACATACACGACAGTTGTGAGGACTATCCCGTGGTGCTCAGCAGGGAAGTACTACAACACACAGGTGCTAGTAGGAAGGCTACTGATTTCCACCTGCAAAGGGAACTCTGGATGTGCCTTCGGACCGGCCGGTCTCAATCAGCCCTGTTAGCAGTGCTCTGGATGGTGGATGCCGAAGCCTTCAGTAAAAAGGTAAAGACACTGCAACCCTGTGTCCTCGTCATTTACTGCGACCTACACCATTACCATCTACTCATCAAGGGAAGCCCTGGGGACATACTTCACCTGTGGGAAGTTACACCATCTGCAGCCATTCCATCACCCCAGCGGACCCCTAGCAGCGTCGGTCACCCTGACCGAATACCACAGGTGGCGTCACGAACACTTGACAAACTCTCACCTACATCTTTATTTGGGCGCCCCTTAGCAGGGCCACGGACCGGGTCGAGCCACCGTGACACCCCTAGAACCGAGACCGAGGGACCCAGTACCGAGTACCCCACTGCCCTGCGTTTGGGGGCCGCTTTAAACTTGGCGCCACGAACAGGATCTACTTAAGCCTGAGAATCAGGTCATGTGTGCCTTGGAACTGTGACTGAATTGTGCTTGAATCATGATTTATTGCAAAGACTGTGTATTGCTATTTGCCGCCAAAAGTTCCCACCAAAACCGCTGCCATTACAGCGCAACGAGGAGCGCAGGAGAAGAAAAAGGGTGTGCCATGAGAGGAGACTACAAAAGCGGTGCCAAAAGTGACGACCGCCCCCTCCGACTACTGCTGCAAGAAGACGACATGCCCCGAAGTACAGGAGAACCGCCCCCTGATTTGCAACGGCGGGAACCAAGACGAGAAGGAGCTCCACCCTCAGAAAATGGCAGAACCATGTGTGTGTGCAGCTGCCGACCGCGAAACAGTGAGGGTGACCAGCGAGTACCTGAATGACGACGAAGTGATCCCGGACTGTCCCCGCCAACCAGAGGCAGACCCGAACCCACCGCCGCTGGAAGATCCGTGCCTCTTGGAGTCGCAGGCGGAGGAACCGAGTCAACCTATCCCGAATGCGGAGCCCGCACATGTGAAGCAATGGAAGTCGGAGCTGTCCCAGAGGGTCGCATTGGAAGAACCGCGGTCCGAGCCACTGCCGACTCCAGTGTCCTCATCAATGGAACGGATCGGCATCAGTGGAACCACATCAGACGCAGGTATGGAAAGCGCCCCTGCTCTACCAACCGATCCTGCTCCCGTGACCGCTCCCTGTCCCGACAATGACCGATTCCCCGCCGCTGAGCTGGTAGTGATAACCCTCGGCACTATGGAGAAGCTGGTGCCTCCGTTACCGACAACTATGGGAGAACCACTAGATGTGAGCTCAGAGGGGGTGATCTTCCAATGGGATACCCCAAGGATTGGAACAGACGGGGCCAGGCAGGAGTGCCTCAGCATTGCTGTGCTCACCTGGGAACAATATAAACAATGCTTAATTCTACACTGGAAAAACCAAAAAGAGACAGAACAAAGTGACACACCGAAAGTACAAGAACCAAAGACTGAACGTGGTAAGAAAAACTTGGTAAAACAGGGGAATGTACTAGCCTTTCACCCAAAATGGGGTTGGGGCTTTATACAGGAGCCGGGACTGCCGACTGAAGTCTTCTTTGCCAGTTACAACATGAAGACCACGTTCCGCAATGGATATGACAACCATCTTCTATGTAGAGGGGACCAGGTGACCTACACTCGCCATCGGAGTGCGCAAGGGTGGTGCGCTCGGAACGTTCAGCGAAGCGAGCCTGCAGTGGCGTCACCTGCTGTTCTGACTACGACTAACTCTGACCTGACAAATTCTACGACTACCATCACTGTGTGCATTATTGCCGCTACTGAACTTGCTACCAAAACTGACATTCGAATTCAGACCCCTGGTGACCTGGCCGCACCTGAGAGACAAACCACTGACACTGACACCGCATCAGATGAGGACACGGAATCGAAGCTTTCCCGGTCAGGAAGCGTCCGCTACCGACTGATGCCTTGCAACCTACTATGAGAATAAACCTCGGAACCACGAGTATGTACATAGTTCTTTAAAACTGTTTGTCTGTTTTGCTGCTAAAACCCGTAGGGGTTAGTGAGTCCTCTAGAGAGCCATAGATAGATGGTTGATAAATCTTGCACTTAGGAAAATAAAGAAGAGTTAATTTGTACTGTAGCGTTAGATAATATACCTTTAGTGGGTACCTGCCCTTATGCCCTTAAAGGAAAAGTTAAATTATTGTTCAAGAAAAGTTTGCACTTAGTAGAAAGTAGATAGTATGCCCGGTTGGGTAATGATAGTTATTTATAGTTAGTTAATTATAAGTGTTATTTAAAATCTTAAGCACAATGTAAATATGTTTCTGTTTGCAACGTTCAAGTGTCCTCACCTCCCATAAAGGGAAGCACTGTTAAATTTACTTGTTTACAGCATTCCAAAATTTTGTATGTCTTTTGCTAACATGTATCGTTGTTCTTCTTTTCCCAGTCCGGGAGTACTGGATTTAAGGGGGGGAGTGCAGCGCCCCAGAGTCCTGGTCATTGCAGTATTGTCGATCTTCCACAAGGGGGAGTGATGGTACGTCTGATGGCACTAAAGGAGTTCACCTGACCAGGTATCACAGTCACACACTACACTTCACACTCTGGCCACCAGGGGGAGCAAAAGGTTCTATGTATTAGGCCACTCCTCACACTCTGGTAAAACTGGGAGTCGGATAGGAAGTTAGAGAGAAGCTGACTGGGTTTTGCCCAGGTAACATCTAGTGAGAGAGAGAGTTGCTTGGGAAGACTCAGGGAGGTCCCTGTCAGGGCTGGGATCCTGACAGTGGCCTAGCACGAGACAGATCGTTACGGAGCCGTGCCTGCACCTCATTGCGGCGGCATCCTAAGAAAGGACACGAAGCGAAGTATACTGTGGAGAAGTGAGAAACGAGATCACAGCACAAAGGAGATAGAACCAGGAGGAGTCGTGCCCCAAGATCGGCAACATCCTTCTGAGGCGCGTAGACGGCGGCCGGAACGCCGAGGAAGTAATAGGCTCTACGCATTACTTTGAACTACGGCAGGACAGTTAACTCTAGGTTGGCTGTCTCACCTTTACACCTAATGAAGACAACGGAGGCAATTGTGGGAGAGGGGCGTTTCTAGGGTCCCTATAAAATAACTCCAGGCCTACCCCGTCATACGGGTGCGTCCTATCCATACCATCTGGGGGATGGAGAGAGAGAACAGAAACATACACGACAGTTGTGAGGACTATCCCGTGGTGCTCAGCAGGGAAGTACTACAACACACAGGCGCTATCCAGCTTAGAGACCCAAAATTTGAAGGGGGAAGAGCCGTCTGGGAGTACAGTAAGAGGGCAAGACATGTAGTCTGTCACCATCTGACGGAAACGTTGCCTCCTGCTGACTGGAGCCGTCTGTGATGGTGTAGACATGTGTGGCTGGCACACAAAACTGCAGTTGGGCCATACTGGTCTTGCCTTGTGCTGAGGCACTGCTTCTGTTCCCTCTTTGTGCAGAGCTTCCTCCACTGCCTCGATGCACTGAGCTGCTTTGTAAAGCATTAGCAGCACTGCTCTCAGTTGGCTTGGAGAAGATGGAATTCATCAGTGTGTTTTGGTAGTTTTACGCTCCCGGTTCAACAGTGTTATGAGGCTTTGTAAGTTATTTTGGTAGCGAGGATCTTGGAGGGTGTACACCCAATTATAAGCCGTGTTGAGAATGTGGGCGATGCGGCGGTCATTTCTCAGGCACTGCAGCATGTAATCAGCCATGTGCTGCAGACTGCCAACTGGCCAAGAAACGCTGTCCCCTGCTTGAGGCGTGATCTCTGCCTGCTCTGCATCACCCCACCCTCGATCTACACACTGACTACTGGAGAATTGTGTAACTCCCTCCTCTGGACCGATGTCTTCCTCCTCCATTGACTCCTCCTCATCCTCCTCACAAAGTGTCCCCTGCCTAGGCCTTTGTGAGGAACCACGTAGCGCTGACTGTCCAGAAGCTGATGGAATTGGTGACTCCTCATCCTCCACCACTTCCAAAACATCATCCCTTAGCACTAGCAGTGTTTGTTGAAGCAGGCAGATAAGGGGGACAGTCATGCTGAGTAGTGCATCATCTGCACTTGCCAACCGCGTGGAATCATCGAAGGAATGCAAAACCTGGCAGACGTCCTTCATAGTGGCCCACTAAGCCTTCAGTAAAAAGGTACAGAGACTGCAACCCTGTGTCCTCGTCATTTACTGCGACCTACACCATTACCATCTACTTATCAAGGGAAGCCCTGGGGACATACTTCACCTGTGGGAAGTTACACCATCTAGCTGCCATTCCATCACCCCAGCGGACCCCTAGCAGCGTCGGTCACCCTGACCGAATACCACAGGTGGCGTCACGAACACTTGACAAACTCTCACCTACATCTTTATTTGGGCGCCCCTTAGCAGGGCCACGGACCGGGTCGGGCCACCGTGACACCCCTAGAACCGAGACCGAGGGACCCGATACCGAGTACCCTGCTGCCCTGCATTTGGGGGCTGCTCCAGCTGCACAAGGTGGCTCTTTCAGTAACAAACGCCTGGGGCACAGGTTCCTTAAATTTCAGTTGTGGTGTCAGCGTGGCGTTCGCAGGACACATTGCCACAACATAGCAGGGGAGCAGCTGACGTTACTGAACCCCAATAACAGAGGAGCAACTGTTGACTGTGCAGACAGCACTTCCGGACAGCAACTGGCGGTGTTGGAGCCCAGGGAATGCAGGAGGAGCAGGATAGAGTTATTGCCACAACACAGCAGGGGAGCAGCTGGCGTTACTGAACCCCAATAACAGAGGAGCAACTGTTGACTGTGCAGACAGCACTTCCGGACAGCAACTAGCGGTGTTGGAGCCCAGGGAATGCAGGAGGAGCAGGCTAGAGTTATTGCTGCAACACCGCAGGGGAGCAGCTGGCGTTACTGAACCCCAATAACAGAGGAGCAACAGTTGACTGTGCAGACAGTACTGGCGGTGTTGGAGCCCAGGGAATGCAGGAGGAGCAGAGTGTAGGCCGAGGCTTAATTGGAGCAAGTTGAAAGGGAACCTTTAACCCTCTCCAGGCATTTATAGCTGAAAGAGCCACCTTGTGCAGCACAAATGATGCAAAAGGAAAAGGTGGCTCTTTTAATTATGCCCCTTGCAAACGCAGAACTAAACACTTATAAAATGTGTCCCCTGATACCGTGAAACGTCCCGGAGGTGGGACTTTCCTTCGTAATGGGACGCAGCACAGCCGTCATTCCTACCCCCATGGCGCCGTACGCCGCCTCCTCAATGTTGTTTGATTCTGTCCCGGAGCCTGTGCTGTTATTTTATCCTTTGGCCAAGGTTGTGACTATCCCCCTGGACGAAGCATCACGCAAAACGCACGTCGGGGTCCTTCTACTGACCTGCATTCTTAGGTAAATACACCCATGCCTCTCCTTAGGCTTTGCACTTTGCACTCTATGCACTTTTCCAGCTATTACACATTGTGCTAACTGGTTTATTTAGGATTATAAGGGTTCTACTGAGCACCTTAGGCATTTTTTTTGCCATACACTCTACTATTGTATGGACCCTTTTCATTTTTTATTTCTATTTTCATTTTCATCTTCACCTGTTGCTTATTACATGCTCTAGGTATATCTATAATCTATGGCCCCCATGCTTTAGACACTATGGTGCTTTTTATATAATATACACTCCTTTATTTGTCCACTGTGACATACTATATGACAGTATAATTTGATGTATATTTCTATATGCACTAGCTATGTGCCTTAGTTTATTAGCTGCTGTTTCTAACTGATAAAGGTTGGGCTTTATGCCAATTAACATCATATAAGTGATTTACATATATATTGCTGAGCTTGTTTAGGCATTTTTTGGATCATTTGATCATTATAAGCTTTTGTGGTGTATTTCCCTTATGCAGACAGTATATTCTGTCATATGTATCTCCACTGATTGCTATTGGACTTGTTTAAGATTTTATACTTTTTTGTGATTAATAAAAATATTTGTTTTTATTGGTAAAAAGCTTCTGTTACTCCTTTTCTTTGATGTATTGTGTACATATGGAAGTGCCTCTTACTTAGGCCTTTATTGGGGTTGTTTACAGATATTAACTCCTCCAGTGTGGCGGGAATCTCCCTTGTGGCCAGAGTGTCCTTCACGTGGTCAGCCAGCCCTCTCCAAAATATAGGGATAAGGGCTTTAAAGATTCGACGACTCCAGCTCAGATGCTAGGGTGCGGAAGTGGACAGCAAAATGGCTAACCAAGGACAGCCCTGAGTCAATGCCAACAGTTGGAGTGCCGTATCATGGGTGACTCGAGGCCCTAAAAAGACCTGTTTCAGAGTGCTCAAGAACAGCGGAGCACTCTGCACTAGGGTTGAGCGAAACGGATCGGACGATTTCAAAAATCGCCGACTTTCGGCAAAGTCGGGTTTCGTGAAACCCGACCCGATCCCAGTGTGGGATCGGCCATGCTGTCGGCGATCTTCGCGCCAAAGTCGCGTTTCGTATGACGCTTTCAGCGCCATTTTTCAGCCAATGAAGGTGGACGCAGAGTGTGGGCAGCGTGATGACATAGATCTTGGTCCCCACCATCTTAGAGAAGGGCATGACAGTGATTGGCTTGCTTTCTGCGGCGTCACAGGGGCTATAAAGGGGCGTGCATGCCGACCGCCATCTTACTTCTGCCGAACTGAGCATAGGGAGAGGTTGCTGCAGCTTCGTCAGAAGCAGGGATATTGTTAGGGAGGAAAGATTAACCCCCAAACTGCTTGTGCTGTAGCGATTTCTACTGTCCAACACCACCTTTTCTTTGCAGGGACAGTGGAGGCTAGATTTCTGTGCATCAGCTCTGTAGCTTATAAGGCTCCCTGATAGCTGCATTGCTGTTTGTACGCCGCTGTGCAAACCAACTGCTTTTTTAAAAGCAAAAGTCCTGTTGCTCCTTTCTGCACAGTTCTATTGCTTATTTGTCCACACTTTGGTGTGCAGCAGTCCTTTTTATTGCTGGCTACCATACTTGTCCTGAGATCATTGTAGGGAGATTGTTATTGTAGTACAGTCCCTTTTTTTTTATATGTCTTCCAGCCACTTTCTGCCACTTATACTGTGTAGTGTAATACAGTGGGCCTGTTTTCTTTTTGCAGCAGTCTCCCACACATAAAAAGGGAGATTTATATTGCCACTAAGTGCATCTGGGTCAGTTCTGTTTGGCGTATATCTGCCAGTCACTTTCTGCCACTTATACTGTGTAGTGAAGTACAGTGGGCCTTATTTTTGCAGCAGTCTCCCACACATAAAAAGGGAGATTTATATTGCCACTAAGTGCATCTGGGACAGCTCTGTTTGGCGTATATCTGCCAGTCACTTTCTGCCACTTATACTGTGTAGTGAAATACAGTGGGCCTTATTTTTGCCGCAGTTTCCCACACAAAAAAGGGAGATTAATATTGCCATTAAGTGCATCTGCGTCAGTTCTGTTTGGCATATATCTGCCAGTCACTTTCTGCCACTTATACTGTGTAGTGTAATACAGTGGACCTTATTTTTGCCGCAGTCTCCCACACATAAAAAGGGAGATTTATTTTGCCACAAAGTGCATCTGCGTCAGTTCTGTTTGGGGTATATTTGCCAGCCACGTTCTGCCACTTATACTGTGTAGTGTAATACAGTGGGCCTGTTTTTTTTTTGCAGCAGTCTCCCACACATAAAAAGGGAGATTTATATTGCCACTAAGTGCATCTGGGTCAGTTCTGTTTAGCGTATATCTGCCAGTAACTTTCTGCCACTTATACTGTGTAGTGAAGTACAGTGGGCCTTATTTTTGCCGCAGTCTCCCACACATAAAAAGGGAGATTTGTATTGCCACTAAGTGCATCTGGGTCAGTTTTGTTTGGCGTATATCTGCCAGTCACTTTCTGCCACTTATACTGTGTAGTGTAATACATTGGGCCTGTTTTTTTTTCCAGCAGTCTCCCACACATAAAAAGGGAGATTTATGTGGCCACTAAGTGCATCTGGGTCAGTTCTGTTTGGCGTATATCTGCCAGTCACTTTTTGCCACTTATAATGTGTAATGTAATCCAGTGGGCATTATTTTTGCCGCAGTCTCCCACACATAAAAAGGGAGATTTATATTGCCACTAAGTACATCTGGGTCAGTTCTGTTTGGCGTATATCTGCCAGTCACTTTCTGCCACTTATACTGTGTAGTGTAATACAGTGGACTTATTTTTGCCGCAGTCTCCCACACATAAAAAGGGAGATTTATATTGCCACTAAGTGCATCTGGGTCAGTTTTGTTTGGCGTATATCTGCCAGTCACTTTCTGCCACTTATACTGTGTAGTGTAATACAGTGGGCCTTATTTTTGCCGCAGTTTCCCACACAAAGAAAGGGAGATTTATATTGCTACTAAGTGCATCTGGGTCAGTTCTGTTTGGCGCATATCTGCCAGTCACTTTCTGCCACTTATATTGTGTAGTGTAATACAGTGGGCCTTATTTTTGCCGCAGTTTCCCACACAAAAAAAGGGAGATTTATATTGCCACTAAGTGCATCTGGGTCTGTTCTGTTTGGCGTATATCTGCCAGTCACTTTCTGCCACTTATACTGTCTAGTGTAATCCAGTGGGCCTTATTTTTGCCGCAGTCTCCCACACATAAAAAGGGAGATATATAGTGCCACTAAGTGCATCTGAGTCAGTTCTGTTTGGCGTATATCTGCCAGTCACTTTCTGCCACTTATACTGTGTAGTGTAATACAGTGGGCCATATTTTTGCCGCAGTCTCCCACACCTAAAAATTGAGATTTATATTGCCACTAAGTGCATCTGCGTCAGTTCTGTTTGGCGTATATCTGCCAGTCACTTTCTGCCACTTATACTGTGTAGTGTAATACAGTGGGCTTTGTTTTTTGCCGCAGTCTACCACACATAAAAAGGGAGATTTATATTGCCACTAAGTGCATCGGGGTCATTTCTGTTTGGCGTATATCTGCCAGTCACTTTCTGCCACTTATACTGTGTAGTGTAATCCAGTGGGCCTTATTTTTGCCGCAGTCTCCACACATAAAAAGGGAGATTTATTTTGCCACTAAGTGCGTCTGGGTCAGTTCTGTTTGGCGAATATCTGCCAGTCACTTTCTGCCACTTATACTGTATAGTGTAATACAGTGGGCCTTATTTTTGCCGCAGTCTCCCACACATAAAAGGGAGATTTATATTGCCACTAAGTGCATCTGTGCCAGTTCTGTTTGGCGTATATCTGCCAGTCACTTTTTGCCACTTATACAGTGTAGTGTAATACAGTGGGCCTTATTTTTGCCACAGTTTCCCACACATAAAAGGGAGATTTATATTGCCACTAAGTGCATCTGGGTCAGTTCTGTTTGGTGTGTATCTGCCAGTCACTGTCTGCCATTTATACTGTGTAGTGTAATACAGTTGGCCTTATTTTTGCCGCAGTCTCCCACACATAAAAAGGGAGATTTATATTGCCACTAAGTGCATCTGCGTCAGGTCTGTTTGGGGTATATCTGCCAGCCACTTTCTGCCACTTATACTGTGTAGTGTAATACATTGGGCCTGTTTTTTTTTTCCAGTAGTCTCCCACACATAAAAAGGGAGATTTATATTGCCACTAAGTGCATCTGGGTCAGTTCTGTTTGGCGTATATCTGCCAGTCACTTTCTGCCACTTATACTGTGTAGTGTAATACAGTGGGCCTTATTTTTGACGCAGTCTCCCACACATAAAAAGGGAGATTTATATTGCCACTAAGTGCATTTGGGTCAGTTTTGTTTGGCGTATATCTGCCAGTCACTTTCTGCCACTTATACTGTGTAGTGTAATCCAGTGGGCCTTATTTTTGCCGCAGTCTCCCACACATAAAAGGGAGATTTATATTGCCACTAAGTGCATCTGGATCAGTTCTGTTTGGCGTATATCTGCCAGTCACTTTCTGCCACTTATACTGTGTAGTGTAATACAGTGGGCCTTATTTTTGCCGCAGTTTCCCACACAAAGAAAGGGAGATTTATATTGCTACTTAGTGCATCTGGGTCAGTTCTGTTTGGCGTATATCTGCCAGTCACTTTCTGCCACTTATATTGTGTAGTGTAATACAGTGGGCCTTATTTTTGCTGCAGTTTGCCACACAAAAAAAGAGAGATTTATACTGCCACTAAGTGCATCTGGGTCAGTTCTGTTTGGCGTAAATCTGCCAGTCACTTTCTGCCATTTATACTGTGTAGTGTAAGACAGTGAGCCTTATTTTTGCCGCAGTCTCCCACACATAAAAAGGGAGATTTATATTGCCACTAAGTGCATCTGGGTCAGTTTTGTTTGGCGTATATCTGCCAGTCACTTTCTGCCACTTATACTGTGTAGTGTAATCCAGTGGGCCTTATTTTTGCCGCAGTCTCCCACACATAAAAGGGAGATTTATATTGCCACTAAGTGCATCTGGATCAGTTCTGTTTGGCGTATATCTGCCAGTCACTTTCTGCCACTTATACTGTGTAGTGTAATACAGTGGGCCTTATTTTTGCCGCAGTTTCCCACACAAAGAAAGGGAGATTTATATTGCTACTTAGTGCATCTGGGTCAGTTCTGTTTGGCGTATATCTGCCAGTCACTTTCTGCCACTTATATTGTGTAGTGTAATACAGTGGGCCTAATTTTTGCTGCAGTTTCCCACACAAAAAAAGAGAGATTTATACTGCCACTAAGTGCATCTGGGTCAGTTCTGTTTGGCGTAAATCTGCCAGTCACTTTCTGCCATTTATAATGTGTAGTGTAAGACAGTGGGCCTTATTTTTGCCGCAGTCTCCCACACATAAAAAGGGAGATTTATATTGCCACTAAGTACATCTGGGTCAGTTCTGTTTGGCGTATATCTGCCAGTCACTTTCTGCCTCTTATACTGTGTAGTGTAATACAGTGGGCCTTATTTTTGCCGCAGTCTCCCACGCATAAAAAGGGAGATTTATATTGCCACTAAGTGCATCTGGGTCAGTTTTGTTTGGCGTATATCTGCCAGTCACTTTCTGCCACTTATACTGTGTAGTGTAATCCAGTGGGCCTTATTTTTGCCGCAGTCTCCCACACATAAAAGGGAGATTTATATTTCCACTAAGTGCATCTGGATCAGTTCTGTTTGGCGTATATCTGCCAGTCACTTTCTGCCACTTATACTGTGTAGTGTAATACAGTGGGCCTTATTTTTGCCGCAGTTTCCCACACAAAGAAAGGGAGATTTATATTGCTACTTAGTGCATCTGGGTCAGTTCTGTTTGGCGTATATCTGCCAGTCACTTTCTGCCACTTATATTGTGTAGTGTAATACAGTGGGCCTTATTTTTGCCGCAGTTTCCCACACAAAAAAAGAGAGATTTATACTGCCACTAAGTGCATCTGGGTCAGTTCTGTTTGGCGTATATCTGCCAGTCACTTTCTGCCATTTATACTGTGTAGTGTAAGACAGTGGGCCTTATTTTTGCCGCTGTCTCACACACATAAAAAGGGAGATTTATATTGCCACTAAGTGCATCTGGGTCAGTTCTGCTTGCCGTATATATGCCAGTTACTTTCTGCCACTTATACTTTGTAGTGTAATACAGTGGACCTTATTTTTGCCGCAGTTTCCCACACAAAAAAAGAGAGATTTATACTGCCACTAAGTGCATCTGTGTCAGTTCTGTTTGGCGTATATCTGCCAGTCACTTTCTGCCACTTATACTGTGTAGTGTAATACAGTGGGCCCTATTTTTGCTGCAGTCTCCCACAAAAAAATGGAGATTTATATTGCCACTAAGTGTATCTGGGTCAGTTCTGTTTGGCGTATATCTGCCAGTCACTTTCTGCCACTTATACTGTGTAGTGTAATCCAGTGGGCCTTATTTTTGCCGCAGTCTCCCACACATAAAAGGGAGATTTATATTGCCACTAAGTGCATCTGGATCAGTTCTGTTTGGCGTATATCTGCCAGTCACTTTCTGCCACTTATACTGTGTAGTGTAATACAGTGGGCCTTATTTTTGCCGCAGTTTCCCACACAAAGAAAGGGAGATTTATATTGCTACTTAGTGCATCTGGGTCAGTTCTGTTTGGCGTATATCTGCCAGTCACTTTCTGCCACTTATATTGTGTAGTGTAATACAGTGGGTCTTATTTTTGCTGCAGTTTCCCACACAAAAAAAGAGAGATTTATACTGCCACTAAGTGCATCTGGGTCAGTTCTGTTTGGCGTAAATCTGCCAGTCACTTTCTGCCATTTATACTGTGTAGTGTAAGACAGTGGGCCTTATTTTTGCCGCAGTCTCCCACACATAAAAAGGGAGATTTATATTGCCACTAAGTGCATCTGGGTCAGTTTTGTTTGGCGTATATCTGCCAGTCAGTTTCTGCCACTTATACTGTGTAGTGTAATCCAGTGGGCCTTATTTTTTCCGCAGTCTCCCACACATAAAAGGGAGATTTATATTGCCACTAAGTGCATCTGGATCAGTTCTGTTTGGCGTATATCTGCCAGTCACTTTCTGCCACTTATACTGTGTAGTGTAATACAGTGGGCCTTATTTTTGCCGCAGTTTCCCACACAAAGAAAGGGAGATTTATATTGCTACTTAGTGCATCTGGGTCAGTTCTGTTTGGCGTATATCTGCCAGTCACTTTCTGCCACTTATATTGTGTAGTGTAATACAGTGGGCCTTATTTTTGCTGCAGTTTCCCACACAAAAAAAGAGAGATTTATACTGCCACTAAGTGCATCTGGGTCAGTTCTGTTTGACGTAAATCTGCCAGTCACTTTCTGCCATTTATACTGTGTAGTGTAAGACAGTGGGCCTTATTTTTGCCGCAGTCTCCCACACATAAAAAGGGAGATTTATATTGCCACTAAGTACATCTGGGTCAGTTCTGTTTGGCGTATATCTGCCAGTCACTTTCTGCCTCTTATACTGTGTAGTGTAATACAGTGGGCCTTATTTTTGCCGCAGTCTCCCACGCATAAAAAGGGAGATTTATATTGCCACTAAGTGCATCTGGGTCAGTTTTGTTTGGCGTATATCTGCCAGTCACTTTCTGCCACTTATACTGTGTAGTGTAATCCAGTGGGCCTTATTTTTGCCGCAGTCTCCCACACATAAAAGGGAGATTTATATTGCCACTAAGTGCATCTGGATCAGTTCTGTTTGGCGTATATCTGCCAGTCACTTTCTGCCACTTATACTGTGTAGTGTAATACAGTGGGCCTTATTTTTGCCGCAGTTTCCCACACAAAGAAAGGGAGATTTATATTGCTACTTAGTGCATCTGGGTCAGTTCTGTTTGGCGTATATCTGCCAGTCACTTTCTGCCACTTATATTGTGTAGTGTAATACAGTGGGCCTTATTTTTGCCGCAGTTTCTCACACAAAAAAAGAGAGATTTATACTGCCACTAAGTGCATCTGGGTCAGTTCTGTTTGGCGTATATCTGCCAGTCACTTTCTGCCATTTATACTGTGTAGTGTAAGACAGTGGGCCTTATTTTTGCCGCTGTCTCACACACATAAAAAGGGAGATTTATATTGCCACTAAGTGCATCTGGGTCAGTTCTGCTTGCCGTATATATGCCAGTTACTTTCTGCCACTTATACTGTGTAGTGTAATACAGTGGACCTTATTTTTGCCGCAGTTTCCCACACAAAAAAAGAGAGATTTATACTGCCACTAAGTGCATCTGTGTCAGTTCTGTTTGGCGTATATCTGCCAGTCACTTTCTGCCACTTATACTGTGTAGTGTAATACAGTGGGCCCTATTTTTGCTGCAGTCTCCCACAAAAAAATGGAGATTTATATTGCCACTAAGTGCATCTGGGTCTGTTCTGTTTGGCGTATATCTGCCAGACACTTTCTGCCACTTATACTGTGTAGTGTAATCCAGTGGGCCTTATTTTTGCCGCAGTCTCCCACACATAAAAAGGGAGATTTATATTGCCACTAAGTGCATCTGAGTCAGTTCTGTTTGGCGTATATCTGCCAGTCACTTTCTGCCACTTATACTGTGTAGTGTAATACAGTGGGCCATATTTTTGCCGCAGTCTCCCACACCTAAAAATTGAGATTTATATTGCCACTAAGTGCATCTGGGTCAGTTCTGTTTGGCGTATATCTGCCAGTCACTTTCTGCCACTTATACTGTGTAGTGTAATACAGTGGGCCTTGTTTTTTGCCGCAGTCTACCACACATAAAAAGGGAGATTTATATTGCCACTAAGTGCATCGGGGTCATTTCTGTTTGGCGGTTATCTGCCAGTCACTTTCTGCCACTTATACTGTGTAGTGTAATCCAGTGGGCCTTATTTTTGCCGCAGTCTCCCACACATAAAAAGGGAGATTTATATTGCCACTAAGTGCATCTGGGTCAGTTATGTTTGGCGTATATCTGCCAGTCACTTTCTGCCACTTATACTGTATAGTGTAATACAGTGGGTCTTATTTTTGCTGCAGTCTCCCACACATAAAAGGGAGATTTATATTGCCACTAAGTGCATCTGGGTCAGTTCTGTTTGGCGTATATCTGCCAGTCACTTTCTGACACTTATACTGTGTAGTGTAATACAGTGGGCCTTATTTTTGCCGCAGTCCCCAACACATAAAAAGGGAGATTTATATTGCCACTAAGTGCATCTGGGTCAGTTCTGTTTGGCATATATCTGCCAGTCACTTTCTGCCATTTATACTGTGTAGTGTAATACAGTGGGCCTTATTTTTGCCGCAGTCTCCCACACATAAAAAGGGAGATTTATATTGCCACTAAGTGCATCTGGGTCAGTTCTGTTTGGCGAATATCTGCCAGTCACTTTCTGCCACTTATACTGTGTAGTGTAATACAGTGGGCCTTATTTTTGCCGCAGTCTCCCACACATAAAAGGGAGATTTATATTGCCACTAAGTGCTTCTGGGTCAGTTCTGTTTGGCGTATATCTGCCAGTCACTTTCTGCCACTTATACTGTGTAGTGTAATACAGTGGGCCTTATTTTTGCCGCAGTCTCCCACACATAAAAAGGGAGATTTATATTGCCACTAAGTGCATCTGGGTCAGTTCTGTTTGGCATATATCTGCCAGTCACTTTCTGACACTTATACTGTGTAGTGTAATACAGTGGGCCTTATTTTTGCAGCTGTCTCCCACACGTAAAAAGGGAGATTTATATTACCACTAAGTGCATCTGGGTCAGTTCTGTTTGGCGTATATCTGCCAGTCACTTTCTGCCACTTATACTATGTAGCATAATACAGTGGGCCATTTTTTTGCCGCAGTCTCCCACACATAAAAAGGGAGATTTATATTGTCACTAAGTGCATCTGCGTCAGTTCTGTTTGGGGCATATTTGCCAGTCACTTTCTGCCACTTATACTGTGTAGTGTAATACAGTGGGCCTTATTTTTGCCGCAGTCTCTCACACATAAAAAGGGAGATTTATATTGCCACTAAGTGCATCTGCAGCACCCCAGAGTCCTGGTTGTTGCAGTACTGTGGCTCCGCCACTAAGGGGAGCTGTGGTACGTCCGATGGCACTGAAGGAGTTCATCTGATCAGGTATCACAGACACCAATAGATTTCACCGCCGGGCCTCCAGGGGGAGCTAAGGGTTCTATTCATTAGGCCACTCTCCACATACTGGTAAAACTGGGGGTCAGGCAGGAAGTTAGACAGAAAGCTGACTTAGTTGGAACCAGGCAACACCTTGTGGCAGAGGGTGTTGCGGGAGAAGATTCGGTAGGGTCTCTGTCAGGGGTGGGATCCTGACAGAGGCTTGGCAACTTGAGCGAACGTAACGGGACCGTGCCTGCTCAGTATAGCGGCGGTGCCCAAGAAGGGATTGGAAGCGAGATAGATTGTGCTGAGTGAGAAACGAGATCAAAGCAACAAGGAGAATACCAGTAGGGGTCGTGCTGTAAGACCGAGGCAACATCCTACTGAGGCGCACAACCGGCGGACGGAACGCCGAGGGAGTATTACAATATTCAGCTTCAAGCAATACTCTAAACAGCGGCAGGACAGTCAGTCTAAGGCGGGCTGTCTCACCTAAATCACCTATGCAGTCTTGGGGGGCAACTAGTGGAGAGGGGCGACTCTAGGGTCCCGGAAGAGCTCCGAGCCTACCCGTCAAACGGGTGCCGTTCTAACCGTAACATCAGGGAGGGACGTAGAATTAGCAGAACATCATCTAATCGAGTTGTGAGGGAACTTAAGAAACGGACACAACAGTTGTGGGGACTTTCCGTAAGCACAGCAGGGAAGGACCGCAACACATAGCGCTAGAAGGAAGGCACAGATTTCCACCTGTTAAGAGAACTCTGGAGGTGCCATTGGACCGGCCGGACTTGCGCAGCCTGGTTATCTGGATTCCGGACTGAGGACCCAGAGATCTTCAGTAAAGAGGTAAAGAGACTGCAACCTGGTGTCCTCGTTATTTATCGCACCGCACCACTACAGCCTCACACCACCATCATCTACCCGCATCTAGTACTGTACGCCCCTCAGCAGGGTCACGGACCGGGTCTAGCCACCGTGACAACCCCAGAGCAGAGACTCACAGGCCCGGTACCGGGTACCCCTCGGCCCTGCGGCAGTGGGGGCACTACATTTTGGTGTCACGAACAGGATCTACTTAAGCCTGAAGAATCAGGTCATGTGTGCCTTGGAACTGTGATTTATTATACTTGGAACTGTGATTTATTATATTTGGACTGTGACTTATTGCAAAGACTGTGGATTGCCACTTGCCGCCAAAAGTTTGCGCCAAAACCGCCGCCATTACAGCGCTAAGGAGAGCGCAGGAGAAGAAGAAGGGCGTGGAAGTGGGCGTGAACAAGCTGAAGAGCGCGAAAGACAATGGCCGCCAAGTCTAAATATCTCGGCCCCTTGAGGACGTGTCCGTCAGCAGCCGAGATCCGCCTCCTGATCCTCAATGGTGGGCAGAGACAGAGAAAACGAAACTGCCCACGAAGGAGAGAGCGGGAAAAGGACCAGGAAGAAGAATTCAGCGACGTGGAGGACGCCATGGCCAGCCGCCCGGAGCCGGAGCGTGGGGTCGGAGCCGAGGACTCCCCCAGCTACCCGGAGAAGCACCGCAGCCAGACCTCCATAGTTGACGCTGACCTCCTGCAGACCGGAGCGGACGAGCTGATCCACCAACTCCCGCGGACGCAGCTGAGCACTGAGGCCGCGTGGAAGAAGACCATCATCGGGAGCCTCACCAGACATCTGTCGGCAGCCTCGTCTGGTCCGGAGCAAGAAAGAAGTTCCAGCGCTCCGAAGCCAGAAAGCAAGGCCCTGCCGGAAAGCGAGATGCTGCAAGCAGAGATGACAACGTCGCAGCACGAGGCCCTGCAGCCAGCATTCCAGACCCCAGCGGAGGCAGAGCAGACCGGCACCGACGGGACCGCATCTGAAGCAGGTATGAAGGACGACCCTGCCCTGATGACTGACACCACTCCCGCAACTGCTAGTACCACAGCTGCTGACTCCGTTCCAGTGACTGATCTTGCAGCAGCCGCTACCTCTGCTGCAGCAAATGCCCCTACTCAAGCTGCGCAGACCTCCATCACTGTGCATGACCTAACCGTACATGAAAGACGGATTAACGGCGTTTGTCCAGTACTGGGTGCAACCCTGGACTTCACCCTTCCCGGGCCAAGAGGGGTTAAGTGCCAGGTGCAGCCCTGGAAGCCGTCCAACTAAACCTCGGAAACCTGAAACTGTACATAGTTAACTGTTTGTTTCCCTGCTTTTTGCTGCTTTAAACCCGACTAGGGTTAACTCTTAAAGGGATCCCTTTGTTTACCCGGGGTCCCTTCCTCTGCTTTTGCTTTTGTTTCCTGTTTCCTCATTGTTGAAAAGAACTGCTGGATCATGAACAATGCATGATACAAACTGCTTGTAAATAGTTTGCACCTTATTAAAGGTGCTCCCTACTGGTTTTACTTGAAGAAGGACTCTTTGTGAAGTTACCGCACCGGAGCCTTTGCTGAGTATGGACTGGTAGCTTGAGAAGATATGCTACCTCATAGAGACTTGGTCCCCTCTTAAAGGGGATGTTCATTTGTTGCACTTAAAGAATGGTATTGCTTTAAAACTGAAAGATAGCAATAATGTCTTGACCAAAAGAAAGTGATGATAATGTTTGCATGAGAAAGTTATGTGTATTTAACGAGTTAATTGTGAAAAATGTTTGATAATGTTGATAGGAAAATGAGGACAGAAAGTGAGCCCGTATGGGGTTAGTTAGTGAGTCCTCTTAGGGGCCTTGAAGAAATGGCTCATTGATCCTAAACTGAAAGTAATGTTATGTTCTATACTGTGTATAGTAGTTGAAAAGACAGAAGGCTCGGGCTGAAAGGAGCGGTCCTGTAAGAAAGGAGAGGCAGTAGGTCTGGCGCCGTTAGGACAGGCGGTCCTGCAGATTTAAAGAAGGAGAATGTAAAAGTTAAATTGCCTTATAATGTGATTATAAGAAGGTCTTTAGCGGATTCAGAGTGTACGTCCTTAAAGGCAATGTTAAATTGTTGTTCAAGAATTTGTACTAAGAAGAATACCCGGTTGGGTAAAAAAAGTTACTTATAGCATGTTGCTATGATATTTAACCATGTTTGTAACGTTCAAGTGTCCTCACCTCCCATAAAGGGAAGCTCTGTTTAAATATACTTATTGTTATTGCACTCAACAAAATTGTATGTCTTTTTGCTAAACTGTTTTGTTGTTTTCTTCCCAGTCCCGGAGTACTGGATTTAACCGGGGGGGAGTGCAGCGCCCCAGAGTCCTGGTCGTTGCAGTACTGTGGCTCCGCCACTAAGGGGAGCTGTGGTACGTCCGATGGCACTGAAGGAGTTCATCTGATCAGGTATCACAGACACCAATACATTTCACCGCCGGGCCTCCAGGGGGAGCTAAGGGTTCTATTCATTAGGCCACTCTCCACATACTGGTAAAACTGGGGGTCAGGCAGGAAGTTAGACAGAAAGCTGACTGGGTTGGAATCAGGCAACACCTTGTGGCAGAGGGTGTTGCGGGAGAAGATTCGGTAGGGTCTCTGTCAGGGGTGGGATCCTGACAGAGGCTTGGCAACTTGAGCGAACGTAACGGGACCGTGCCTGCTCAGTATAGCGGCGGTGCCCAAGAAGGGATTGGAAGCGAGATAGATTGTGCTGAGTGAGAAACGAGATCAAAGCAACAAGGAGAATACCAGTAGGGGTCGTGCTGTAAGACCGAGGCAACATCCTACTGAGGCGCAAAACCGGCGTCCAGAACGCCGAGGGAGTATTACAATATTCAGCTTTAAGCAATACTCTAAACAGCGGCAGGACAGTCAGTCTAAGGCGGGCTGTCTCACCTAAATCACCTATGCAGTCTTGGGGGGCAACTAGTGGAGAGGGGCGACTCTAGGGTCCCGGAAGAGCTCCGAGCCTACCCGTCAAACGGGTGCCGTTCTAACCGTAACATCAGGGAGGGACGTAGAATTAGCAGAACATCATCTAATCGAGTTGTGAGGGAACTTAAGAAACGGACACAACAGTTGTGGGGACTTTCCGTAAGCACAGCAGGGAAGGACCGCAACACATAGCGCTAGAAGGAAGGCACAGATTTCCACCTGTTAAGAGAACTCTGGAGGTGCCATTGGACCGGCCGGACTTGCGCAGCCTGGTTATCTGGATTCCGGACTGAGGACCCTGAGATCTTCAGTAAAGAGGTAAAGAGACTGCAACCTGGTGTCCTCGTTATTTATCGCACCGCACCACTACAGCCTCACACCACCATCATCTACCCGCATCTAGTACTGTACGCCCCTCAGCAGGGTCACGGACCGGGTCTAGCCACCGTGACAACCCCAGAGCAGAGACTCACAGGCCCGGTACCGGGTACCCCTCGGCCCTGCAGCAGTGGGGGCGCTACACATCTGGGTCAGTTCTGTTTGGCGTACATCTGCCAGTCACTTTCTGCCAGTTATACTGTGTAGTGTAATCCAGTGGGCATTATTTTTGCCGCAGTCTCCCACACATAAAAAGGGAGATCTATATTGCCACTAAGTGCATCTGGGTCAGGTCTGTTTGGCGTATATCTGTCAGTCACTTTCTGCCACTTATACTGTGTAGTGTAAGACAGTGGGCATTATTTTTGCCGCAGTCTCCCACACATAAAAAGGGAGATTTATATTGCCACTAAGTGCATCTGGGTCAATTCTGTTTAGCATATATCTGCCAGTCACTTTCTGACACTTATACTGTGTAGTGTAATACAGTGGACCTTATTTTTGCCGCAGTTTCACACACATAAAAAGGGAGATTTATATTGCCACTAAGTGCATCTGCGTCAGTTCTGTTTGGGGTATATCGACCAGCCACGTTCTGCCACTTATACTGTGTAGTGTAATACAGTGGGCCTGTTTTTTTTTTTTTGCAGAAGTCTCCCACACATAAAAATTGAGATTTATATTGCCACTAAGTGCATCTGGGTCAGTTCTGTTTGGCGTATATCTGCCAGTCACTTTCTAACACTTATACTGTGTAGTGTAATACAGTAGGCCTTATTTTTGCTGCAGTCTCCCACACATAAAAAGGGAGATTTATATTGCCACTAAGTGCTTCTGGGTCAGTTCTGTTTGGCGTATATCTGCCAGTCACTTTCTGCCACTTATACTGTGTAGTGTAATACAGTGGGCCTTATATTTGCCGCAGTCTCCCACACATAAAAAGGGAGATTTATATTGCCACTAAGTGCATCTGGGTCAGTTCTGTTTGGCGTATATCTGCCAGTTACTTTCTGCCACTTATACTGTGTAGTGTAATACAGTGGGCCTTATTTTTACCGCAGTCTCCCACACATAAAAAGGGAGATTTTTTCACTGTGTTCCAAATTATTATGCAAATAATATTTCCTCATATTTTCTCTAAATTACCTATCTGAATTGCAGTCATTGTTATTTTCCAGTCATCTACTATTCTAGTATAATTGCAATGCTTTGGAATAAACTGCCTATGAAACAGTATCTTTTAAAAAAAAATAAACACTCAAACTGCATGTTCCAAATTATTATGCACAGCAGAGTTTTCAACCTTTTTTTATTTTGAACAAAAAAACGGTCAATTGTGAAGTTTTAAGCATTATCAGCTTATTACAAAATGAAATCAAACAGTTTTCAAGTGAAAACTTTATTCTAGGTGATGTTACATTTGCACATAGGACCCCTTGTTCGAAAGAAGCTTCTGAACTCTCTTGTCCATTGAATTTGTCAGTTTTTGGATGGTTTCTGCTTCAATTGTTTTGCATGTGGACAGAATACCCTCCCAGAGCTGTTGCTTAGATGTGAACTGCCTTCCGCCATCATAGACACTCCTTTTGATGATGCTCCAGAGGTTCTCAATGGAGTTGAGGTCAGGGGAAGATGGTGGCCACACCATAAGTTTGTCCTCTTTTATGCCCATAGCAGCCAGAGATGTAGATGTGTTTTTTGCAGCATGAGACGGTGCATTATCATGCATGAAAATGATCTTGCTGCGGTAAGCACGGTTCTTCCTCTTGAACTATGGCAGGAAGTGTTGTTTTAGAAACTCCACATAGATCATGGAGTTCATCTTTACCCCTTCAGGGATCATAAAGGGGCCGACAATCTCTCTCCCCATGATTCCAGCCCAAAACATTGCTCCACCTCCTCCTTGTTGGCGCCTTAGCCATGTTTTCATGGGGTGTCCATCAACCAGCCATCCTCCACTCCATCCATCTGGACCATCGAGCGTTGCACGGCATTCATCGGTGAACAAAACAGTTTGGAAGTCAGTCTTCATGTATTGTTTGGCCCACTGGAGCCGTTTCTGCTTGTGTGCAGTGGATAGAGGTGGTCGGCAGGATGAGTTACGCACAGCTGCAAACCTCTGAAGGACCCTGCATCTTGTTGTTCTGGGGACGTTGGAGGCACCAGCAGCTTCAAAAACTTGTCTGCTGCTATGACAAGGCATTTTTGCAGCTGCTCTTTTAACCTTACGCAATTGTCTGTTGGAAAGAGTCCTCAATTTTTCCTTATCAGCATGCACACGTGTGTGCTGGGAATCAGCTACATACTTCGTGATTGTGCGATGATCACGATGAAGTGTCTTGGCAATGTTGATTGTAGTCATGCCTTGACCTAAATACTCCACAATTTGTTGCTTCTCAGCAGCCGACACATCCTTTTTCTTTCCCATTTTGGCAAAAAATGTAGGCTGCTTAATAATGTGGAACAGCCATCTTAAGTAGTCTTGCCTTTATTTGGACACACCTGCCAAACTAATTTGCACAGGTATCTGCAATTGCTTTCAGTGATATAAAGAGCCCTGACACACATCACCATCAATGAGTTTAAATGACAAACAAAAAAAATCTAACCTTATCACTCCTAAACTCTTTGTGCATAATAATTTGGAACACAGTGTATATTGCCACTAAGTGCATCTGGGTCAGTTCTGTTTGGCGTATATCTGCCAGTCACTTTCTGCCACTTATACTGTGTAGTGTAATACAGTGGGCCTTATTTTTGCCGCAGTTTCCCACACATAAAAAGGGAGATTTATATTGCCACTAAGTGCATCTGTGTCAGTTCTGTTTGGCGTATATCTGCCAGTCACTTTTTGCCACTTATACTGTGTAGTGTAATACAGTGGGCCCTATTTTTGCCGCAGTCTCCCACACAAAAAAAGGGAGATTTATATTGCCACTAAGTGCATCTGGGTCAGTTCTGTTTGGGGTATATCTGCCAGTCACTTTCTGCCACTTATACTGTGTTGTGTAATACAGTGGGCCTTATTTTTGCCGCAGTTTCCCACACAAAAAAGGGAGATTTATATTGCCACTAAGTGCATCTGGGTCAGGTCTGTTTGGGGTATATCTGCCAGTCACTTTCTGCCACTTATACTGTGTAGTGTAATACAGTGGGCCTTATTTTTGCCGCAGTTTCCCACACAAAAAATTGAGATTTATATTGCCACTAAGTGCATCTGGGTCAGTTCTGTTTGGCGTATATCTGCCAGTCACTTTCTGCCACTTATACAGTGTAGTGTAATACAGTAGGCCTTATTTTTGCCGCAGTCTCCCACACATAAAAAGGGAGAGTTAATTCTCAACAAGTTTAGATACACCTTCTACCTTGCTTTACAGTACCATATAACGGTTGATAGTTTGTTTACACTTTCCCAAAAATGAGGAAGTCTGGTGGAAGAGGCCGTGGGCGGTCTTTGCCAGCTGGTAATGATGGTGGTGGTGGTGGTGGAGGAGCATCTGGTGGTAGTGGGAAAAACAAAATAGCACCTGAGGCTCAAGTTTTTGTCATCGTCTGGCTACACAAGGCCTCAAAGGCTCCCTTTTGTGGGAGTAGGAAAACCGCTTTTAAAGCCAGAGAAGCAGGAAAAACTTTTGGCTTTCCTTGCTGAGTCAGCCTATAGCTCTTTCGCCTCCTCTTCCGAAAGTTCCAAATTTAAAAGCAGAGAGTCGTCAGTGGATGCTCACGGTCAGGAACAAGTCGCTTCCTTGTGTCCTTCACCCAAAGCAAAAGTGAAGGATGCGGCAGGTGACACTACAGTTTACTCCATGGAGCTCTTTACACATACCGTGCCAGGGTTAGAAAGGGAAATAGTTCACAGCCCATTGCAAGATGAATCGGAAATGGAGTGCACAGATGCACAGCCACAGCTAGATTTTTATACTGTTCCATTGTCTCAGATCACAACATTGCCCTCGCAGTGTACTCAGCCAGAATCTGACCCTGATGAGACTATGAAGCCCCTTCCTGAACGCTGTAGCACCTTACACGGTGACACAGAGGAAGGTGCACAGGATATTGAAGAGGAGGTGATAGATGACCCAGTTGTAGACCCAGATTGGCAGCCATTGGGGGAACAAGGTGCCGCTGGCAGTAGCTCTGAAGCGGAGGAGGATGAGCCGCAGCTAGCATCAACATCGCAACAGCTTTCATCTGGCAGGCCCGTATCAGGCCAAAAACGTGTGTCAAAAACAAAACCAGTTTTAGGACAGCGTGGCCATCCGGTGAAAGCAGCACAGCGTGCAATGCCTGAAAAGGTATTTGATAGTAGGAAGAGTGCAGTGTGGCAATTTTTTAACTAAGATCCGAATGATCAGTGCAAAGTTATCTGTAAGAAATGCTCAAAGACCTTTAGCAGAGGGCAGAATGATAAAATTTTAAATACAACGTGCATGCATAGACATTTAACCAGCATGCACTTGCAAGCCTGGACTAACTACCAAACGTCCCGTATTGTTGGTGCACCTGCTCAGAATGAATGTAGTCAGCAACGCCACATTGATTCCCTCACTGTAAGCCCACAGGTTAGGACACCACTAGCAGCAAATGAGGAGGTATCGTCGCAAGGCCAAAGCAGTCAGGGAATCACAAGGTTTTTGGTAGGAAACACTGTATGTAGGTCAACATCGAGAATACCATCACCAACCCTCTCTCAATCCGCCATGTCCACCACCACCACCACCGCTTGTTCCACCATATGCACCTCTCCAGTCCAGCTCACCCTACAAGAGACTCTTGTTAGGAAAAGAAAGTACTCACCCAGTCTCACATTGCTAGACTAATCTCGTTAGAGATGATGCCCTACCGGTTGGTTGAAAGCGAAGCTTTCAAAGCCCTGATGGCCTATGCAGTACCACGCTATGACCTACCCAGTCGACACTTCTTTGCAAGAAAAGCCATCCCAACCCTCCACCAGCATGTCAAAGACCGCATTGTCCATGCACTCAGGCAATCAGTCTGTAGAAAGGTGCACCTCACAACAGATGCATGGAGCAGTAGGCATGGCCAGGGACGTTACGTGTCCATCACGGCGCACTGGGTTAATGTGGTGGATGCAGGGTCCAAAGGGACAGCCATAGTGGGCCAGTTCTGCCTAGCCCAAGGTCTAGGAAACAGTTTGCAGTAGGCGTTCGACAACCCTCCTCCTCCTCCTCCACCTCCAGAAGCGAAAGCTCATCCACAGAGCGCAGTCGCCCTACCACTCCATCCGCAGCTGCCAGTGTTGCACACGAGGTGTCCCATTATGAAACAGCTAGTGGTAAGCATCAGCAGGCTGTGTTGGAAATGAAGTGTTTTGGCGAAAACAGACACACCGCGGAAGTTCTGGCCGAGTTCTTGCAGCAAGAAACTCAGTCATGGCTGGGCAGTGTACATTTTGAGACAGGCATGGTAGTCAGTGATAACGGAAGGAATTTTATGGCTGCCATAGCCCTTTCACAACTGAAACACATACCTTGCCTGGCTCACACTTTGAACCTGGTGGTGCAGTGCTTCCTGAAAAATTATCCGGGGTTACCAGCCCTGCTCCTGAAGGTGCGAAGACTTTGCTCGCACATCCGCCGGTCGCCCGTACACTCCAGCCGTATGCTGAACCATCAGCGATCGCTGAATCTTCCCCAGCCCCGCCTAATAAACGACGTTGCAACAAGGTTGAACTCCACACTGCACATGCTTCAGAGGCTGTGCGAACAGAGGCGTGCTGTAATGTATTTGTGGGAGGATACACAAACACGGGCAAGCAGTTTGGATGGCAGACATGGAGTTGTCTGGTGTGCAGTGGTCGAAGCTACAAGACCTCTGTCAAGTCCTTCAGTGTTTTGAGGAATGCACACGGCTGGTAAGTGCTGACGACGCCATCATAAGCATGAGCATCCTACTAATGCGTCTGCTGATGCAAAGTTTGACGCACATTAAGGGGCAGGCGTCTGCAGCCGGGGAGGAGGGAAGTTTTGATGACAGTCAGCCATTGTCTGCCCAGGGAACTCTCCTGGATGAGGTGGCGGACGAAGAGGAGGAGGAGGAAGATGATGGGGATGAATATATATGTGAGGAGGAAGCTTCTCAGGGGGCAATAGAAACTGGTGGCGTTGCAAGGTCAGGTACAGAGTTTTTGCGTGAGACAACTGATGTTGTTTTGCCAGAAAGTGCTCCTCAACCCAGCACAAGCAGTGAATTGACACATGGAACATTGGCCCACATGGCTGATTATGCCTTGCGTATCCTAAAAAGGGACCCCCGCATTATCAAAATGATGACCGATGACGATTTCTGGTTGGCCTGCCTCCTGGATCCACGCTATAAAGGGAAATTGCAAAATATCATGCCACATGAGAACCTTGAGCAAATATTGGCTACCAAACAAGCAACTCTTGTAGACCGTTTGGTTCAGGCATTCCCAGCACACAGCGGCGGTGATGGTTCTCACACGAGCTGCAGGGGGCAACGTGGCAGAGGTGCTAGAGGTGCACAAATCAGAAGTGGCATTGGACAGAGGGGTTTTATGACCAGGTTGTGGAGTGATTTTGCAATGACCGCAGACACGACAGGTACTGCTGCATCAATTCAAAGTGACAGGAGACAACATTTGTCTAGTATTGTTACGAACTATTTTTCCTCCCTTATCGATGTTCTCCCTCACCCGTCATTCACCTTTGATTACTGGGCATCTAAAATAGACACCTGGCTGGAATTGGCAGAATATGCATTACAGGAGCTCGCTTGCCCAGCTGCTAGTGTGCCATCAGAAACAGTATTCAGTGCTGCTGGTTCAATACTGACCGAAAAAAGGACTCGTCTGGCTACCCAAAATGTTGATGATGTAACCTTCATTAAAATGAACCAATCATGGATTTCAAATTATTTTGCCCCACCTTCCCCTGCTGACACGTAGCTTTCCTGTAAAAAGGTCTTGCTTTTGGCCTCCTCTTACTGACTGCTCCTATTCCTCCATTTGCAGCTGCTGAATTTCCACCATAGGCTATTATTACACCTCCCAAAATGGGCTGACTCCCCCCACAGGGCCGTGGTCACCACTTGGCACAAGGACGCGTGTGAGTGCCGTTTTCCTGGACAGGTGGGTGTGCCCACTTTTGGGCGACGCACTGGCACAGGGTCCCTCAAAGTACAATGAAGTGTCTCTGGCGGTGGTGGTACACACCCAACGTTAGACACACTGTCGTATTATGAGTGGACCTGGGCCAGTACCGCCGCCCACGAGAGAGTATTCCCCCCAGCTCAAACAGTGCTCTACCACTTGCAAAACTTACCTCTCACTGCTCCACCACTGTTTAGTCTGTGCTGTTAAATCCTTCAATGGCACTGCCAATACAAATTTGTTGAAATGATTGATGATAGTAAAAATATACAGGGGCCCTGCCCTCCATTTAGACCTGTGAATACTGTGCGCGAACTACCACTGCCTGCTACTCAGCAGAGGAACCCACCCCTGTACCTTGCTTTGCCACCTGTTTATTTAGGAAAAAATTTTTGGCAGACATTTAGCCCACTATTTTGGCCAACTAATTGTGTCAGCCACTTCTTCCAGTTGTCCTCCACCAAACAAAGCAATGCTGCCAGTTCACTCCTGTTACCAGTTTTGAACTGCATTTAGCCTACTTTTTTATTGTAGGCCTACTACCTGTGACTGTCTGCGCCACTCATTACAGCTGTTCCCCTCTGATCAAAGCAATGCCGCCCATTCACTCCTGTTACCAGTTTTGAACTGGATTTAGCCTACTTACTTTATTGGGCCTACAAAATGTCTGCCCCTCATTACAGCTGTCTTCCACTGAACAAAGCGATGATGCCACTTTACTCCAGTTACCAATTTTGAACTCAATTTAGCCTACTTTTTCATTTTAGGCCTACTACCTGTGTCTGTCTGCGCCACTCGAGTCATTACAGCTGTCCTCCACTGAACAAAGCTGAGCTTCAATCTTCAGGCTTTTGGTCTGTATTTAGAATATGAAACTGCATTTGGCCTACTAGTTTGGTTGAGCCCTACTAACGGTGTCTGCCGCTCCTTGGTGTTCTCCTCTACTGATCAAGGCTGAGCTTCAATCTTGAGGCTTTCGGCCTGTATTTAGAATATGAAACTGCATTTGGCCTACTAGTTTGGTTGGGCCTACTTACGGTGTCTGCCGCTCCTTGGTGTTCTCCTCCACTGATCAAAGCTGAGCTTCAATCTTCAGGCTTTCGGCCTGAATTTAGAATATGAAACTGCATTTGGCCTACTAGTTTGGTTGGGCCTACTTACGGTGTCTGCTGCTCCTTGGTGTTCTCCACTGATCAAAGCTGAGCTTCAATCTTCAGGCTTTCGGCCTGTATTTAGAATATGAAACTGCATTTGGCCTACTAGTTTGGTTGAGCCCTACTAACGGTGTCTGCCGCTCCTTGGTGTTCTCCTCTACTGATCAAGGCTGAGCTTCAATCTTGAGGCTTTCGGCCTGTATTTAGAATATGAAACTGCATTTGGCCTACTAGTTTGGTTGGGCCTACTTACGGTGTCTGCCGCTCCTTGGTGTTCTCCTCCACTGATCAAAGCTGAGCTTCAATCTTCAGGCTTTCGGCCTGTATTTAGAATATGAAACTGCATTTGGCCTACTAGTTTGGTTGGGCCTACTTACGGTGTCTGCTGCTCCTTGGTGTTCTCCACTGATCAAAGCTGAGCTTCAATCTTCAGGCTTTCGGCCTGTATTTAGAATATGAAACTGCATTTGGCCTACTAGTTTGGTTGGGCCCGACTAACGGTGTCTGCCGCTCCTTGGTGTTCTCCTCCACTGATCAAAGCTGAGCTTCAATCTTCAGGCTTTCGGCCTGTATAACATATTAAACTGCATTTGGCCTACTAGTTTGGTTGGACCTACTAACGGTGTCTGCCGCTGCTTGTTGTTCTCCTCCACTGAACAAAGCAGTGCCGCCTGATTACTCCTGTTACCAATTTTGAACTTTATTTGGCCCATTTTATTATTTGGGCCTACTAACTGTGTCTGGCTGTCTGCCACTCATTACAGTTGTCCTTTACTGAACAAAGCAATGCCGCCTGTTTAGTCCTGTTACCAATTTTGAACTGCATTTAGCCTACTTTATTCTTTGGGCCTATATCTGTGTTTCCTCCTCATCCTGCCCATTGCCCAGTCACTGCTAGATGAGTCTGCTGGTACATTGACCCAGACCACTACATTCCCCTTGCACTTTACACAGCCAGTATCTCACCCTACTGAAAGTCTGGTTTCCCTTCCCGCATACTATACCACCTTACACGGGGACAAAGAGGAAGGTGCAGATGAAAGTGCAGGTTCCTTCATCAGGTGGGGGGAGCATACTCGGCACTGGCACAGGGCCCCTCATAGTACGCAAAAGTGTCTCTGCCGGTGGGAGGTGCCCCCGCCATCAAACACCACCGTACTTTGAGGGGCCCTGTGCCAGTGCCAATGCAAACGAGTGTGCCCCCCCCTGCTTGCTCAGGATCACAGCACTTGCAAAGTTGAAATACTTACCTCTCCCTGCTCCACCGCCGTGACGTAGTCCGCGGTTCCTGGGCCCACGAAAAACGCGAGCCAGCCCTAACCCCCCCACAACTTTAGCCAAATGACCCTCAATTTTCAATGCTTAACTATTATTATAAGGTAAATTAAGATTGACAAGCTTAAGTAACAAGAATTGATGTTTTTGGCATTAAAAAGGGCACTGTAGGTATTTTCCTGTCCTCCACTCAATGCCGACTTTGCTTCCCCATTGACTTGCATTGGGTTTCGTGTTTCAGTCGGATCCCCGACTTTTCACAATAATCGGCCGATTTCACCCGACCCGACTTTTGAGAAAGTCTGGTTTCGCGAAACCCGACTTGATCCTAAAAAAGTAAAAGTCGCTCAACTCTACTCTGCACCACATGATCACCACGCTCCCACAGCGGCGTAGCCCACTGCAACGCCCTGTCCGACAGGAGAGACACAATAAATCCCACCTTTGCCCGCTCTGTGGGGAAACGTGCTGCCAGGAGCTCGAGATGTATAGACCACTGGCTCACGAAACCCCTACAAGATTTACTATCACCAGAAAATTTTTCTGGCAGCGGGAGGTGAGATAGAGTCGGAACGGGGTGGCCGTGGACAAGGTTGCTGCAGCCACGCTAGCAGCCTGAACAGCAACTGCGGTAACATCCACAGCTGAGGTTGTGCGCTCGAGAGCCGTCAACCTACCCTCTAGCTGCTGGATGTACCACAAGGATTACTGTTTATCCCCCATTTACTAGCCAGACCCTGGCGCTAGTATTATGTTAGGGTTGGCGGAACGCACCGAGTATATATATATGTATTATTAGGTGCGTTCGCAACCCGTAGTGCAACAGAGAAACCTGCCGCTGGCAAATGGCAGCGCCATATGGCGGTATAAATGAACTCTGTTAACTCCACAGAGTCGCTAGGAACAAGATGCTGTGGCCTGTCAACCTCACAGAGGTACATAGCTACCAACCAGAGCAAACTGTGGTCATGCAGTCAGAGAAAACAGACAAACAACTCCTCACCGGAGGTACCGATATTCTAGCGGCTTATTTGAGCCAAGGCCCTGAATACACTCATACAAACTCCTCACCGGAGGTGCCGGTATTCTAGGGGCTTATTTCAGCCAAACCCTAACTGCATCCAAACATGACCACACTGGCGCTGAGCTCATAGACATTGGTTTGATACTAGCGCATGGCTGTGCGGCCATTCAAACCTTTTATAGCTGCAGCAACTTCAGGACCTTCCTGGAGGACCAATGGGAGCTGCTACAGTACCTGAGCAACTTCAGGACATTCCTAGAGGACCAATGGGAGCTGCTGCAGTATCTGAGCATGTGACCCCCGACCTCCAGGGAGAAGTCTTACCCTGGGCATGCTCAGAAGGGGAAAAGCAGGACTTAGTCCGAGAGACATCTGCTCGACGCTGACCAGTACTGGCTACAAAGGCAGAGCCTGGAAGAACAGTAGTAACCAGTCGCCCAGTATCAGCCTGAGCCAGACGCTGGGACCGACATCTCCGCTGAGCAGGCTCCACTGCGGCTGGAGAAGAATGGGAGACCACAGTGGAGATGCTTCAAGATTCCCCCTGTGCAGAGGTGGGAACTCGACACCTTATACTTCAGAATCTGCCTATGTGGTACTGCCTTTTTCTATGGGGTGATGTCTTATACTACAGGGTCTGCCTATTGGGTGCTGCCTTTTACTAGAGTCTGCCTATGGGGTGCTGAATTATACTACAGGGTCTGCCTATGGGGTGCTGCCTTTTACTAGAGTCTGCCTATGGGGGGCTGCCTTATACTACAGGGTCTGCCTATATGGGTGCTGCCTTATACTTTAGAGTCTGTATATAGGGTGCTGCCTTATACTTCAGAATCTGCCTATGGGGGTACTCCCTTTTACTACAGGGTCTGCCTATTGGGTGCTGTCTTATACTACAGGGTCTACCTATGGGGTGCTGCCTTTTACTAGCGTCTGCTTATGGTGTGCTGCCTTTTACTAGAGTCTGACAGCAAAAAAGAACCCGAACACATATTCAATATTCAAATAAAGAAAAATTTATACTCCATACAATGTGGCCTAAGTATCAAAGTATAATTATCAAGAAAATCCAATCAAATAGTCATTATACCACAGAACTGCAAATATAGTAAGATCTAATCAAAAGGAAAGTGGATATAGAAATGTATGCAGGCATTTTAGGAGTTAAAGTAAGTTTACATGAATCCTCATAAAATATAAAATTGTACTCCTCTGTATTGATTACCCTGCAGAGTTTAGCTCGATCTGCAAAGATGGAAATTGTACTCTCTATGCCCCCTACAAGGTCATTAACCCCTTAATCCCATACGATGTACTATCCCATCGAGGTGACATAGGCGATCGGCCGTGCGCACAAGGGAAGCGTAGCCGATCGCTGCAGTGTGTCAGCTGATTATTACAGCTGACATCCGGCACTATGTTCCCTAAGCAGTCATGGACCGCTCCTGGCACATTAACCCCTGGAACACTGCGATCAAATATGAGCAGCATTCTGGTGGCATAGGGAAGCATCATGCAGGGAGGGGGCTCCCTGAGACGCTCGGAACAACAAGATTTTCTACGTCCTCCTCCCTGCAGACCCAGGATCCAAAATGGCCACGGGGCTCCTTCCGGGTCCTGCAGGGAGGTGGCTTGCAAGTACCTGCTCAGAGCAGGTGCCAGCAAGCCTCCCTGTAGTGCCTGTCAGATCAGTGATCTGACACAGACCATTGCAAAGTGTCAGACCAGCAATCTGACACTATACTGTTATGTCCCCCCATGGGGCAATGTTATAAATTAAAAAAATATATATTTACATGTGTAAAAAATAAAAATCCTAAATAAGGGAACATATTATTTATATATATATATATATATATATATATATATATATATATATATATATATATATATATATATATATATATATATATATAGTTCCAATAAATACATTTCTTCTATCTAAATTAAAGAACAAAACTATTAAAGTACACATATTTAGTATCACCGCATCCGTAATGACCCGACCTATAAAAGTGTCCCACTAGGTAACCCCTTCAGTGAACACTGTAAAAAAAAAAAAAAAAAAACGAGGCAAAAAACAACACTTTATTATCATACCGCCAAACGAAGAGTGGAATAACACACTATCAAAAAGATGGATATAAATAGCCATGGTACCCCGCTGAAAACGTCATCTTGTCCTGTAAAAACCACATACAGCATAATCAGCAAAAAAAAAATAAAAAGTTATAGTCCTCAGAATAAAGCGATGCAAAAATAATTATTTTTTATATAAAATAGCATTTATCGCATAAAAGCGCCAAAACATAAAAAAAGATATAAATGAGGTATCGCTGTAATCGTACTGACCCGAAGAATAAAACTGCTTTATCAATTTTACCCAACGTGGAATGGTATAAACGCCCCTTAAAAGAAATTCATGAATAGCTGGTTTTTGGTCATTCTGCCTCACAAAAATCGGAATAAAAAGTGATCAAAAAATGTCATGTGCCCAAAAATATAATACATCAACTCGTCCCGCAAAAAAACAAGACCTCACATGACTCTGTGGACCAAAATATGGAAAAATTATAGCTCTCAAAATGTGGAGACGCAAAAGCCATTTTTTGCAATAAAAAGCGTCTTTTAGTGTGTGACAGCTGCCAATCATAAAAATCCACTAGAAAACCCGCTATAAAAGTAAATCAAACCCCCCTTCATCACCCCCTTAGTTTGGGAAAAATAATAAAATTCAAAAAATGTATTTATTTCCATTTTCCGATTAGGGTTAGGGTTAGGGTTAGGGCTACAGTTAGAGTTAGGGTTGGGGCTAAAGTTAGGGTTAAAGTTGGGGCTAAAGTTAGGTTTATTGCTACAGTTAGGGTTGGGCCTACAGTTAGGGTTGGGGCTACAGTTAGGGTTAGGGTTGGGGCTAAAGTTAGGGTTAGGGTTGGGGCTAAAGTTAGGGTTGGGGCTAAAGTTAGGGTTAGGGTTGGGGCTAAAGTTAGGGTTAGAGCTACAGTTAGGGTTGGAGCTAAAGTTAGGGTTGGGGCTAAAATTAGGGTTAGGGTTGGGGCTAAAGTTACGGTTTGGATTACATTTACGGTTGGGATTAGGGTTGGGATTAGGGTTAGTGGTGTGTTGAAGTTAGGGGTATGGTTATTGTTGGTATTAGAGCTAGGGGTGTGGTTGGGATTAAGGTTAGGGGCATGTTAAGGTTAGGGGTTTGGTTAGGGTTGGGATTAGGGTTAGGGATGTGTTTGGGTTAGGGTTTCAGTTAGAATTGGGGGTTTCCACTGTTTAGGCACGCGACATGGCGTCCGATCTCAATTCCAGCCAATTATGCGCTGAAAAAGTAAAACAGTGCTCCTTCCCTTCCGAGCTCTCCCGTGTAGAGTTGAGTGACTTTCACTTTTTTAGGATCGAGTCGGGTTTCGTGAAACCGTCGGGTGAAATCGGCCGATTATTGGAAAAGACGGGGGCCGACCGAAACACGAAACCCAATGCAAGTCAATGGGGAATCAAAGTCGGCAGTGAGTGGAGGACAGGAAAACACCTACAGTGCCCATTTTAATGCCAAAAACATCAATTCTTATTACTGAAGCTTGTCAATTTTAATTTACTTTATAATAATAGTTAGGCATTGAAAACTGGGGGTCATTTGGCTAAAGTTGAAGGGGGGTAGGGCTGGCTCAAGATTTTCTTGGGCCCAGGAAACGCGGAATACGTCACGGCGGTGGAGCAGGGAGAGGTAAGTATTTCAACTTTGCAAGTGCTGTGATCCTGAGCAAGCACTAAACCTGAGCACTAATTGGCACTGGGAAAGGGCCCCTCATAGTACGGCAGTGTGTTTGACGGTGGGCGGCGCCTCCCACTGCCAGAGACACTTTTGCGTACTATGAGGGGCCCTGTGCCAGTGCCGAGTATACTCCCCCCACCTGATGAAGGAACCTGCACTTTCATCTGCACCTTCCTCTTTGTCCCCGTGTAGGGTGGTATAGTATGCGGGAAGGGGAACCTGATTTTCAGCAGGGTCAGATTCTGGCTGTGTAGAGTGCAAGGGGAATGTAGTGGTCTGGGTCAATGTACCAGCAGACTCATCTAGCAGTGGCTGGCCAATGGGCAGGATGAGGAGGAAACACAGATATAGGCCCAAATAAGTAAGTAGGCTAAATGCAGTTCAAAATTGGTAACAGGAGTACACAGGCGGCATAGCTTTGTTCAGTGGAGGACAACTGTAAGGACTGGCTGACACAGTTACTAGACCCAAATAAGTAAGTAGGCTAAATGCAGTTCAAAATTGGTAACAGGAGTACACAGGCAGCATAGCTTTGTTTAGTGCAGGACAATTGTAAGGACTGGCGCAGACAGACACAGGTAGTAGGCCTAAAATAAAAAAGTAGGCTAAATGCAGTTCAAAATTGGTAACATGAGTACACAGGCGGTATTGCTTTGTTCAGTGGAGGACAAATGTAAAGAGTGGCGCAGACAGACAGAAGTAGTAGGCCTAAAATAAAAAAGTAGGCTAAATGCAGTTCAAAATTGGTAACAGGAGTACACAGGCGGTATAGCTTTGTTCAGAGGAGGAAAACTGTAAGGACTGGGTGACACAGTTACTAGGCCCACATAAGTAAGTAGGCTAAATGCAGTTCAAAATTGGTAACAGGAGTACACAGGCGGCATAGCTTTGTTCAGTGGAGAACAACTGTAAGGACTGGCGCAGACAGACACATGTAGTAGGCCTAAAATAAAAAAGTAGGCTAAATGCAGTTCAAAATTTGTAACAGGAGTACACATGCAGCATAGCTTTGTTCAATGGAGAACAACTGTAATGAGTGGCGCAGACACAGTTTGTAGGCCCACATTTTAAAAAGTAGGCTCCAAGCAGTTCAAAAATGGTAACAGGAGTACACAGGCGGTATAGCTTTGTTTAGTGGAGGACAACTGTAAGGACTGGCTGACATAGTTACTATGCCCAAATAAGTAAGTAGGCTAAATGCAGTTGAAAATTGGTAACAGGAGTACACAGGCTTCATAGCTTTGTTCAGTGGAGGACAACTGTAAGGACTGGCTGACACAGTTACTAGGCCCAAATAAGTATCATAATACAGGAGAAAAAACGAGTCAGAGGCTCATAATATTCAAACGTACACAAAACTTTTATTAGATATCCATATACATAAAACTAGAACTGTTAGTGTGCAAAGTGCATACAGTTCTTAGAGCAATCAGTAATGTTTATAACGATATGAGGTACATGACAGAAATTCCAAAAAAGTGAGCACCGGTAAGTCCCGCCTGCACAATTGGGCCAGCACAATATAATAACATACCAAGTCAAAGTGCCATAGTAAATTTATAAAAACATCACAGTAATAATGATAAATTGGGGATAGATAGTCCAATATGGTGTATAGGTGGAACCGGAAATTACGTAAACACATGAAGGGATCTAGGAGGAGATCTATATGTGCATCTATGACCTCATGCGCATCAAGTGAGGAATCGTCTAAATCACGTTCGAAGGCCGTTGAACCTTATAAGATGTTCCCTAATAAGGATACTCAGGTCAAGCGTAAAGTGGGATATTCCAACAAACAAGATAAAAAGTACAAAACCAACCAACTAGAGGTAATTAATCTATCTGGGCATGTTCTGACTCGGGCTCAGCTGGAAGTTCTGTCCAAGGGTTTAACCTTCTCACCAACTAACAATTTAGATTTTTTTTACAGCAATAAAGGATTTGTTTTTGTTTTCAAGAAAATTAATTCTTAAAAAATTACATAATACAGGAAATGATGGGCAATCACATAATGAACAAGCAGAAATGGAAGCTCTTAGAGCCTTGGAGGAACTTCTAGCTGAGCAGGACTCAACATGTACAGGTACGTTTCCACGTTTCATATATCCACGGTCCACTCGTTCTCCCCCTTGTTGGTTTGTCCGGCTGTGGACATATTCACTAGGTTGGTTATGAATGACTTTCAACACATGTCCACCATTCGTAAAACTGATAATCTAACAGCACGGTAAAGGTTAGCCCTGAGAGATCTCAGAGGCTATAGGGAGTTGGAGCGCCCCCACTGCCGCAGGGCCGAGGGGTACCCGGTACTGGGCCTCTCTGTCTCGGTTCTGGGGTTGTCAAGGTGGCTAGACCTGGCCCGTGACCCTGCTGAGGGGCGTCCAATGAAGATGGGGAGTGATGCTGTTGTGGTGTGGTGCCGGCTGCAGTAAATAACGAGGACACCAGGTTGCAGTCTCTTTACCTCTTTACTGAAGGCTTCAGGATCCTCAGTCCGGAATACGGTTAACCGGGCTGCGCGAGTCCGGCCGGTCCGATGGCATCTCCAGAGTTCCCTTTGCAGGTGGAAATCGGTGCCTACCTTCTAGCGCTTGTGTGTTGTGGTCCTCCCCTGCTGTGCTTACGGGATAGTCCCCACAACTGTTGTGTCTGTTTCTGAAGTTCCCTCACAACTCGATTATGATGTTCTTCTTCGTCCCCCAGATCATATGGCTAGGACGCACCCGTATGACGGGTAGGCTCGGAGCTCTTCCGGGACCCTAGTGTTGCCCCTCTCCAAATGTTGCCCCCTATGTCTTCTTAGGTGATTTGAGTGAGACAGCCCGCCTATAACTGACTGTCCTGCCGTAGGTTTGAAGTAAGGCCTGGAGCTCAATACTTCCTCGGCGTTTCCGGCCACCGGCTACGCGCCTCAGTAGGATGTTGCCTCGTCTTACAGCACGACTCCTACTGGTGTTTCTCCTTGTTGCGTTGATCTCGTTTCTCACTCAGCACAAAAAAAACTTCGCTTCTTGTCCTTTCTTGGGGTACCGCCACGATGAAGTGCAGGCGTGGTCCTGTAATGTTCTTTCTGTTCGCTAGGCCTCTGTCAGGATCCCACCCCTGACAGGGACCCCCCTGAATCTTCCCCTGCAACACCCTTTGCCACAGGATGTTGCCTGGTTCCAACCCAGTCAGCTTCTGACTAACTTCCTATCTAACCCCCAGTTTTACCAGATTGTGAGGAGTGGCCTAATACATAGCACCCTTAGCTCCCCCTGGAGGCCAGACTGTGAAGTGTATTGGTGTCTGTGATACCTGGTCAGGTGAACTCCTTCAGTGCCATCAGACGTACCATAGCCCCCCTTAGCGGCGGAGCATCAGTACTGCGACGACCAGGACTCTGGGGCGCTGCAGATATTGTTATTAAGCCAGCCGACAAGGGGGGGAACATAGTGATATGGCCACAGTGGATGTATGAGAGGGAGGCCTATAGGCAATTGAAAGATAAAAAAAACATATGATCGTCTTGATCATAACCCTATAGCTATGTTCTCTGCAGAACTTGAAATAATCTTACAACAGGCCTTCGAGAAAGGTATTATTCCCAAAAAAGTAATGGAGGGTCTACTCACGAAACCCCCAAAAGTTCCGACCATCTACTTTACACCTAAAATTCACAAAGACTCTTTGAATCCTCCCGGTCGACCCATTGTGTCTGGCTTGGGTGGACTCTGTGAACCTATTTGCAAAATCATAGATTACTACCTTAAGCCGCTTGTGGAATCTTTGCCCTCTTATTCACGGGACACAATGGATGTCTTATCTAGAATTGACGGTATGCCCTTGGATACGGATATGTTACTTGTGACGGCAGATATCGAATCGCTGTACACATGCATCCGACACAGTGACGGCCTTCAAGCCTGTCGGTTTTTTCTTGATAACAGGAACTGGAATGGCCCGATGTGTGAGCTTATCCTGGAGCTGCTCCAGTACATCCTGACCCACAATTTTTTTGTCTTTCGTGATGTATTCTATCTACAGCGGTGCGGCATTGCCATGGGGGTGGCCTGTGTGCCTTCTTTCGCCAATCTCTTCCTAGGATTTTGGGAGAGAGAGGTTTTTGGGGGAGAGGGCGTTCAGGCCGCGGACCATGTGCAGTGCTGGCTACGATATATCGATGACTGATGTATACCGCAAACCCACCTCGGTCAATGCTTTGTTACATGCGAGTTCGGGCCATCCTGCAGCCACCAATAGGGCCATCCCAGTGGGCCAATTCCTCATAATGAGACGTATTTGCTCATCTGAAGAGAGATTTGAAGCTCAGGCGATGGATTTACGTGACAGGTTCCGGATGCGTGGGTACAGTGAATGTTGTATTAAGCGGGGATATCTGCGGGCAAAGAGGAGTAGCCGCTCTACCCTGCTACATGGCTAATTTAAAACCAAAAAAGGTGATGATCAAGTCAGATTTATATCCACCTTTAATGGTCAGTGGATGCAGATGAGGGAAAGCCTTAAACGGCATTGGAATGTGCTACAGACAGACCCAATATTGTCGAAACACTTACCTAGGGATCCATTAATGACAGCAAGACGTAGCCAAAATTTGGGAGATATGCTGGTAAGAAGCCACTACATACCAGACATCAAAAGCCCCTTTAACTCTCGAGGACCACCACAGGGGTGTTTTCCCTGTGGTAGATGTGTAGCTTGTAAGAACATTTTAAGAACGAACACATTCACCTCATCGGATGAAACACATAATTTTAATATCAGACAGCATATCACCTGTGCAACTACACAGGTGATTTATTATGCTACGTGTGATTGTAACAAAATCTACATAGGGCTAACGTCACGCCAGCTTAAAATACGTACCCGCGAGCACGTGCGTGACATACTTGCAGCGGCATCAGTCACTGACCAAACCTTGTTAAAAACTATACCTAGGCACTTTAGAAATTTCCACCAATGTGATCCAAAATCTTTTCTGTCAGAGGGATTCAGCACATCCAACTGGGGACATTAAACGCTTACTTGCCCAAAAAGAATGTAGATGGATTACCATCTTGGGCACAATGTCCCCCCACGGTCTCAACGATTCACAGGGATTTGCTTCATTCCTCTGACCGCTAGTCATATGCGCTTTTTGATATATTAGTTGCCTCTCTTTGTCTTCCTTGAGGTATTTCTGCCATCTGCTGCTGTATGTCTTTTAATGGCTTTAAGGCTTTTTTTAAATTTTTATTTATTTTTTCTTGACATTCATGTTTTTTATTTTTATTCCTTTAGTGATCAATTATATATAACATATATGTTCTAACATCGGTGACATGCCTATTTCAAGACGTATCCTCATACCCGGCTAATTACCTGGATGCTGATGTATATGAAGAGTGGTTTCTGAGTATATCCAGTTTAATATATATCAGGATGCCTGGAACTCCAATATGGACTTTATGTAACCACCTTTTGATATTGTAAAGTATTGATGATCAGTATTTTGTCAACTTAAGCGTACCCAGTGATATTGCTATAATGTCCCTTTTTTCTGGAATATTTTAGCATATTTGTTATTATGGCTCTCTATACAATAGAGATAAAAAAAGATAGGTTTCAGACTTGTATTCATAGCTCAGCGCACCCCCTCCGCCTGCCCTGCTTGATTTGGTGCATGGTAGCGGTCTGGCGCCAGCCGCTTCATGTGACCTGTCTTGCGATGCAGACGGATGGATGAGCATGTTTTATTTTATTTTGTTTTGTTATGTATGGCACTTTTGCCTGATATTGGGCTCGTCTTTTGTGCCTTCATGGCACTGATCTCATTGTGTGGTTGCTTTTATTCATGTATATATGGTACATTGCTGCATCTGTGCTGACTATACACATTATAGCTAGTGCCCAGGTTTTGATGTTTCAATCTTGTGGCAATAGCCCCTAGCGCATGCGCTGTGTGCCCCTGTGCCTGCGTGCTGCTGTGTTCCTATGCTCCCTTCGCGTTTGCTCAGCTGCATGGTGGGGGCTGGCGCCGGCCGCCCCATGTGACTGTGCTACGTAATGGGTGACGTGGATAAACAGCTGTGCATCGGCACGGAGCTGAGCGCTTGCGCAGATGCGATCACCATGATTGGATTGCTTGTATCATGTGATCACATATGCCGAGTATTTAGGATAGGATGAGTTGCCTCCAAAGCCACGCCCCCTGAACAAGGTGGACTCGCACCGAAACGTGCGTTGGGGAGTGAGACCCGGGACGCCTGCCTGACACTTTCTGGGTAAATACTACATTTAACTGTAGTACCATCTTTGACTTATGCTGCTTGTATCAATAGCTGGTATGATTTGACATTCTGTGATGTACACATGCCGAATTATCTGGGAGTGAGTGGGAGTCGTTGGAGTCCACAGGGACTTATATGATCCCCTAACTCTTTCATTGCTCTCAGCTTTTCCGGCATGGTATGCAAGCTCTATTAGGAACAAATGGGAGTGGTTGGCGTTCACAGGGACGTACATTGAGTTTCTAACCTCCTAGTTAATCCTTTATGCTACCAGCATGATAATAGGCTCAAATTTATCATTATTACTGTGATGTTTTTATAAATTTACTATGGCACTTTGACTTGGTATGTTATTATATTGTGCTGGCCCAATTGTGCAGGCGGGACTTACAGGTGCTCACTATTTTGGAATTTCTGTCATGTACCTCATATCGTTATAAATATTACTGATTGCTCTAAGAACTGTATGCACTTTGCACACTAAGAGTTCTAGTTTTATGTATATGGATATCTAATAAAAGTTTTGTGTACGTTTGTATATTATGAGCCTCTGACTCGTTTTTTCTCCTGTATTATGATATATATTTGAGTCGCTCTGTTCTCTGTAATATGCAATTTATCATATATGCTTTCATGCATGGTAATATTATAGGAAGAATGTCTTTGGGATTATTTACCAAATAAGAAAGTAGGCTAAATGCAGTTCAAAATTGGTAACAGGAGAACACAGGCGGCATAGCTTTGTTCAGTGGAGGACAACTGTAACGACTGGCTGACACAGTTACTAGGCCCAAATAAGTAAGTAGGCTAAATGCAGTTCAAAATTGGTAACAGGAGTACACAGGCAGCATAGCTTTGTTCAATGGAGGACAACTGTAATGAGTGGCGCAAACACAGTTTGTAGGCCCACATTTAAAAAAGTAGGCTCCAGGCAGTTCAAAAATGGTAACAGGAGTACACAGGCAGCATAGCTTTGTTCAGCGGAGGACAACTGTAAGGAGTGGTGCAGACAGACACAGGTAGTAGGCCTAAAATAAAAAAGTAGGCTAAATGCAGTTCAAAATTGGTAACAGGAGTACACAGGCAGCATTGCTTCGTTCAGTGGAGGACAACTGTAAGGAGTGGCTGACACAGTTACTAGGCCCAAATAAGTAAGTAGGCTAAATGTCTACCAAAAAAATGTTCATAAATAAACAGGTGGCATAGCTAGGTACAGGGGTGGGCTCCTCTGCTGAGTAGCAGACAGTGGTAGTTGGCGCAAAGTATTAACTGGTCTAAATGGAGGCCCGGGCCCCTGTATATTTTTACCATCATCTATCATTTCAACAAATTTGTATTGGCAGTGCCATTGAAGGATTTAACTGCACAGACTACACAGTGGTGGAGCAGGGAGAGGTAAGTTTGCAAGTTTTTAGAGCACTGTTTGAGCTGGGGGGAGCACTCTCTCGTGGGCGGCGGAACTGGCACAGGGCCCCTCATATTACGATGGTGTGTCTGACGTACGTTGGTTGTGCACCACCACCGTCAGAGACACTTCATTGTAATATGAGGGACCCTGTGCCAGTGCTGCCGCCCAAGATTGGGCACACCCACCTGTCTAGGCAAACGGCACTCGCACGGGTGCTTGCGCCAAGTGGTGACCACGGCCCTGTGGGGGGAGTCAGCCCATTTAGGGAGGTATAAAAATGGCCTATGGTGGACATTCAGCAGCTGCAAATGGAGGAATTGGAGCAGTCAGTAAGAGGAGGCCAAAAGCAAGACATTTTTCAGGCAAGTTACGTGTCAGCAGGGGAAGGTGGGGCAAAATAATTTGAAATCCATGATTGGTTCATTTTAATGAAGGTTAGATCATCAACATTTTGGGTAGCCAGACGTGTCCTTTTTTTGGTCAGTATTGAACAAGCAGCAATGAAGACTCTTTCTGATAGCACACTAGCAGCTGGGCAAGCGAGCTGCTAGTGTGCATATGGAGCGCCCCCACTGCCGCAGGGCCGAGGGGTACCCGGTACCGGGCCTCTCTGTCTCGGTTCTGGGGTTGTCACGGTGGCTAGACCCGGTCCGTGACCCTGCTGAGGGGCGTCCAGTGAAAATGGAGAGCGATGATGTTGGGGTGGGGGGTGCGATGAATAACGAGGACACAGAGTTGCAGTCTCTTTACCTCTTTACTGAAAGTCTCGAGTGGTGCTGCGTGTGGACCTTCGCAGCGCAGGGGTTGCTATTGGCCTAACAGGGCCCGCTATGCTTGCTACCGCTGGTGTAGTGCACTGTCTTCTAGCTACGCTTCTAGTGAGTCTGGGTAGCACTGGCAGGCTGGAGCTCTCAGAGCTGCTGTTACCGACAGTGGGTACGGCAGGTTCGCCAATAGCAGAGGGAGGACTTGCCGGTTCAACGATTGGCATGGCACCTTTGGGCGGAATCTGCTGAGGTTGCGGGCCTGGACAATCTGGCACCACCGTTAGTTAGTGGATCCGGTTGATGGAACATTAGGACAGGTACCACGATGGCCTGATTTATCTGAGTCCAAGACTGGGGAAAATCGCCAAGAACAGTGTGTATCATCTTCTCTTCTACAGGTGGGGAGGTTCTTGGATCTGTTTCCCTCTCTCTCAGATTATCAGGGCATACTTTAAGGTGGTCTCTGGATATGACCGTTGAGGTTTCTCCCCCATCTTTGCTGATGAGACAGACCTTAGTATTGTCGAAATCGGACGGCAGGATGGTATACGGTTCCGCTTCCCATTGGTCGTCAAGCTTGTGTAGTCTTCTCTTCCACTTGAGTACTTGCTCACCAGGTGGCAATGGAATCGCAGGAGCATGCTGGTTGTAGTCCCTTTCCTGTTTTTGCCTGCCTGAGCGAGGCTTCTTTCCACGCACTCCTGTACCTTGTGGTACCTTTGCTGCCTCTCTGTATCCCAATCGGCATCCGGCGAGGTATCTTCGGGGGTTAGGACCCCCATGTCCAGATCAACGGGTAACTTGCTAGACCTTCCTCGCATCAGGTATGCTGGAGTGCAGTTGGTGGAATTTACTGGGATGTGATTGTATATGTCCACCAAGTCAGGCAACTTTGTTGGCCGCAGGTTCCGTTCCTCTACGGGCAAGGTCTTTAGTAAGTCGATCACCGCTTGGTTCATCTTTTCGCACATCCCATTGGTTTGGGGATGGTACGGTGTGGTTCTGATCTTCTTACACCCGTACAGTTGGCAGAACTCTTGGAACACTTCTGCTTCGAATGCTGGTCCCTGATCGGTCAGTACCTTCTCCGGGTAGCCATGGGGCCTACAAAAGTACTGCTGGAAGGCCTTGGTGGCTGTTAGATCCTTGATAGGTACAACCACCAAAAATCTGGAGTAGTAATCTACGATGGTCAGAGCGTAGATATAGCCTGACCGGCTAGGTGTCAGCTTCACATGATCCAGCGCGACCAGTTCGAGCGGCCGTTTGGTGATGATAGGCCGCAAGGGAGCCCATTGGCTGCCACGGTCCTTCCTGCGTAGGCTACACGGACCGCACTCCTGACACCACTTCTCAATGGCTCTCTTCATGCCAATCCAATAGAACCTCCCTCGGAGTAGCCTCTCCAGCTTCCTCCATCCGAAGTGTCCGGCTCCGTCGTGGTAGGCCCCCAGAACCATAGGCGCATCTCGCCTTGGCACCACTATCTGCCATACCAATTCATGAGTACGTGGGTCGATGCTCCTCCGGCACAGCTTGCCATCATGGATAAACAGTTTGCTTCTCCCCTTCCACAGCTGTCGTGTCTCCTGCGGATCATCGGGGCCGGGATGCAACCCTGCCTGCGTCAAGAGCTCTTTCACCCGACGGACCGCGGGGTCACCATCCTGGGTCTCTGCCCATCCGTGATGGGGCAGGGGATTCAGCGTGGCATCCTGTTGGTTCTTGTGCCTGTTCTTCACATGATGGGAGTACTGAGCGGCTTTGGGGCGATGGAATGCAGGCAGCTCTACCTCTTCAAGTGCCTCCGGGTCCTCCCCTGTTTCTGGCAAATTGGGCATTCGGGACAAGGCATCGGCATTCGCATTCTTGCGTCCTGCTCGGTACTTGATGGTGAAGTCGTAGTTGGATAGCCGGGCCATCCACCGCTGTTCCAAGGCCCCGAGTTTGGTGGTATCCAAGTGCGTCAGTGGATTGTTGTCCGTGAAGACGGTGAATTTCGCCGAGGCCAGGTAGTGTTTGAACCTCTCCGTCACTGCCCAGACGATGGCAAGGAATTCGAGCTTAAAGGAACTGTAGTTGTCAGGGTTCCTTTCCGTGGGACGAAGCTTCCTGCTGGCGTAAGCGATTACCCTCTCCTTGCCTTTCTGGACCTGGGACAGCACGGCCCCCAATCCTACATTGCTGGCATCCGTATACAGCACAAACGGTTGGTCGTATTCAGGGTAGGCCAGTACCTCTTCTCCCGTCAGTGCTGACTTCAAGCAAGTGAAGGATCCTTCCAGCCCCTTGTTCCAATCAAATGGGGTGTTCTTCCCCTTGGTCTTCTTTGATTGGCCCACCAACAGGTCTTGCAAGGGCGCGGCCTTCTTGGTGAAGTCCTTGATGAACCTCCGGTAATAGCCTACCAGCCCGAGTAACTGCCGGACTTCGTGGAGGTTGCTGGGCTTCGGACAGTCCTGGATCACCGTGACCTTGTCGGGGTCTGGGGCCACTCCTTCAGCGCTCACCACATGGCCCAGGTACTGCACTTTGGGTTTCAGCAGATGACATTTGGACGGTTTCACCTTTAAGCCAAAGTTGGACAGGGCTTCAAACACCTCAGCCAGGTGCTTCAGATGGTCTTCGTAGGTCTTAGAGAAGACAATGACATCATCCAAATACAGCAGTACGGTTTCAAAGTTCTTGTGCCCCAGACAGCACTCCATCATCCTCTGGAACGTCCCCGGGGCATTGCACAATCCGAAGGGCATGTAGTTAAATTCGCAAAGACCCATCGGTGTCGTGAAGGCCGTCTTCTCTTTGTCCGCCTCCGCCACGGAAACCTGCCAGTACCCACTGGTGAGATCTAAGGTAGAGAAGTAGTTAGCAGATTTTAAGGCAGCCAGAGACTCCTCTATCCTGGGCAGTGTGTATGCATCCTTATGTGTAATGCGATTCAACTGCCTGTAATCAACGCACATCCTCATTGTGCCATCTTTCTTTTTAACAAGGACTAGTGGAGCTGCCCAGGGGCTACAACTGTCTCTCACCACCCCAGCCTCCTTCATTTCTCGCAACATGTCCTTGGCACACCGGTAATGAGCTGGGGGTACAGGGCGGTATCTCTCTTTTATGGGCCGGTGATCTCCCGTGGGGATATGATGTTGGATCCCTTTCACCTGTCCAAAATCTAAGGGGTGTTTGCTAAATACCCGCTCGTACTCGTGAACCACCCTGTAGGCCCCCTGTTTCTAATGGGATGGGGTGGAGTCAGTGCCCACATGCAATTCCCGACACCAATCTTTCAAGTGCCCCGCAGAATCGTTGTCCTCCGCTAGGTTAGACGGGGCCAAGGGTCCAGGTGTCTGTATCACACTATTATTGACAGCGAACAGTTTGGCAAGCGTGGCATACTTGGTGAGGTGGACCTCTTCCTCCCCACAATTAAGGACACATACGGGCACCCTCCCCTGGCGGAAGTCAACCACCCCCCTGGCTGTTAGGAGAGTAGGCCTATTGTCTGAATATACGTGTTCTACCAGGGCCTGGTAGTCCTTACCCCTGAGGCCTATGTCTGCCCGACACCATATTAACATCTCACTCCTGGGGGGTATCGTGAAAGGATTTGAATCACTCACAGTGACACGACCAATTTCACCACCAGTCAGCTCTACCTGCTGTCTCTGCATCAGAGCTCTGATTTCTTTTTGCAGGGCGCGTTGTTCACTGTGGCCAGCGGTTTCTGCTACCTGTTGTAACAAGACAATAACTTCTGCAAGACAATTTTCTATAACATTGGTACCGATAGTCATCATGGGGTTACATTCACGGCGGTCAATATCAACAATTACAATCCCTTGGGCCTTCAATTCCCACTTGTGGCAACGGCTGACCATTACTGGCTATGATGGTGAAATCGTCATCGGGGCCACGAATAATATCGGTGTCCTCCCAATACCGTTTATAAAGCACGTAAGGCATAGTCGTCACCTGAGAACCGGTGTCCAGCAGAGCGTTCATGGGGATACCGTCGATCACAACAGGAAGAACTGGTCGCCCTCCAACGTATTTGGCTCTCCAATGCTGCGGGCCCGATCGTCCTACTCCTGGGGGTTGGCCCTTTGCCCCAGGGGTTGCTCGTTTAAAGGACAGTACCTTGCAAGGTGGCCCACCTTGTGACAGCGGCGGCAGATGGGTCGTCCGTCCCGATGGAAGCGATCGTCGTCCCGGCCTCTGGTCGGCGGAGTCCTCCTCTGTCGCATCCAGGGGACATCTTCTGGTCTGGAGGCCAGCTGGATCTTCTCCTTGGGGGCCTCCTGTAGGGACTGTACCGTCCGGGCTAGGGCAGCAATGCTCTTGGTCAGCTCCTGCATCTGGAGGCGGAGTCCTGCAGGGGAGTCATCCTCTAGGCTCTGGGCATCGGCCTCGGCGGCGACTGGGGCATCCGACACCACCTCCTGGTAGTATGTGAGAGCAGGACGCCTGGGTGGCGTTGAACCGCTGGGCTGTCGCTCCTGCAGCGCCTGGATAGCTTTATCCTTGAATTGCGCAAAAGTCAAGTCTGGATTTTGCATGGCCAGGAAGTGTAATTGGCCCCTTTGGTGACTGCACAGGAGCCCCTCAATGAACCGCTCTTTCAGGAGTTTATCCTCATCCTGCATGCTGCCTGGGTCACTCTGCTTGATGGCCCGCAGCGCCTCCTGGAGATTAAGGGCATAGTCCCACTCTGGGATCGGGTCGGCGGTACACGATCTGTAATCCAAAGTCGGGTTTCGTTTTTTAAATATATATATATATATATATATATATATATATATATATATATATATATATATATATATATATATTTACTTCAGCGCGATAATGTTGAAAAGCCGGTAATTCAATTGCCGGCTTTTCATTTCTCCTGCCTAAACCCGACATGATATGAGACATGGTTTACATACAGTAAACCATCTCATATCCCTCTTTTTTTTGCATATTCCACACTACTAATGTTAGTAGTGTGTATGTTCCCAGGCTGCAGTTCATGAGGACATCCACCAGGGGGCGCATCACCGCGACTGAAGGTAACTATAGGTCATTGACCTACATTTCCTTCATTCGCCGGGGCTTACAGGCACGAGCACAGCTGCATTAGCAGGGCTCCTGCCTGTAAAATATTTTAACCCCTTCAGATGGATTACCTCGTGGGACGTGACAGTTCATCAGAGGGTATGTATATTGTTGGTTTATTATTTTTCCAAGCAAGGGTCTTCAAATGGATTGAGAGAGCAATAAAATATTGAAACAACCGGTGTGTTTATTTCATTAAAATACTTTTTAATCATGTGTGTGTGTGTTTTTTAACCCTTTCAAACAATTGGATTAATAATGGATAGGTGTCATAATTGATGCCTCTCCATTATTAATATGGCTTAATGTCACCTTACAATAGCAAGGTGGCATTAACCCTTCATTACCCCATATCCCACCGCTACACGGGAGTGGGAAGAGAGTGGCCAAGTGCCAGAATAGGCGCATCTTACAGATGTGCCTTTTCTGGGGTGGCTGGGGGCAGATGTTTTTAGCCACGGGGGGGCCAATAACCATGGACCCTCTCCTGGCTATTAATATCTGCCGTCAGTCACTGGCTTTACATCTCTGGCAGAGAAAATTGCGCGGGAGCCCACGCCAATTTTTTCCACGATTTAACCCTTAAATTTAATAGCTACAGTGCCGAAATTTTGCACATACACACTACTAACATTAGTAGTGTGGAATATGCAAAAAAAAGGGGGATATGAGATGGTTTTACTGTATGTAAACCATGTCTCATATCATGTCGGGTTTAGGCAGGAGAAATGAAAAGCCGGCAATTGAATTACCGGCTTTTCAACATTATCGCGCTGAAGCAAATATTTAAAAAGTATGCTTCCCCATTGAAATGCATTGGGTTTCGTGTTTTGGCCGATCCCCGACTCCGACTTTTCTATAAGATCGGCCGATTTCACTCGACCCGACTTTTGAGAAAGTCGGGTTTCGTGAAACCCGACTCGATCTCAAAAAATGAAAAGTCGCTCAACCCTACTCACAACTGATTCTGTCTGCCTCTGATGTTCATTCTCTCCGTCCCCCAGATGATATGGTTAGGACGCACCCATATGACGGGGTAGGCCTGGAGTTCTTCCGGGACCCTAGAGTCGCCCCTCTCCCACAGCTGCCTCGTTTGCCTGCTTAGGTGATTTCGGTGAGACAGCCAACCTATAATTGGCTATCCTGCCATGGTTTGAAGAAACGCTTAGAGTCTCTTACTTGCTCGGCGTTCCGGCCACCGACTGTTTGCGCCTCAGAAGGATGTTGCCTCGATCTTACAGCACGACTCCTTCTGGTCCTATCGCCTCTTTGCTGTATTCCCGTTTTCTCCCTTTTTGTCCTTTCTTAGGAATCTGTCAGGATCCCATCCCTGACAGGTCCTCTCTCTAGCTCTTCCCAGTTACTTCTCTCTGTCTTCCTGTCCAACCCCCAGTTTTACCAGAGTGGGAGGAGTGGCTAGATAGAACCACTCCCCCTGGTGGCCGGAGTGTGAAGTGTAGTGTGAGTGTTACCTGATCAGGTGAACTCCTTTAGTGCAATCAGACGTAACATCACTCCCCTTAGTGGCAGAGCGACATTACTGCAACGGCCAGGACTCTGGGGCGCTGCACATATTCTGCCGATTAAGGCCAGGTGTCTATTTTAGATGCCCAGTAATCAAAGGGGAATGACGGGTGAGGGAGAACATCGATAAGGGAGGAAAAATAGTTCGTAACCATACTGGACAAATGCAGTCTCCTGTCACTTTGAATCGATGCAGCAGTACCTGTCGTGTCTACGGTCATTGCGAAATCACTCCACAACCTGGTCATAAAACCCCTCTGTCCAATGCCACTTCTGATTTGTGCACCTCTAACACCTCTGCCATGTAGCCCCCTACGGCTCGTGTGAGAACCATCACCGCCGCTGTGTGCTGGGAATGCCTGAACCAAATGGTCTACAAGAGTTGGTTGTTTGGTAGCCAATATTTGCTCAAGGTTCTCATGTGGCATGATATTTTGTAATTTCCCTTTATATCGTGGATCCAGGAGGCAGGCCAACCAGTAATCGTCATCGGTCATCATTTTGATAATGTGGGGGTCCCTTTTTAGGATACGCAAGGCACACTCAGCCATGTAGGCCAATGTTCCAGGTGTCAATTCACTGCTTGTGCTGGGTTGAGGATCACTTTCTTGCAAATCAACATCACTTGTCTCCTGCAAAAACCCTGTACCTGACCTTGCAACACCACCAGTTTCTATTGCCCCCTGAGAAGCATCCTCTTCCCATAAATATTCATCCCCATCATCCTCCTCCTCCTCCTCTTCGTCCGCCACCTCTTCCAGGAGAGTTCCCTGAGCAGACAATGGCTGATTGTCATCAAGGCTTCCCTCTTCCTCGGCTGCAGACGCCTGCTCTTTAATGTGCGTCAAACTTTGCATCAGCAGACGCATTAGTGGGATGCTCATGCTTATGATGGCGTCGTCTGCACTTACCAGCCGTGTGCATTCCTCAACACACTGAAGGACTTGACAGAGGTCTTGTAGCTTCGACCACTGCACACCAGACAACTCCATGTCTGCCATCCAACTGCTTGCCCGTGTATGTGTATCCTCCCACAAATACATTACAGCACGCCTCTGTTCGCACAGCCTCTGAAGCATGTGAAGTGAGGAGTTCCACCTTGTTGCAACGTCAATTATTAGGCGGTGCTGGGGAAGCTTCAACGATCACTGATGGTTCTGCATACGACTGGAGTGTACAGGCGACCGGCAGATGTGCGAGCAAAGTCTTCGCACCTTCAGGAGCAGGGCTGGTAACCCCGGATAATTTTTCAGGAAGCACTGCACCACCAGGTTCAAGGTGTGAGCCAGGCAAGGTATGTGTTTCAGTTCTGAAATGGCTATGGCAGCCATAAAATTCCTTCCGTTATTACTGACTACCTTGCCTGCCTCAAGATGTACACTGCCAGCCATGACTGAGTTTCTTGCTGCTAGTACTCGGCCAGTACTTCCGCGGTGTGTCTGTTGTTGCCCAAACACTTCATTTCCAACACAGCCTGCTGACACTTACCACTAGCTGTTCCATAATGGGACACCTCGTGTGCAACACTGGCAGATGCGGATGGAGTGGTCATGCGACTGCACTCTGTGGATGAGCTTTCGCTTCTGGAGGAGGACGGAGGAGGAGGGTTGCGAACACCTACAGCCAACTGTTTCCTAGACCGTGGGCTAGGCAGAACTGTCCCACTATGGCTGCCCCCTGTGGACCCTGCATCCACCACATTAACTAAGTGCGCCGTGATGGACACGTAACGTCCCTGGACATGCCTACTGGTCCATGCATCTGTTGTGAGGTGCAACTTTCTACTGACTGATTGCCTGAGTGCATGGACAATGCAGTCTTTGACATGCTGGTGGAGGGCTGGGATGGCTTTTCTCGCAATGAAATGTTGACTGGGTAGGTCATAGCGTGGTACTGCGTAGGCCATCAGGGCTTTGAAAGCTTCACTTTCAACCAACCGGTAGGGCATTATCTCTAACGAGATTAGTCTACCAATGTGGGCGTTCAAACCCTGTGTATGCAGATGGGAGGATGAGTACTTCCTTATCCTAACGAGAGTCTCTTGTAGGGTGAGCTGGACTGGAGAGCTGCCATATGGTGGAACTAGCGGGGGTGGTGATGGACATGGCAGATTGAGAGGGGTTTGGTGATGGTATTCTTGATGTCGGCCTACATACTGTGTTACCTACCAAGAACCTTGTGATTCCCTGACTGCTTTGGCCTTGCGACGATAGCTCCACATTTGCTGCTGGTGGTGTCCTAACCGGTGGGCTTACAGTGAGGGAAGCAATGTAGCGTTGCTGACTACCGTCATTCTGAGCGGGTGCACCAACGGTACTGGACGTTTGTGTTTAGTCCAGGCTTGCAAGTGCATGCTGGTTAAATGTCTACGCATGCATGTTGTATTTAAATTTTGGACATTCTTCCCTCTGCTAAAGGTCTTTGAGCCTTTCTTACAGATAACTTTGCACTGATCATTCGGATCTTGGTTAAAAAATTGTCACACTGCACTCTTCCTACTATCGAATACATTTTCAGGCATTGCACGCTGTGCTACTTTCACCGGATGGCCACGCTGTCCTAAAAGTGTTTTTGGTTTTGTCAAACGCTTTTGGCCTGATACGGGCCTGCCAGATGAAAGCTGTTGCAATGTAGATGCCTGCTGAGGATCATCCTCCTCTGCTTCAGAGCTACGGCCAGCGGCACCCTGTTCCCTCAATGGCTGCCAATCTGGGTCAACAACTGGGTCATCTATCACCTCCTCTTCAATGTCATGTGCACCTTCCTCTGTGTCACTGTGTAAGGTGCTATAGCGTTCGTGACGGGGCACCATAGTCTCATCAGGGTCAGATTCTGGCTCAGTACACTGCGAGGGCAATGTAGTGATCTGAGTCAATGGAACAGCATAATAATCTAGCTGTGGCTGTGCATCTGTGCACTCCATGTCCGATTCATCTTGTAATGGGCAGTTAACAATTTCCCTTTCTAACCCTGGCACGGTATGTGTAAAGAGCTCCAAGAGCTCCATGGAGTAAACTGTAGTGTCGCCTGCCGCATCCTTAACTTTTGCTTTGGGTGAAGGATACAAGGAAACGACTTGTTCCTGACCAGGAGCATCCACTGATGACTCGCTGCTTTTATATTTTGAACTTTCTGAAGAGGAGGCGAAAGAGCTAGAGGCTGAGTCAGCAAGGAAAGCCAAAACTTTTTCCTGCTGCTCCGGCTTTAAAAGCTGTTTTCCTACTCCCAGATAAGGGAGCTGGAGCGCCCCCAGGCGCCCCCAGTGGAAACCTGTCAATTTCCACTGTGAGGAACATAGTAAGGAAATGGAAGAACACAGGTACAGTTCTTGTTAAGGCCAGAAGTGGCAGGCCAAGAAAAACATCAGAAAGGCAGAGAAGAAGAATGGTGAGATCAGTCAAGGACAATCCTCAGACCATCTCCAGAGAGCTGCAGCATCAACTTGCTGCCGAT